>NC_056735.1:1618196606-1618569106 GCF_019279795.1 Protopterus annectens
GCTGAGGGAGTTTGTATGATTCCAAAATTCAGCATGGTATTGAACTCCTTTGCAAGGTCTGGATATGCAGTGTGTACTGATGCTCTTCGTCTCACATTGCTGCAGTCATAACCTGTGGGTAGTCCGCTGTCCTCGGTCGGCCCGAATACCAAAGAGTTAGGCTGGCGTCGGTCATGGGCGCCCGGAGCTGACGTCAGTACGTAAGCGCATGACCGACGCCATATCCTCAGTCTTTCTTGCCGCATGGTCCGAAGCAGAAGCAGCGTTTGCAAGTGCCGTTCGGCGTTCTGAAATTTTCAAATATCGAGTTTCAGACCAAAGACCAAGTTGGGCTAAGTACCCCGTTGGGGAAACTTTTTGTCTTTTCTTGCCTCACTTAATCCGGATGTCAGAAAAAGTTAATAATTGTATTTCTTGTGGGAAACAGATACCTCATAGGGACTATCATTCTCTCTGTATTCCTTGCTTGGGGCCTGAACACGACGTAGTCGGGTGTCGCTTTTGCGCTAGATTTAATAAGCGCACCATTAAACGTAGATTAGACTGTGCCAGGCTTGTTTTTGGTAAGCGATGTAACTACAACATGCCGTCGGATCCTCCGACGCCCGCTACCGCTAAAAAGCGAAAAGATAAATCTTTAAGGTCTAAACCGGATGAGTCGTCCGTTGCGGACGCCGGTTCTATGGAAACTATGGTTGAATCTGTGGATCCAGCCGAAGCCTCGGCTGAATCCCAGGGGGAACCTTTACTTTTACAGGAGTTGGCCTCTCAGGAGTTAGGCCAGGCCGAGGGTTCTTCTCAGGTATCTGTAGTTCCATCCTTACAAAAGGTTATTAGGCCTTCTACCTCAGTGACTAAAGGTCATGTTAAAGCTAAACCTGGTCCTTCTGGTGCTGGCCATAGCCCTAGTTCTTCAGGTTCTGTTTCTAAAAAACATATGTTAAAAATGGCAGAGGATTTGATTACTTTGATCAGGGGTTCTATGCCCCCTCCAGAGAAGAGGCCTAGGGTGGAGACAGATTTAGAGGGAATGGAGCACTCTTCAGACTACTCTGAGTCCTCAGCTGAAGATATTCAGGATTTCCCTCCCTATTCAGATTCGGAGGCAGAGGATTCCTGTCCTTTTGCTTCTCCTCCAGAGGATTTTTCCTTTTCTGAAACTTTACATTCCATGAGGGAACATTTCAAGTGGGTAGGTCAGGATTTTTCAGATTCTCGAAAAAGGCTTAGGGAATTTTTATTTTTGCCATAACATATATCTTTGGCTATTCCCCCTGTCTTGGATGTTGTTCAGGATGTTTTTTCTGAAGCTTCACTTAATCCTGATTCTTTACCCCCTGCCCCTGTCAAGCCAGACAGGTATTACAGAGTTCCAGAGGCTCATAAATATTTGTATAAGAGTCCTAGAGCTGACCCGGAAACTATTAGTCAAGGGCCGAAGGGTGTCAGGGCTTCTGTGGTTAAGAATCCAGTTCCTTTGGATAAAGATTCTAGAGCACTGGATAGGTGGGGGAAAAAAGTGTACACCTCTTCTACGTTAGCTATGAGGGCTTTAAATTGCCAGTTTCATATGCTGAAGTATCAGAATTTTTTGTTGGGTCAATTGAAATCTAAGGTGGATGCTTTATCTGAGGGTATAGAGTGTAAGGAATTGCAGGAGTTGGTTCATGCTTCAGATCAAGTTGGTAAACATTCCTTGCAGTGTGGCTTCGATGCTCTTCAGGCTTCATCCAGGGTGGCTGCTACTGGTTCAGTTATTCATAGACATGCCTGGCTTAAGGATCAAAATTTGTCAGAGCATGTTAAAGCTCGGATTTTGGATGCTCCTCTTCAATCTGAAGTTCTTTTTGGTTCCCCTGTGGAGTCAGTGTTGAAAAAGATGGAAGATAAAGCTAAGTCTATGCAGACGGTTAAGGATTTTTTGCAAGTACAGCCCCCTAAGTTTAGCAGGAATTGGCCTGCTAGGGGATGGTCCTACCCCTCTTCGGATTTACAGTCTAAGGGCAGGTCTAGACGTGGTAGGGGCAGGGCTCACGCTCAGGGTTCTTTCAGGCCCAGGACTTGGAGTTCTCCTGCACAGTCTTCTGGTGAGGGCAGGGGTCAGCCTTTTCATAAACAAACCCAATGACCTGTATTTTCAGCTGCCAGATCCTTCTTTTCTGGCAGCTTCTCTAGGAGGAAAGTTGGCACTTTTCAATCAAAACTGGCATTTGGTCACCCAGGACAAATGGGTGTTGGAAATAATAAGTCAAGGTTACAGGTTTTATTTTCACACTTTTCCTCCTTTCAAAGGCATGCCAGATGTACCTCCTCAGCAAAGGCTGGAGGCTCAGGAACAAATTTCTTTGCTTTTACAGATGGGAGCAATCCAGGTGGTCCCTCCGTCGGAAATAGGCCTAGGGTTTTATTCCCGTCTATTCCTAGTGCCAAAGAAAGGAAACACTTGGAGGCCAATTCTGGATTTGTCCATTCTCGATACCTACCTGGACATTCCACAGTTCAAGATGTTAACATTACAACAACTTCTGCCTATGCTAGGCAAAGACCACTGGATGGTAACTCTGGATCTCAAAGAGGCCTATCTTCACATTCCTATCAGGCCCAGCTGCAGGAGATTCCTGCGATTTCGGGCTGGTACTTCTCATTATCAGTTCTCTGCATTGCCCTTTGGTTTATCTACTGCGCCCAGGGTGTTCACAAAAGTTCTGGCTCCTGTAATAGCTTTCTTCAGACAGAGGGGAATACAAATTTATCCTTATCTGGACGATTGCCTGATTCTGGCTCAAGACAAAGACAAGTTACTTCAACATCTACAGTATGTAATGGCAGTTTTAAGGTGCCTGGGGTATTCTGTGAACGAAATAAAGTCCAGTCTAGTACCCTCTCAGGACATGTGCTTTCTGGGTGTGAGACTGAATACAGCTTCTCGGATGGCTTTTCTAACCCCGGACAAACAAAGAACTCTTCACCTATACTTTCAGCAACTTTCAGTACTGTCCAGGCTGACTGCAAGGACAGTCCTTCAAGCCTTGGGGTTCATGGCATCTTGCATTCTAGTACTTCCCAATGCCAAACTGCATATGAGGAAGCTACAATGGTATCTCAAAAGTGTATGGACTCAACACTGCCACGATTTGGACACTGTCATTCGGATAATACCTTGCATCCAGAAGGAATTCTTGTGGTGGGCGCAGGAATGTCACCTAAACAAGGGGCGCTCTATGACCCGACCAGAGGCGAGTCAGATCTTAACGACGGATGCCTCAGACTTGGCTTGGGGAGCACACTTCAATGGGAAATGGATTCAAGACACGTGGCCTCCCAAACTACAACATTTGCATATCAACATGAAAGAGATGTTAGCAGTCCAGTTTGCCCTGATGGCTTTCAGGGGTCTACTTCAACCAGGACAGGTGTTGATTCGAACAGACAACACAACAGTCATGTGGTACATCAACAAGCAGGGGGGAACCCATTCTTACCCTCTTTGCAGACAAGCAATGATATTGTGGGAGACTGCTCTGAGTCTGCACATCACTCTTCAAGCACGGTTTCTGCCAGGAGCAGAGAACTCCCTAGCAGATGTATTGAGCAGACAAATTGTGGATCCCCACGAGTGGAAATTGGATCCTCAGGTATTCCAGCAGTTGACAGTGGCTTGGGGAACTCCAGACATAGATCTGTTCGCTTCTCCTCTAAATTTCCAACTACCGAAATTTTGCTCAAAGATGTTTCACCCAAAAGCTTGGAAAGTGGATGCTCTATCTTTCAGTTGGAACAACCTTCACGTCTATGCTTTCCCTCCTCTGCCTCTCCTTCCCAAGGTACTCTTGAAAGTCAGGCGGGACAAGCCTTGCATGATTCTAATAGCACCAGATTGGCCACGTCAGCACTGGTATCCTCTGCTGAGGAGTTTAATTCAGGAGCCTCCTTGGCCTTTGCCACAGCTTCCCCACTTGTTGTCCCAGTCAAGCAATCATTTGCTCAATGTCAGGGTGCAGTCCCTGCATCTAACAGCCTGGCGTATTCTGTTTTAAAGTCTGTGGGGTCTCAGCTTTCTCAACAGGTTTTAGATGTCATTTTGGAGGCCATGTGGCCCAGCACTAGAAAAGTTTATGCTGATAAATGGAGGAGATTTTTTCTTTGGAGCACAACTAAAGGCTTTGATGTCTCAGTGCCTAATTTGAGTTTTACACTCCAGTATCTTACTGAATTATTAGACAAGGGTTTGTCTTTTTCCTCTGTAAAGGTTCATGCTGCAGCCATTTCTGCTCACTATGATTGTGACCCTCCTTTATTTTCTCACCCTTTGTTTAAGCAATTTCTTATAGGGGCAAAAAATATAAGACCCCCACGTAGGGCTCCTACTCCTTCCTGGGATCTCAATTTTGTGTTGGAGAAGCTTACTTTACCTCCTTTTGAACCTGCAGCTACATCTGAATTGAAGTTTTTGTCTTGGAAGACTGCTTTTTTGTTGGCCATTACTTCTGCTAGGAGGGTATCTGAATTGCAGGCTCTCATGGCTGTTGAACCCTTTCTGATTTTCCATAAGGATAGAGTTTCTTTGCGTACTAACCCTACTTTTATGCCAAAAGTGATTTCCAATGTGGCCTTGAACCAGTCTATCCATTTGCCTACTTTTTATGCTGATCCCCAAAATAGGGGGGAAAAGGTCTTGCATTCTTTGGATATCCACAGGCAGCTGCATTATTATTTGAGCAGAACTAAAGAATTCAGACAGACTCAACAGTTATTTGTCTCCTTTGCTTTGGGTTCACAAGGTAAAGCTGTTTCAAAGCAGACTATTTCTAAGTGGATTGGTCAATGTATTGCTTTTTGTTATTCTCATCATGGGAAAAATGTTCCCGCTGGAATCAGACCTCATTCCACTAGGGCTACTGCCACATCTACTGCCTTTTTGAGGGGGGTAGCTACTAAGGATATTTTGGAGGCAGCTACTTGGAGTTCAGTTCACACTTTTACTAAGCATTACCATCTCCCTCTTTATTCCAAGTCTAGGGCTGGTTTTGCCACTGCAGTCTTACAGGGCATGTTAGCAGCTCCTAATGCTTTTTAGTTTGCCAGCCTCCCTTTTCCTTTGCTTTGGGATTCTACCCACAGGTTATGACTGCAGCAATGTGAGACGAAGAACATAGTACAGTTTTGTACCTACCATAAATGTAGATGTTCGAGGATCCACATTGCTGCAGTCCTATTTTCCCTCCCTCCTTCCCCTCTGTAGTTTGGGGTTGCTGTTATTCCTTTGGGATAATTGTTATTTGCTCACTGGTGGTTGTTGGGTATTTACTATTTTGGCTCTGGCCTTTCTTTTTTAAGGCCTTCTGACATCTGGGGCAAGAAAGACTGAGGATATGGCGTCGGTCATGCGCTTAAGTACTACTACGTACTGACGTCAGCTCTGGGCGCCCATGACCGACGCCAGCCTAACTCTTTGGTATTCGGGCCGACCGAGGACAGCGGACTACCCACAGGTTATGACTGCAGCAATGTGGATCCTCGAACATCTACATTTATGGTAGGTACAAAACTGTACTTTTTGCCCTCTTCTGTTGCTTCAGTATATATATTTTTTTTAAATCGACTAGGTTAACTAGCATAACCTGCCCTTCATGAATCTCAACTTGTTTGGTTTGAGAATCTGTAGGTTACCTGTGTTCTTATTTATTAATTCCATAATGATTATTTCCATAGCCTTACAGATGAGACTGGTCAGTCTTATAGATAATTGTCCTGGTCTGTTGACCCCCCACTTTTGTGCAAGAGAATGATGTTTACTGTCTTCCATTCATTTGACACCAAGTCTGTTTTGAGGCTGATAGTGAATAGCTTCAATAGGGGATCATACAAGTCATATTTCAGACTGACCAGTAAGCAGCATGTTATATTATCTGGCCCCAGAATCCACCCACAGGTGTCCCACAAGGTTCTGTTCTTGGCCCTCTTCTCTGCAACCTATTCATTAACAACTTTCACCAATCCATCCCAGACTCATCTAGTGTCCAATATGCAGATAACTCAACAATCGTCTGCTCAGCCTTCTCCCCTTCCGAGATCGTAGCAAAAACCCAACTAGCCTTCTCCAAAACAGAAACCTGGATGCAGTCTAACTATCTGGCACTATGCAAGTAAAACCAAACTAATGTTTTTTTTTCCCCCCACCAAAAACTCCATTGACAAATCCACATTTACCATACAGAGCCAAAACAACACCCTCCTTGAAATTGTTCCCAACACCAAGCTTCTTGGCATCATTATTGATGAAGAACTAAAATTTGACACCCACATCCACTCCACAATCAAGAAATTCCACCAAAAGTTAGGTCTCCTCTACAAGCACAACCGCTTCATAAGCCCCTCTACCCATCAAACACTTACATCCACCATCCTACTCCCCTCCATTATGTATGGTGCCCCTCTTTTCACCAATCTCCAGCTTGGCCTTCGGTCTAAACTTGAATCCTGCTACACAACATCTCCAAATTTGCAACCAATTCAAAAAACTCATTCCACCACTGTCACTCCCTCCTCACCTGGCTTGAACTACCCAACTACCTCAGTTACCTATGACTCACCATTGCCCACAAGCTCATCTTTAAACCTGCCAACTGCCCAGCTCTCGCCACTTCCTTAAAACCTTACATTCCCAACCGCTCACTCAGATCCAAAAATCAAAATCTCCTTCAGGTCCACAAACCTGCACGACCTCCTGGCCATCTACTGCTGTCCCACTCCTTAGCTAAACAGTGGAACTCTCTCCCTACACACCTATGCAACCTGCCTAACCATACAAATTTAAAACAGTGAGTGAGAAGGTCACTAAAAAAGCAATCAGTAAAAACAAAATGAAAACTCCAGCAAAAGCTAGAACTTCCACTGAGTGACCTCCCAAACCTCTTGTATCAGAGGCACATGGGATATATGCAAATGATCCTTATGAACATCAAAGTCTAAACCAACTTTAATAGAAGTAGCAAATATAGTAACAGAGATGAAACAACTGGAACTCGGATCTTTAGAAAACGGTAGGAGCAAATTACATAGGGAAAAATGGGAAATGTGAGATCAATACATGCGAGGGACGAGGTTTAAAAGAAGGCATGATTTAAATGAGATATGTAATGGATGACCAACAATGATTGGATATGTTAAAAGTGGTGTATAATGTGTGCAGGCTACAGTTGTTTCGGCAAGGTTTGGAATGTGTAATGTTTGCAACTGAGATTGTGTCACTGTGGTTTATTTTCATTAATATAAATGTAACATGGCCTATGTCATACATGATAATTTAATAAAGATGTTTCTTGTTTAATAAAGACGGTTATTTTGTCCTCTTGTTATGGTGAGTTGGCTCCCGCTTATCCAGGAATGCAGTTGAGCACTTTTTTATTACTGTTTTCACTTGTGATGCAAGTTTACTCCTGTGGGTAAGTCAGATGTACAAAAAATAACCCAATTCAGATGGATGTGCACAGGAACACACTGCTCGTACACCAAATATAAAAACAGAGTTTAATACAGATCCAACGATACAGACCAGATGTACAAAAAAATCTGATTTGCCTTAATCTTTTGAGGCCAAGGTTTTATTTTTATTTTTTGGTGTTTTCATTTTTATTATAATTGTTTCTGAATTTTAGATATTCTACTGAGGGCAAGAGGTTTTACAAAAAAGGGTCAGGGGTACTTCAACTGAAGTGAACCCCTTGCAAGTGGTCACTGTTATTATTATCAATATATTAATTAATTGGGTTTAGCGCTGAGGGCAAACAAGTTTTACAAAAAAGGATCTGTGTCACAACTGAAATGAGCCCCTTACAGACCTCCATTGTCCTTATCAAGATCTATAAGAATGGTTATCTTAAAAGCAGGCACTGCCTTGTTTTATAGCGCAGTAAAACAAATTAGGTGACAACTTGGTATCAAGGAGCAGTAAATGTGACCAAGTGATCCAGATGTACTACAAATGAAGAGACACCAAGTTCAAAACTGCCCTATTACCCTCTAATTAACAAGATGGATACCAGACCCAACTCAAGCACTGTGGATTACTTGTGTTTTCTTTTCCAAGTAGACTTCAGAGGATTTTTCCTCAGGTAAATAGTAAATGCTGGAGATACAATGGGAAGAGGTAGTCAATTGAGAATATGTTTTTTGGGAATGTAATAATTTGGTAGATTTTAAAATTTTCGTGCAGAGTACTTTGTTAGAAATGTTGGGGGAAACAAATGGTACTAAGAAAATGATTATTTTGAGTTGGTATACATGATCTGAATTGTCTAGAAATAATAAGGCCTTACTAAGTTTAGTAATGTTGACTGCCAAAAACAGCAATTACTACAAAACAGAAATCAATATGTATACCAAATGTAGCAGAAGTTTTGAATATCTGAAGGAGTTAAAAGAACTGGATGCGAGATACTTAGAAAAGGAAGAAACAGAGTTTAGAGAAACAAGTGGAATTTGTGGGAAGTGTACACACAGAATAATGTTCAGGAGGAGGATTGAGATTTAAGGAGAAACAGGAATTGAGCATTTTATGTAACGCTCAAGTGAATAAAAATTGTTAAAAAGAAAACCCATTTGTATTCTGCATGGCAGTATTTATGGAAACTTTTTTTTCTTTCAATTAATGTATGTGAACCCATCTTTCAGTTTAAAATTTGTTGATATTAAAAATAATCTCAGTCTACTTAATAGACACTATGGTTTGTGCAAGTAATCTGGACGAAGCCCAAATTAATGGGGAGCCAAATGCACAAAAATAGAATTTTAAATATTGCTCTTGTAATTAGAAAATTGCTGAAATACCAGGATTTGTTTTGCACACATTTTTTTGAAGAATATGAAATCTGAAACTCAAATGTGTGTCATTATTTATTGAGTTCATTCCTCAGTGATTTGCCAGAAATCCACAAATTTTATGAAGAACAGACCAAAATATGAAGCAAAAAAATCTGGACATTCTGAGAAAATTTGAACAGTTGAGAGGTATTTGTGGTGCCACTTGTCGTGTACTGGATTTCAGACACTGTTAGTAAATGTTTAAGAACCGATTTTTTTCCCATGAATTATTTCTTTCTTAAGAAATATCCCCTTAACTTAGTTAAATATGCACAGGTTGCTGTTCATCTGTAAATAGGGTTGCCACCTTTTAACAAGGGCAAAGTGGGACATGGGGGTGTGGTCAACAGGATAGAGGTGTGGCCAACATGACACTGGCCCCAGCCCCCACCACATCACCAGAGTTGTTAGGAGATGCAGTATTAGTTATGGATGCAACATTGTGACATTACAGCATACTGAAAACTTAAACCATTTAAATGAAGTGAACTGTTACTGCAAACACACACTAATCAGTTGTAACAATAAATAAACTTTAAAGGAATAAAAAACACACTACTCATTAAACAGACACTTGTTTATTTAAAAAGTTAAAAAATTCATAAACCAACCATTGCTATTCAGAAAGAAAACTTTAAAAAATTCTACATACCACATACAAGCCAAGAATAAAATTAAGACTTTTTATTGTCAATTAAAGCTAAAGCAAAGAAAAAACACAAAACTACATACCCTAGTACTACATATGCACCCTAGCAAATTAATGCTAAACAAAGAAAAACACAAAATTACGAACTGCACCCTAGTACTTTATACTGCACACTAGTACAATAAATCACTTTTTTTTAAAGTGTATTTTGAATTTGATTTTATGGCTTGAAGAAGGGCCCGATTTGAAACGATATTTGAGCAAAAGTCACAACATTTCATCCGATAATTTACACTCATCATTAGTTCAGCTTTTAACAAGTCCACACTACATCAGTTTTGCACATCTGTCCACTTACCTTTCACCAATGAAAAAACTCTTTCTGCAAATGCATTTGAGGATGGTATAGATAAAACCCTAGCAATTACCGGATAGAGTGTAGTCAGTTCAGGCCCTTCTTTGAAAAGCTTCAGCCACTTCTCTCCTGGGGTCAAGCTTGTGTTACATAACTGTTCGAGAGAGGGCCTAATTGCCAAGTAGTCCCTAAAAAGATCATCTTCATCTACATCCTCCAGACTCAGGGCAGTGGTCACATTAAGCAAGTCATTGAAGGCAAATGGCTCATTTAGAGATAATTTAGATAGTGTAAACAAGTAGTTGATTTCAGTATAATCAAACTATTGCTCCAGGTATTTCACTGCTGTCTCCAAGAACACAATGAAGTCTCTTTTCAGTTTGTTAGCAGAAGTGCTGTCTAATGTGCTCATAAGTGCCCTAAGTTTCCCTCCAAAGAAAGCACCTTCAGCTCTTGCCTGCAGTTTTTGCTTCAGAGAGACCATTACACAAAAAGTTTCCATTGCAGTAAGTGCTGATTTTTCTAATGTACTTATATGTTCATTAAAATCAACAAGAACAGCACAGAGAAAGTGCAAATAGTACTGGTGCAGCGTAGGCAATTCATTCTCACCATGTTCATTAGCTGAAAAGTACTGCCATATCTGCCGGGGGGTCTCTTCCTCTCCCTGAGAGAGGAAATAGGACTGGAGCACTGGGAGATTTTTCACTACTCTTTCAATGGCTGGGAGTAGTGACAGCCACCTTGTTGGCACATGTCTTAACAGACTCTCAAATTCCATGCCACAAAACTCAAAAGTCTTTCAAGTCTCTGGTCCTTGTGGCCAAACCTGAGAAGTGGCTGAAAAGTCTCATTACAAATGCTTCCACGTCGTATGGTAGTTGTGCTGCAGCTTTTTTGGCTGCATTGTGAATGATATGGGCAACACAGCTAGCCTTCTGGAGTGATGGGCACTTTTCTTTTAATCTGGTATACACACCAGATTTCTTCCCATAGTTCACACTGGCATTATCAGCCCCATAAGCTGAAATATGGTCCCAGGGCAAGGAGTGCCTTTCCATAATGTTGGAAATTTGCTGTGAAATAGCCTGTGCCGATTCATCAGGGTCTTCATAGAAGTCCAGAAGGCCATTCACCACCCCTTCTTCTTTAGAAAAATACCTCACAACAAGGGGAAATAATTTTATGTTCCTCTTGTTGGAAGCATCTGATGAAATTGCAAATGAAGTACCTGGTTTTTGAAGGTCATGCAGGAGGCATTCCAATGAGTGTGGTCCCAAAACATTTTCGACTATGGCTTCAGCCTTGGTTCTGCCACAAGATAGTTTGTTTGCAGTGTCTGAGTCACTGTACAACTGGCTGGCCAACTTTACTGCACAGTCCAAGCTGTTATACGAAATATTGTGCTTAACAGCATGGAAAACCTCAGAGGCTTCTGCTGCAATGATCCTAAGTTCTGGTCCCTCAAGGTTTGCGTTCCTTGCCCACTTTGTCATCAGGTGAGTGGATTTAGCTTAAAGAATGGCAGTCTTATGTTGTTCAGTTGCCTCATGTCGTGCGACATCATTTCTTCCACCATGGGTCACTAGAAATTCTCTCTTGCAGTACCTGCAGAATGCTTTGACATCAGTGCATCTCTCGATCCAGTCAAATTCTGTTTTCCAAACGTCCTGCCACTTGCACATTCTCTTGCTGCTGGTTGACTGTGATGAAACTGCTGCTCTCTTCATGCTTGAATCTGTACTTACCTGATATGCAACATATTTACCAACACTGTTAGTAGGGTTCGGTAACATACTGCTGCACAGCACAAATGAACTGGCTTAATTGGCACACAAAAAACTGGCTCGAAAAACATTGGCATGCGAAAGAACTGGCTCGAAAAACATTGGCACGCGAAAGAACTGGCTCGAAAGACATTGGCATGTGAAAGAACTGGCTTGAAAAAACATTGGCACACAAAAAAATGGCTCAAAAAACATTGGCACACGAAAGAACTGGCTCGAAAAACATTGGCACACGAAAGAACTGCCTCGAAAAACATTGGCACACGAAAGAACTGGCTCAAAAAACATTGGCACGCGAAAGAACTGGCTCGAAAAACATTGGCATGTGAAAGAACTGGCTCGAAAAACATTGGCATGTGAAAGAACTGGCTCGAAAAACATTGGCATGCGAAAGAACTGGCTCGAAAAACATTGGCACACAAAAGAACTGGCTCGAAAAACATTGGCACACGAAAGAGCTGGCTCGAAAAACATTGGCATGTGAAAAATGGCTTGGAAAACATTGGCATGTGAAAGAACTGGCTTGAAAAAACATTGGCACACAAAAGAACTGGCTCGAAAAACATTGGCATGCGAAAGAACTGGCTCAAAACATTGGCATGCGAAAGAACTGGCTGGAAACACATTGGCATGTGAAAGAACTGGCTTGAAAACCATTGACACACAAAAGAACTGACTTGAAAAACATTGGCACACAAAAGAACTGACTTGAAAAACATTGGCATGCGAAATAACCGAGGAATGGAGCAAAAAAGAGTTTACAAACAGTTTGAAAAAGGTCAAATAGTAAATGAGGTAATGTAGGGGGCATTTTGGCCATTGAAAACTAACATTAATACAGCTTGTAGAAAATGAAATGCATTATTTTTACCACTGAACATGCCCACCTCACCCCACCCCTCAAGGCAAAAAAAGTTAACCACATTCACTGAACCAAAAAACAGTAAAATTAATGAGAATGCACAGTGGATACCATAGACCTAATTTAGCTTTTGACCACAGCAGTTAAGAAATGTATGGCACTAATTTACACAGCGCAATGATCTATTAATGAACATGCCCAACAGCAGCACTGGTCGTAATCGGATTATAATGAAAACAGTAAATAAGTATGTTGAAGACATCACTAAAACACAAAATACAAACTTTGCTACTTATAGACGCAAACTACTCTTTAACAACGACATGGTTTAGCACAATCTCAAATACATTGCATTAACTTCTGAGCATCCCTCCACAAAAAAAAAATAAACGGGAAAAAAGTCCATAAACATTTTAACTTTTAAAAATACTTCTTGCAAAAGAAGTAACATAAACTACAATGTACAGCAGACTCCATGGGCTCCTTTTACCTCAAAACATAGCAATTAATCCAGCACAGCAATGCAATAAACAGGCCCAAGTAAAAGCAACACACCCATATTCACATTACAAGCAAAGCAGTACATTTTAACCTTTATTAAAAATGAATAATAAATTAAATGCACACATTTACAAGTATAAATGAAAACAATCTTGAAACAGCTTCGGCAAATTGGCAACATGTACCTACTAGAATAATAAATGAATTACATTAACTGTTAACATTCCCCCTCAAAAGGTAGACTTGTACCACATAGACATGGACTTGCAGGAACAGGAAAAATTACCTAAACAGTATATCGTAACTTCCTGAAAACAGCATTAAAGTGCACACATTTCCATAAAAAAAAGTGCAAACTATGCTCGAACATTTCCTATCTGCAAACAGACAATACCCAGAAAAAGCTACAGCAATAGAAATGTGTCACACTAAATTTATATTTCACTGCCCCCCAACAGAAACAAACAACTTCTATACACAGTTCAGCCTTTTAAAAGTAATGCTTCCAAATCATACCCCCAAGAATAATAACAATTACATATACATTCAGGTTTTATATCTTTAAAAACTACTACTCAAAAATATCAAAATAACCACTGCACAGATTTAAATACTGCATACTACATCCCCATCTACCTCTAAACATTAAAAACTTAAATAAAGCACACTATTCCCATTTTAAATAACTAAAGCCACAAAATGCAATTATCTACTTACCACTATCACAGTTATTGCTGGGCTAGCTTGCTTCCTTCCTGCTGGAATGGCTAGTTGGTTGTTCAAGCAGTGGCTGGGCTGGCTCCCTTGCTGGCTTCTTTCCTGGCTGGCTGGGCTGGCTGGCAGGCAGGCTCCCTTGCTGGCTTCTTTCCTGGCTGGCTGGGGTGGCTGGCAGGCAGGCTCCCTTGCTGGCTTCTTTCTTTCCTTTCTGGCTGGCTTCAATCCTGGCTGGCTGGCTGGCTGGCTTCAATCCTGGCTGGCTGGAGATAGAAATTAAATCAGATCTTTCGCAGCTGCTATAGAGCTTAGTGCTCTACAGTTGCGACCTTTATGGGGCTCTTGTGAACAAGTTCCCACCCCCTCCAATCCCTGCAGCCAGTTACTGTGCTGCATTACCACCCGGACCTAGCAGGGAATCCCTCTAACTGCAGGTCCGGGTGGTGACGTAGCCACATTGCCGTGGAAAAACCGGAAGTATTTTCGGCTTTTCCACGGCAATTGATTTGAATTACGATCGCGAAGCGAAAAGGGGAAAAACAGGACTTTTAAAGTCCCACGCTTGGTGACTGCTGGAAGCGGGATGAGAGGCCTCAACCCGTGAGTGTCCCGCTGACAACGGGATGGGTGGCAACCATATCTGTAAATGACCTACTTTGGGCTGATTGTGTTCATTGCTGAGTTATGACCTGCTTTGGGCTGATTGTGTTCAGTACTGAGTTGAACTGAACTAGTTTACTGTTGGACCATTGCATTAGCCCAGTTCTAGCTTTAGTGTCATGTCTTAGTTTACTTTTCAAGCAGCCCAAAAAAGCGAACACTTGTTGACTTTTTTTATGCTTTTTTTGTTTAACCATCTAACCCTTTAGGGATACTTTTGTTGTTGTCAAGCAAAACAGATCTACTTCAGGTTTTTCACCAGTCAAATCAGGCTTTGCTGTCAGTTCTGGGCTTATGTCTGTTGTGATCTGCTTTGATTGCTGCCTCCTGTCCTGCATCGACTTTGATACCATGGTCAGGTGAAGGGCATTTCTTGGGTAGCCTTTTCCATATTATACTCCGTGGTGAGGATTTGAGCATTCTGAGAATGTTAATCCATGAGGCTGACACTAGTCTTTTTTTCTGTAATGGAAAGAGAGAGAGAATGGAACTCTCTTCTCTAGTGCTTATTAACAGTAACCAGGAAAATAACTACAAAGAACTGGAAAAGTGTGATTACACCTGTATTTAGAGCATTTATAAATATTGCCACTGTTTTAAGTTAAAAAGAAGTGTCTGCTATTACTAGATAAAGTTGAAGTTGTTATTAAAGAAATATTAATCTGTGTTCTATAATCAGTGTATGGCTATTTAAGTTCAGTAATATATATTGCAAGAACTGATATAGACATTTGTATGAATAGTTACTTGTTGATGCAATCTGAGATCCTACTGACGCCTCTAGGCGTCAAATATTGCTTGTTCATATTTGCATCAATAATTCCAAAACCATGCTATGTACAAGGTTTTAAAAGGTTTCATCTTAAAGCTTACACAATGGCAAACTCAACTGCACTAATATTTGACATCTGTCTACTGCAGGTAAAGAGATATTAACTGCTGTTTTCATGATATTAATTTATAAAGATATAATTTTCAAATTTTTCTAAATATCTCAACAACCAGGTGACAGACAGAACTTCTTAGCCTCATATGAAAGCTCTCAGCTAAATGAATAAAATGCTGCTTGACAGTATGTGTGTAACTTGAGTGGTCGCTGAGATATTGTAAGTTGTTTACAAAATATTACAAATGTAACAGTTACTGTGTTTAGTGTGAATTATATCAATTAGTTTAAGATGTAGACCCTGAAGAGTACTACCACTATAAAATAGTTTGTACTGAAGGGTTTGCCATTTATGCTTCTTTCATAACCCTTATGGTTCCAGAGATATGAACATTTATTTGAAATGTGAGGACATAATTTGATTCTGTCAAAAGGCTTAGACTCCGCCCACTGGAAGTTACAGTGCAAACTTCCTGATCGCCATTGGAGTGAATGAGTTAAGAACTATCTCTGAGAGAATGCATTTTGTATTTGTTTCTGAATCTGAACACATCATCTCACCAGTATTTGCCTTGCTCTTTATGCAAGTTATTTAGAACTTAGTATCTCTTAGCGATAGGAATATAGTAAGAGTAGTCTAGGTGTTTTCTGTATTTATGTAAGACTGCCCTGCTATGTTATTTTAAAGTATTTCCTGTGGTTTCTGAACTCTGCTGTCACTGTGTTGAGTTAATAAGTATTGTCTTGTGCTTTTATTTATTATTAAATCTATTTCAACCTTTTAATTGTGGCTGGTTTTGTTTAAGAGATATTTACGCTCTTAAAGTACTTGCATGTATTTGGTGATGCTGTACAAACCACTCCTAAATAATCTTAGCCTTGGTCGCACTTACTATTTGGAAAACAGTAACATTACACAGTAGAATTGGACAGCCTTTGGTAAGGGCCTTTATAGTAGCTGATAAGGGTGGTTGATGGCAGTTGGTGTACTACCTTATAGTCTGGGCAGAAGGGGACATAGCTAGTGAACCTGTGCTAGCCTTCCCCAGGAGTGTCTGTGTGTTTGTATATAAATCAAATCTCAAATTGTGTGTGTGTGTGTCAGCTACTTGAACATGGACATGAAGCACTGGTTGGACAGAGAGGGTGCTGGAGGTTTTGGCTTGACCACTCGCTTGAGATCTGAACCCTGTAGCTGTGCCAGTGGGGAGTCTTTTTGGGGATCTGGAGAGCAAGGGAGAAACCAGCCCCAGACTGACTGTGACCTCTGTGTGCTCTTAAGGGAAATTGTACTTTACTGTGTGTGTACTTGTCATCCTCCCAATGTGCACGTCCCTCACTGGTGTTAGTGGTGAGGATTGAGGCTCCTTGATTACTGGGCCAGTGCATGGGCATCACACTTTATTTGAAATGTAATTGACTTAGCTGTTGTAGCATTTAGTTAGGATGTGTCTTTCTTTATTTTCTGACCAATGGTATGTCTGTATTTTGCACGTCAATGATTTGCATTGCTATGTTAGCTTAAATTTATGTGTGTATTAACTGCTTTTATACGTTCATCGCACTTGTATTGTTTGCCTCTTTGAGGTCTTGTACCTAGGTTGTGTCTGAAAAGGAACTTTAATAGCCAGGAATGTCAAATGCTAAAACAATTCATTTGTATAATCATTGTTCCAGTTGGACAATTGACCTTTCTTATAGCAACATGTTTACATTGCAGACAAAAAACAACAAATAAGCAAAACGGAAAACAGTGACAACATAACAACTGAAAAAGAAGTGCAAAATGCAAAGGAACAGGAAAACAAAACTGCTGCAAATAAACCAGAGAAAGAAACGGTGTCAAGAAAGAGCAGTGAAGTGACAGTGAAAGGCCTAAGTAATCTTGGGAATACGTGTTTCTTTAATTCTGTTTTGCAGGTAAGGTTACTGACTGTATACTGAAGACCACATTTCTGAATGTAATTATCTGTTCATATTTGTGCAGTTTAAAAACACATTTTTTGTTTCGACAAAGGGATCCAGCAGGTGTTCAGTTTGATGAAACTGTACTGATAGCTGAATTGTAAGCCAGATTGTAATGTCAGTGACAGTGGTGCAACAGGTAGTGCACTTGGCTTTGGTGCAGAAGGTTGTGGGTTCTCTTCCCACACCAGGTCGATCAATTGCTGACCCTCAGTGCAGCATAAAGGGGGTTCTGTTCTCCTGAGTATGCCGTCCTTCATATGAGATGCTAAACCAACGCTCTGTTTGCTTGAGTGTGTGGTAGTCTAGGTGGATGGAAAAAAAAATCCCATGATACCTATTAAGGTAGGAGTCCTATATTTACATAATTATGCTGTTGTTTTAATTAATTTTCAGGCTTTATATATCAAAGCTTGCCATTTCTGTATTTTTATATTAACCCTACTCCTTTTTTCCATAACCATAATCTAATTTTCTTTAGTATTAATGACGGTATCCATTTTTTGTTAAACATAATTTTGTTAATTCTTTCATTCCATATCACCCAAATTATATAAATAATTACATTATTATCTAAATCTATCTTCAAATTGTTGCCTTTATTTTTATAATATCCATATTCATTCATGTCCATTTGTATATCTTCATAATTCTTTATATTTCCAAAGTATTTTTCTATACATAATTTATTCCACAATTATCTCACAATTTTAAAAGACATATGCTGTTGTTTCTTCTTCTCCACAGTACAAACATATTTTGTCATCTTTCTTTATATAACACATATTTGCCTTAATAGGTAATTTCTTTATTCCCGTTCTCCACAAGAAATCTTGACATTCAGCATTATATCTACATCACTTATTTTGTTATTTAATTGCTTTAATCTTTATTTCTTATACATTTCCCATGTAACCCATAATGCAACATATGTAACAATAATATGTTTTCATAATGTTATTATACCATACCTTTCTATCTTCCTCTACTTCATCAATATTTATTTTCCACATTCTTATCTTTTGTTAATAATTATTTTTCTTCATTTAGCTGTTCTTTTGTTCTTTTATTTCCTCTATTTTTCAAGAATTCCTTATACTTTTACTTTAGTCACTAATTTTTCATTTTTTTTTCATTTAACCATTTCACTACCTTATTATAAATTTAATGAAACAGAATAAAGTATTAGATTTATCATACCAAATCCTCCTCCTTCCTTGTTCATGTATAAGATGTCCCTCTTAACAGGATTTAGTCTTGATCCCCATAAAAAGGAAAAAAATATTTTTAATAACACTTTTTCATATCCAGTAGGAATTATAACAATACCAGACAAATATTCTGTCTTTCCTATTATAACTGAATTAATCAAATACACATTTTCCATAATTTACAAATCTCTTTTATTTCTTTTATTGTTGTTTCCCATTCTTTCGTATGATCTTTAAACATATATCTCCTTCAAAGAAAATTGCATACCTGCTTTTTTATTGTATTGCCTAATCCTTTACTTTTTATCTTTTTTAAGAATCATACCTCTTTTCTTTAAACTTTCAACTAAATAAAAATAACCTCTCATCCACTCTTTATTTTTACTTTTTATAATAATATCATCTGCATAACACATCATAACTGGAATTTCAACTCCTGTTTGAGATTTATAATTTGTGTTCTTCATTTTCTGGTTCACCTCTCGTAACTACTGCATCCATAACCAAAGTAAGTAAAATACTATTTGCAGGACATCCTTGCCATATACCATTGTTCATATCTGTCTAATTATTTATTTATTTTTTATTTATTTAACATTTATTAACCAGGAAAGTCCAACTTGGGCAGAGTCCATTTTCAGTGGAAGCCCAGGGGGCTCCAGATGCATGTCTTTGGGGTGTGTGGGGGGAAACTGGAGCACCTGGAGGAAACCCCTGTGAATGCAGAGAGGATATGCAGACTCTACACAGAAGGCACCCCAGCCAAGAATCAAACTGGAGAATCTCTTGCTGTAAGGCGAGAACGCTAACCTTTACACCACTGTGCAGCCCAGCGTCCATCCATTAATTAAAACCCTTACTTTATAGGATCATAGGAATCATGGGACCATAGGAAGTTGCTAGGCTATTGGCCCTGAGGTCCTTACAAGCCTAGTCGAGAATTTAGCCCATGTTCCAACAAGTCAGCACCGTATGCCACTGTCCAGCAGGGACGTAGGTGGAATTCCAGGGGTGTATTTTCTGTTCCCCATCCAGTTATCCAGGTTGTGTTTGAAAAGGTTTAATGAGGTACTCTGCTTTACGTGAGGAGGGAGTCTATTCCACAAAAGGGGGAGTCTCTGGGACACAAATCTGTCCCGCCAACAAGTCCTATTGATGTCACAGACCAGGTTGAGGTCTTGCATGTGGGTTACTCGAGTGGAGCTTGACTTGAGATATGCAGCATTCCCATCAGGATGAGGTCTGAGATTGCTTTGTATGCCAGACAGAGTTCACCTTTGAAGAGTCTGTAGGAGACTGAGTAGAAGGACAGGGCTTTTAGTCTATCTGTGTAGGGTATATGTTTGAGGCCTTGGATTCTCCGAGTGAGGAATCTCTGTGGTCTCTCCAGCTGCTGTATGTGGTTTGCAAGGTACATGCCGAAATGGGCATTGTATTCAGTAATCGGTCTTGTAAGGGAAGAATACAGGAATGTTATGACCACCTTGTCCCTGGATGAGATACCCTTACTAATGAGGTGGGCCCATGTAGAAAGCTTTTCGTACAATGGTGGCAATATGATGGTCAAACGTCAAGTTTGCTATCAACCTGGGTTCCCAAGTCCCTCACGATTGATTGCGTGCTTAGTGCCTTATTATCAATGTGTTAATTCATGGGGACGTCATTCTCCCCAAAAGGGATGATGATGCAGTTTTTGGCATTCAGTTTGGGGCCATGTTTCTAGCACCAGTCATTTGTTTGTGTGAGACCCTCTTGGAGTATGTCCACATCACTAGGGGAATTGATGACAGCACCCAACTTGCAGTAATCTGCAAACTTGGTCAGCCATAGCCCATTAGATTTGGCCTGCACTTCTGAGAAGTATATCCCAAACAGCAGAGGCCCCAAGACCAATCCTTGGGGTGCACTGCTAGTTATGGGCCTACTAGGTGGCTTCCCCTATTTTGACTAGGTGGGTTCTTATCAGTGAGCCAGTTTGCTACCCATCTGGTAACACATGGATTGATGCCTAGTTGACAGAGTTTATTATAAGTGAATGGGGAATAGTATCAAAGGCCTTGGCCAGGTCAGGGTAGGCAGTGTGCACCATCTTCCCCTCATCTATGGCCTTGGTGGCTGTCTCAAAGAAGTCGACCAAATTTAACAGGCATGACCTCCCCTTGAGAAAACCAAACTGTGCCGGATCAAGTGTCTGAAAATTGCCAGTGTCCTTGTTAACGAGGTCCATGATAATCCGTTCCATGGCAGATCAGGCTAGTTAGGCTGATGGGTCTATAATTTCCTGAATCGGTGAACACTCCACCTTTGTGCAAAGGGATGACAGTAGCTGTGCTACAAGTTCCTGCCTGAGTTCATGTAGGATGCAGCCCGGGATGTTATCCGGTCCCATGGAGGCTGTATTTTTGCCTTTGAGGGGGCAGTGATGACTTGCTCCCTAGAGATAAGGGGAAGGGGGCAGGTACTGGGATGTCTTGTTTTACTGATGGGAGGACAGAGGAGTGAAGTTTTCACTGAGCCTGTCTGCTAGCAGGTTGGCTATATCTTCAGGGTTTGTGTATGTGGTGTCCTTGACCACCAGTTCTGAGCAGATCTGGGTGCTTCCCTTGAGATTACGGACATATGTAAAGAAAGCCTTAATGCTCTTATTTGCTTGTTCAGACTAAGGAGAGATTGCTTCCATTTTAGATACCTGCTCCTTCCTGGTCCTGGGCAGCAATGTTTTTCCTTTTATTATATAGTTTATTTATTGTAGATGTCCACCAGACAGGTTTACTCTTCCTTGAGGTGGAGGATTTTGTCCTGTTTGATATTCCTGTTTCCATGCAGCTGTATAAATGCTTATATAGTACTTTGGTGCAAGTTTGGACATATGTGCCAGTTTCTGTGGAGGGGGAGGGGACTGTGAATCTGTTTATACCTTCCCTCAGGAGGTTGTAATCAGCTTTGGAGAATTTTTTTTTTGTCCCTAGCTAGAGGGGGTTAGGGGAGATGGTGACTTTGAAAGTGACTGCTTTGTGGTCGGATCTTACCAGGGATGATGACTTGTAGGGATGTTGAAGTGGTTACTCATGTTGGTTAATACCAAGTCCAAGATATTTTCACTTCTTGTGGGGGTGTCAACCAACTAGTCCAAGGCATTTGCATTGACAAAATCAAGAACTCTCTGGGCATTTGTGCTTTGGCATGAGTATTTCTTCCTGTCTGAGGTTGGATAGTTAAAGTTGCCCAGGATCAGGGTAAAGGGTTGAATCTTGATAGATTCAAAGAGGTCCAGATAGGTGGAGTGGGCATCTTGAGTCAGAGTTGGAGGCCTGTAGCTAGCTATGTTTTGAATAGGGGTCTTGTCAGTTGTTAACTGCACCTGGAATATTTCCTGTGCATCGTACTGTTTGACCAACCTAGAGGTGTGTATGTCTTTTATGTGTATTGCAACTCCACCTCCTTTTGTTTTGCTGCCCACTGCTTGGGGTCTGAATGAATGATAGGATGAATAACCTGGTATGGCTTGGGTGCTGTCCTCATCTTTGAACCAAGTTTCTGTGACTGCACAAATATCAGCTTCTTCCAGGGTTAACAATGCTTGCAATGAGTGCAGTTTCATGATTAGACTTCTAGCCTTTAGCAGCATGACCTTTAATGTACATTTTAATGAAATTTCTTGTTGGTAGTTTTGACCTCATGGCATTGCCTAAAAAAGGCACTATGGTGGAGGCAAGAGCATTTTCCAGGAGCCTGAAGCCCAAGGGAGACCATTTCCATTTTCAGAATAATATTACAATTCCATGCCCCAGTCCATAAATCCCTGTTGTCATAAACTTTTAAAATGTCCATTTATTTATGTATAGTTTTTAAATGTTCTTAAGTCTCTCTTTCCAGTTCAGTTCTAAATTGTATATGAACTTTCTTTTTAGTGTCTTGGAAGGATGCTTTTACTATATAGTCATTCTAAGGATTATCATTCTGTTTTTTATCATATTTACTTAAAAATGTCTCCATAGCTTGTACAGTCTCAAATAAATTTCACAAAAAAATTCTTCAATTAAAATGGATGCTCTTACATCTTGTGCTTTTGTACCCAAAGGTAAAATTATATTGTCCCATACCTCATATCTGTTTAATTCTTTATCCATTTTGTTCTGTATTCTTACTACAAATCTTCTTTTTGCACCAATTTCTTTCCTTCTGTCCCTTGCTCCTTTTCATGTAGCTGCCACTGTCTCTGCATACATCATCTTTTTCGTACTGCTTTCTTCTGGCATCTTTTTTCTTCTCCTTTGTTTATTTTGTCCATATCTCCATGTGAAACCTCCTGCTCTGGTTCACTTTGATTTATCAGATCCTGTAATATATCATCCAGCATCCCTCCCAATTGGAGGGTTGTAACTACACATTCTTCCACAGCTATTTCCTTGGTTTGTTCAAATAACTTCTTTTGAAATATCTTCTCTGAATCCTCCATCTCCATATTACATATTCTAATCGAGCTGGTATTCACCTCTGCTCCCTTCTACTACTGTTTCTCCATCTTGTGCATCGCCGTCCTCAGCTGTTTCTGTGCTAGGAATGAAACATGCAGATGTACTTGCATTCAAACAACAATGCGATCTTATGGGTAGGGGACGTTCCCTGATGCCCTGGCCAGATTCCCCTTAATAGTATAAATACCACCTCAGATCTCCCCTGAAAAGAGGCTACTAGCTTAGTGAGACTGATCAAGTCAACATAGGATAAACAAAATAAAAATAAAATTATGTTTAAAAAATGTGTATATACTTTTTACTTTGTAGCATTTATAAAAGGATTTTCCATCAATGACTCTGTAAAAAAAAAAAAAAAAACCACAGTAAAATTATAAACTTGTGTAAAACATCATTTCTCTGAGATAATCTGACAAACAGCATTTGTGATAAAAGAGATTGTATTTTTCATTCGCAGTATTATTTGGTATCAGTGACTACACACTTGTCTTCCCACAGCTGACCATTGGCTGCCACAAGTGCCTCTCTTTGTCCACTGGGTCTATTGAGCACTACTTTCCTCCCTTGGAGTTACTGTGGCCCAACCTGACGGCCATTGAGGAGACTGAGACTCCTGACACAGTGCTGTATTGCTGCCAGTGTATGTTTGTATTTTAAGTCCTAACTTCCCCTTTCCTGTTGCACTTCTCTTCATGTCCAGAGGGTTTATTTGCAGTATGGACATGCTGCCATACTGTCCCACCTCTGTGGTGCCTCAGCCATTGTCCCCTGCCTATTTCCCCCTTTAGGCCAACACCTCCATGTGTGAACTGTGCCTTCTGCACTGATCGTACTGTACATATGGAACATCCAAGTGCATGCCGTCCCTCCAGGATAGCCACACCCATCCTCCTGCTGCAAGGCCCTCAGATGACAGAGCTACTAATTGAACTGAAGTTACCTGTGCTGTAGTTAGGGCTAAATTCTTGCATGTCACAGCTGTTTGGCTCTATGTTGGTAGTATACTTTTGTGCTTTGCTTTGTTACTGCAATTTTTGTTTGTGCTTAAATTTTCTGTTTTAAGAAATATAATTGCAATCATTTATCTTTCAAAATGCACCAGAGACAGTATAATGGAATATCATAATACAGAGGATTATGCTTTGGTCTCCATTGGCGATCAGTTCAGGAAATGGATCTCAAGAAATTCATCTTTAGATCAAAGCCTGACGTGAATTTCTCATAACCTGTTTTGACAACTTTTAACCAAATGGGTATGATTAATTACCAGATCATAATGTTCTATGTTGCTTGGAGTTTATTCCTTATTATTTTTATATTGTACAACTACCATGGCCTTATTTGTACTTCATTCATTTGTGTATCTTCAGTGTGTGTACTGAATTCGATATAACATGTAAAGTAATCCATTCATGTTTTAGTAAAGTACCAATACTTTGTGAATGGTAATGCTGCTGCTGTATCAGCAAGTCATATTTTAACCTTTTTATAAGCCTTTGTTATTTGGGAAAACTGCAAGTTTTATTCATTTATCGTTGCCTAGTTTAATAGTGTAGCCACAGTTTCTTTTTAAAGTTGTCCGAGTTCTTTCTTTTAAAAAAATTCTTGTACAAAATAGTTACAGTGTTTCTGGTCAAGCCTTAATGATTTAAAGATAATTATACATAAAGAGAAAACAGGAGAATGAGGAGTAGTTTTTTTTTTATTTGTAAATCAGGTAATTTTAAGAATTTGGCAGTTTACTGAAGAACAGGTTCAGTGTTATCCTTCTTACCTTTAAGTATCACTCAGCAGTGAAGTTCTTAATTGTAAATATCAGAATTTCAGATCTTGCAGGTATTGTTTTCGGGCTGAGTAGTAGTGTGCTCCCCAATATGTTGGAGCCAGAATGTATTTGCAAATGTCAGAGTGACCAAAAAATAAAATTCTAATAATGCTATATTATTTTTACCTGGTTTAAGTGAAAGTAGCTATATTTTGCTGTATGTTTAGGTTTATATTCTATTTGCATGACAATGTGAGGTATGTTACAACATTTGTCCTTTGCAGTGCTTATTTAGTTTGAGATGTAGCTCCCTTTTGACCTCCAGCTTTGTGGCATTGAAACATTTGCTTATTATTAAAGCGCAGAGGTTTTTAGATTTGAACCTTGCTATTACAAGGTTATTTTTTCCTCATTGTTGAAGCGTAATTGGATTGCTCTGTTATACATGTAGATTTGTTGTCAGATGATTTATTTACTCAAGTTAACTGGTGGATGTTCTGTTGAGAAATAATTTTCTGAACACAACCCAGGTAGTTCCATTTACATAATTGCTGTGCATAATATGGTAACTCTTTTTAGCACCTAAGTTGGGATGCATTGACAAAAATATGTTTTCTTCAGGTCATAATTGCAAGAATTGAGGCTTGCAAAGTCAGAACTGGCACTCTCATTTATGAAACATTGAAAACTGAGAATCCCAAAATCCCAGACTTGCAGAACTCATGGTACCACGTGTTTCTGGGTTTAGAATGGCAGGCAGTTTTGAGATTCAATGATGTACATGGTTTTAGGTTTTCACAGTGTTTGGAATACTATGTTTAATGTCTGTGATTGCTAGTTTCAGCTTTGATCTTGCAGTAGTAAACCATTCTTCCCATGCAGTAAAGCCAGTTAATAGAGTGATTTACATATCTATCAAGGTAGACTGATCAGAGTAGTAGCTAGGTGAATTGCCAACCCCCGTCCTCCAGTAGTCCAGAGAATGGCATCCTTCCTCATCCAAAAACTGAGGACAAAAAAAGAAAATATTTCTTGCAGCTAGTGATGCACACTAATTTAAACAGCTGAAATGTCACCTAACTACAGCTGCATAAATGAATGCTAGTGCTCCATTCCCTCCCAGTCCGCACCTCCAATGTGTTGTTGATCATACCCCCTGACAGCTTGCACCTAGGGCAGCAATCTGTTTCACCCCAACCCAGCTACGAATCCTGAAATTGACTAGATAGCATCAGAAAGAATAATGTCTCTACAGTGACCCCTAGTGTAAAAATTAGATCTTTCAATTCAAACCATTAGTCATTTGTCTGTGACAAGAATTTGTTGAAGTACTTTGTATACTTTTAAATTCAAACCAAATATTCACTTGCCTTCTTATTAATTTTGAAATTAGCGGATGAACTTGAATCTGAAAATATTGTCAAGATTGTAATTGGGGGGGATAGAGAATTAAGAACAGATTTAAGTCTCAGTCATTACTATGCCTTCTTTTTCAGCTAACTTAGAAGGACATGTATAATTACATAGCCAGGAAATCCCTACTCATCTGGGTTTCCTGATTTACTTAAGAATTAGAGTTATTTTATACTGCCAAGTACTACAGCTGGATTTGGGACATCTTTTTTTGCATGTTAACCTAGGTTATCTCATTATTTGCAGTCCACATCCATTTACTATACACAGTGAGAGTTGTCAGCATTCAGTTTTTGCATTAGCTCCAAAAGTTTCTTTAAAATATCATTGGTGAACCGTAGACCCCTGATATAATTAAATGCAAACAAAAGTAGGTACCCACATGTGTTTCAGTGCAGTTTTCACCCAGAAACACCATTTTTCTGGAACAGTCTAATAGGTCATAGTGCCGAGTAATTACTACATGTTGCCAATGGTTGCACTACATTCACATTTGTTTTCGTTGTACAGTACATGAACTTCTCCAGAAGTGGCTAATGAGGCACCACACACATGGTTGGCATAACTACCAATCTGAAGTAGTTAACTTAATTTGATCAGCAACCTCTGGGTTACGGATCCGATACAGATCCAAGCCAGAAGCATACCAAGCTAAAAATCCGAGCTCCAAGCTCCTCCCCCTTACCCATACTACCCTGAAACCTCCTTTCAATCCCCAGATCTCATTTGCCGCGGCTTTGCCAAGCACGGGATTTTTCGAGCTCCAGGCGAGTGTAGTTGGTTCTTATATTTTTCTAAAAATATCTGGGTAGTATAATTGTTAGCTGTGTGTGTGTGTGTGTGTGTGTAGTATTTTTCTATATATTTAGATATTAGTTCGCTTCTTAACTAATCTATCCCCCTCTTTTCTTTGGTAATCTCTATCCCCTAGTAGGCCCCTCTTTTCCCTTTAGATGTGTGAGTGTGTGTGTGTGTGTGAGGGTATGGCTGATAGCCAGAAAACTACTTTTTCTAAGTGCAATGAATGTGGCCATAAGCTGTCGCCAGCGGATGGTCACACTCAGTGCATTCTTTGCTTGGGGGTTTCTCACCTTTCCTCAGGCTGCCAGATCTGTGCAGCCTTGCGAGATAGGAAGAACAAGCTGATTTTGGTGGGTCATCTACCTGCGGAATCAGCTTCTTCTTCCTCTTCTCCCTGTGTAGCGACAGCCGTGGCTGTGGTTGCTCAACCATCTGGCCCTCCTCCCCTGTCTGGGACTCACCCTCCCACTTCGTCTCAGGGAGAGCGAGAGGCAAAAAAGGACAGAAAAGAGAGAAGGGAGAGAGAGAAAGATAGAGAGAAGCCACAAACAGCAGGCCGAATTGGACCCATCGGCCCCTCCCGCTAAGCTTCTGTCTTCTCCTTTGAAGATTACCAAGCCTCCTTCCCCATGGTTCCGTTCCCCACGCTTCTCTCCAGAGCCAGAAGAGGAGGCCCGACCATCTTCAAGGTCATCGCGTCGGCCTTCCACGGCCTCTTCCAGATCTACTCGTAGCCTCTCGGAGGCAGATGTGGACCAGATGATGCATCGCTTCCTGCAAACTCAGCTGCAGATGGGAGTGTTGCTGCCTGGGGGGGTTCAGCTCCTCTATTTGCCCCGATAGCTCTTTCTCCGATCCACTACCGGATTTCAGAGTCTTCGGATCCGAGGAGCCTCGGAGTCAGGGAGTCAGTGCCGATAGTTATTGCTACCTCAACGCCGGCCAAGCCCTTGAGCTTATCGGATCCGAGCTCTCGGGGCCGAGAGCTGGGCATCGGATCCGAGGGGGGGCGAGTGTGTCTTCGTCTCCTTCGCGGTCAGAGCACACCATCCATTTGAATCAGAGTGCTTCGGCTCCGACACCGATCCCTTCGTCAGATCCGAGGGTGCCGGCCACCTGTGTTAGAGAGGCTGGTTCCCCATCTGCATTCGACGTTGTGGAGAGGGTTCTCTCTAGAGGATCGAGACCTCTCACTCTTTCCCCAGGGTCCACCCCTGCTCCCTCGCAGCTTGGTTTGTCCTCCATCATTCAATCCCAGGGACAGCCTGTGTTGTTCATGCCCCAGCCAGTTCCCCTGGAGGAACATGAATCCATTGGTGATCCCCCCTCGGAGAGTCCCCCGAAGAGATTCCTCACAAACGCCTGTGTAAAAGGAGGCACATGGACTCCCCTGAGTCCCTCACCGAGGATACTGATTTGGAGGAAGGGGAAGGTTCTCCCAGGTCACCCCGACGACGTCTCCTTCGGAGACATTATGGAAATGCTCCACCAAGAGGGGGGGGGTGGTCCACCAAAAAACCTTCCTCGGACGAATCGGTATTCCTGGAGGCATTTGACATAGGCCCATCTACCTCTTGGGTGTCCTCCCGGCTGACCTGATTACCACCAGGGTGTGGAAGGAACCGGATACTGTAGAGCTGATCCCTAGGAGGCCCGACAAGATTCTGAGGCCCCCCTGCAGACAAAGCTTTGTGGTTCCCCTGTAGATGCCATGGTGGTGGTGGCGGCCACCAAAAAGGAACTAGCTCAGGACAGTTCTTCAGTCCATCCCCCTGACAAGGAGTTTCGGGAATGGGACCGTATTGGAAAGCGGATGTTTGCTTCAGCTACCTTCTCTATTAGGGTGCTGAATTACTTGGCCCATGTAATCAGACTGCAGCGGGACATGGTTAAAGAGTACACTGAGTCTCCCCCAGAGTCCATGTCGGCCAAGTATAAACTAACTTTCTCTGCTCGTATGGCCAGTCTCAAATCACTGTCTAATACATCTATGCGGCTACTCTCCCATGCCACGGAAGGAGCCGCTAGAGCTAGTGGGTCCTGTATCGCCTTAAGGCGTTATGCCTGGCTTCGGCTTTGTGATTTCTCTGAACCTTTCTAGGCGTCCTTCGTGAATGCACCCTTTGACGGGTCTACCCTGTTTGGGAAGACTGTCCGCGAGATGCTGGTCCAGAGCGAGAAAGACGAGAAAACGCTGTCAGCTGTCTGAATCTGCTTCTCTACTCCTCAAAGGTCCTTCTCCAGGAACCAGCAAGGGCAGAAGAAGATGTGGATCCAGAAATCTCAGCAAGCCCGGTACGCTCAGTACCCCTTCTCCCCAAGAGGCCGAGGGGGACAAGGTGGACACCGGCCCAGAGGCAGAGGGGGGCCGAAGAACTTCAGGTCATGGGTACCCTTTTCCGACCGACCCACGCAGCAGCCCTGAAGGGTTGCCCAACTGCTCCTCTCTGGAGGCAGTCAGGGGGGTGTTTTTCGAGGCACCTGGCTCAATGGGAGTCCATCACGACAGATCGCTGGGTGATTCAGATAATATCCAGAGGCTATTCAATCCCCTTCATAAACAAGCCCCCTTACTCAAGACGCCTCCCAGATGTTCCACTCACTCAAAGGGAGGCCGCAGCTTTGGAAATAAAAAAACTGTTAGAAAAAAGAGCCATCCAGCATGTGCCCCCAGACCAGTCCAGATTAGGCATTTACTCCGTGTTCTTTCTGGTGCCAAAAAAGACGGGGGACTTAAGGCCGATCCTTGACCTGTCCACAATGAACCTTTTTGTTGCCAAGGAGAAATTCTGGATGGTCACACTTCAATCCATCCTGACTCTCTTGCAGGAGGAGGACTGGATGTGCTCCATAGACCTCAAGGATGTGTACTACCATATTCTCATGGATAGACGGTCCAGGAGGTTTCTCCGCGTTCGGCTAGGGGCCAGTCATTACCAGTTCAGGGTCCTATCCTTCGGTCTTAACACAGCCCCCAGGGTGTTCACCAAGGTCATGGCATTTGGAGCAGCCCACCTGAGGCTCCAGGGCATACAGGTCTTCCCGTACCTAGACGACTAGCTCCTCACCGTCCCCACCAGGCATCTTTCTTCTCTCTCTAGCCAGGGACTTCTTCCTCCATTTATCTCCCCAGTTGGGGATCACTATAAATGTCAAGAAGTTGTTCCTCCAACCTGTTCAGGTTAGAGACTTTATAGGGGCCAGGATATATTCCCTTCAAGCCAAGGCTTTCCTAACGCCAGACAGACTTCACAGCATGACTTTGCATGTACTAGCTCTTCTTCAGTCTCCTGCTCCCCCAGTAGAGTTAGTCGTGAGAGCTTTGGGGTCCATAGCGGCAGCGATCAATTTCATCCCTTACGCTCGTCTGCACATGAGGGTTCTACAGTGGACTTTGCAAGTCCAGTGGTCCATTCTACACCATCCACTAGACTTGCTGATTCCCCTCAGCAGGGTTTTGCAGGAACTCCCCTCATGTGGTGGCTCCAATCCCGAGCCCTTCGGGAAGGACGACCTTTTGTTATGCCCCTACCCCAAGCCATAGTGACCACGGACGCCTCCAACCTAGGGTGGGGGGGGCATTGTGCGGGCAGGACTGTCCAAGGCACGTGGACTCAGATGGAGACCGTTCTGCATATAAATGTACTGGAGATGAGGGCAGTCCTTTTAGCGTTGCAGGCCCTTCATGCCTTCCTTCCTCCAGGGACTATTGCGATCCAGTCAGACAGTATGTTCGTGGTCTGGTATATCAGCAAAACATGGGGGAACCAGGTCTTACCCTCTTTGCCGAGAAGCCATGAGAGTTTGGGAATGGGCGATCTCCACCAACCGCTTCCTGTTAGCAATGCACATTCCGGGTCAGTCCAACATTCTGGCGGACAAATTGAACAGAACTATCCTCTCTCCTTACGAGTGGTCTCTGAATTCTTCTGTAGTGGAACAGATCTTACTCCAATGGGGTCAACCTTGCTGCGATCTCTTCGCATCGCCTTTCAATGTGAAGTACAGCTTGTTTTTTGCTCTAATTCCTCCTTTAGGGGAAGCCTCCAGAGATGCTCTAGTCTATGCTTGGCTGCCCGGTCTTCTTTATGCGTATCCTCCACTTCCGCTGATGACAAAATTTTTGCAGAAAGCTCGTCGGTTGGGGAGCAAGATTATCCTCATAGCCCCATTCTGGCCTCGTCAAGTCTGGTTCCCCTGCCTACGGTCTCATCTCATAGCTCCTCTCTGGATCTTGGATCCCATTCCGGATCTGATCTCTCACCCCTCAGGAATGGCCCCTCCGAACCCAGACGAGCTCAAGCTCTCAACTTGGCTGATCCAGTTCCCTTAGATGTTCATCGTGCATACAGCTGCAGTAATCACATATGGGTTCTCTGCCGTCAGGCGGGTCCTCGGTCGGCCGAATTCCAAAGTCTCGGTCTGGCGTCGGTTGTTGTCGCTTTCTTTCCTGACGTCAGTGCGACAGGGGTATATAAGACACAGCCGACGCCATATTCTTCAGTCTTTTTTGCCGCACGGTGCCCGAAGCAGAAGCAGTTCTCAAGTGCCGGTCGGCCAGCTCCTGAATTTACGAAAAATTGGAAACCGAAGTCTTCATTAAAGCTAAGTACCCCGTTGGGGAAACTTTTCTTGCCTCAGACCGATGTCAAAAAAAGTTAACAATTGTATTTCTTGTGGGAAGAATTTCCATTCCCTCTGCATACCTTGTTTAGGCCCCGACCACGACGTCTCGGGCTGTCGCTTTTGCGCTACCTTCAGTAAGCGCACTATTAAGCGTCGGGCGGAGTTCGCCCAACACTTTTTCGGTAAAGCCTTTGATTATAAAATGTCGTCAGAGACTCCGACTACCGTTTTGTCCAAAAAACGCAAGGACAAGGATCGACACGCGAGGTCCGCGGTCCCCACCGACACCACACCAAAACTGACTACACGTGGTCCGGTTCTCAGCGAGACGCCTATGCAGTCCCTGACTACCGATGACACTTCTTTGGCGAGGTCTTCTGTAACCGAGACCGCAGGTACCTCGGCCCATACCCAGACTCAACCACCGAAGCCACTGTGAGCGTTGAGCCTCCTAATGTGGACAGGTCCACTTCCACCCATGGTGTCTTTAGACCCTCATCTTCCTTTTCAATTAAGGCCTTTACTAAGTCCAAATCAGCCAGGCATCCCAAGAGGCCTGTTGCACAGGGCCCATCTCCAGGCCCCATGCCTAAAAAGCAAATGCTTAAGATGGCTGAGGATTTAATTACTCTTATCAGGGGTTCCCAACCCCCTCCAGACAAGAGACCCAGAGTGGAGGAAGATTCTCTCTCTTCTGATCAGGGCTGCATTTTTTCAGATCATTCTGATATAGAGGAACACTCTTTTTCCCCTTTTGAAGATTCTGACGCAGAGCAGTCCATTCCTTCTGCATCTCCTCCTGAGGATTTTTCCTTTGGGGAAACCTTGCACACCTTGAGGGAACACTTCCATTGGGAAGGCCAAGACTTTTCTGATTCCAAGAAAAGACTTAGGGAATTTCTTTTGTTACCTCAACACAGACCTCTGGCGATACCTCCTGTCTTGGACATACTGGATGATGTTTATTCAGAGGCTTGCCTTAATCCGGATTCCCTGCCTCCTGCCCCAGTCAAGCCTGATAGGTACTACAGAGTTCCTAACTCTCACCTATTTCTGTACAAAAGCCATAATGCTGACCCTGAAACCATTTCTCAAGGCCCCAAGGGAATGAAGGCCTCTACTGCTAAGAATCCACTACCTTCCGAAAGAGAGTCAAGATCCTTAGAAAGGTGGGGAAAAAGGTATATACCTCGGCCACCCTAGCCATGAGGGCCTTAAATTGTCAGTTTCATATGCTTAAATATCAGCAGTTTCTGTTATCACAATTAAGAAATAAAATGTCTCAACCTGAACAACCAGATTTGAAGGAGTTGCAGGATATGATGCATAGTGCAGAGCAAGTGGGTAAACACACCTTACAATGTGGCTATGATGCCCTAGAGGCCTCAAGTAGAGCTGCTGTTACAGGATCAGTTATTCGTAGACATGCATGGCTTAGGGAACAAATCTTGCCTGATCATGTGAAAGTTAAACTACTAGATGCTCCTTTACAAAAGGATGTGTTATTTGGTACTAATGCTGAGGAGAAACTACGGAAAATGGAAGAAAAAGCCAACTCTATGCAATCTGCCAAAGCTTTTCTACAGGTTCAACCACCACGTTTTAGCAGAAATTGACCTTCAAAAACTGGTCCTTTCCAGCCACGGACAGGCCCCAAAGAGGTAGATACAGGCGCTCAAGGGGCAGAGGGCAATCAGAAGGATCATGTAGAGGCAGGCAATGGCAAACTCCAGCACCAAGAGGTGGCGAAGACAGTGCACAACAATATAGGAAACAAACCCAATGACTTCCTCCTTTCCATGCCAAGCAAGTCTCAGCTGGCAGCACCCTTGGGAGGAAAGCTGGCATTATTTACAAGAAATTGGCATATTGTCACAACAGACAAATGGATCCTGGACATTATAGACAGAGGCTACAGATTTCATTTTCACACTCTACCAAAAATGAGAGGCATGCCAAACCTGCCACACAATCAAAGGGCAGAGGCACAACTACAAATTTCAAAGCTCATAGATATGAAAGCTATTCAAGAGGTACCTACTCATGAACAAGGCCAAGGTTTTTATTCCAGGCTATTTCTGGTACCAAGGAAAGGAACCGACTGGAGACCCATTTTGGACTTATCCATCCTGAACACATTCTTACTGCACCAAAATTCAAGATGCTCACATTACAGCAGCTTCTTCCCATGCTGGGCAAGGAGTTTTGGCTGGTAACATTGGACCTCAAGGAGGCATACCTGCATGTCCCAATCAGACAAAGCTGCAGTAATCTCATATGGGTTCTCTGCCGTCAGGCGGGTCCTCGGTCGGCCGAATTCCAAAGTCTCGGTCTGGCGTCGGTTGTTGTCGCTTTCTTTCCTGGCGTCAGTCGACAGGGGTATATAAGACACAGCCGACGCCATATTCTTCAGTCTTTTGCCACACGGTGCCGAAGCAGAAGCAGTTCTCAAGTGCGGTCGGCCAGCTCCTGAATTCACGAAAAATTGGAAACCGAAGTCTTCATTAAAGCTAAGTACCCGTTGAAACTTTTCTTGCCTCAGACCGATGTCAAAAAGTTAACAATTGTATTTCTTGTGGGAAGCAAATACCGCATAAGGATTTCCATTCCTCTGCATACCTTGTTTATGCCCGACCACGGCGTCTCGGGCTGTCGCTTTGCGCTACCTTCAGTAAGCGCACTATTAAGCGTCGGGCGGAGTTAAGCCCAACATTTTTTCGGTAAAGCCTTTGATTATAAAATGTCGTCTGAGACTCCGACTACCGTTTTGTCCAAAAAAACGCAAGGACAAGGATCGACATGCGAGGTCAGCGGTCCCCACAGACACCACGCCAAAACTGACTACATGTGGTCCGGTTCTCAGCGAGACGCCTATGCAGTCCCTGACTACCGATGACACTTCTTTGGCGGGGTCTTCTGTAACCGAGACCGCAGGTACCTCGGCCCATACCCAGACTACAACCACCGAAGCCACTGTGAGCGTTGAGCCTCCTAATGTGGACAGGTCCACTTCCACCCATGGTGTCTTTAGACCCTCATCTTCCTTTTCAATTAAGGCCTTTACTAAGTCCAAATCAGCCAGGCATCCCAAGAGGCCTGTTGCACAGGGCCCATCTCCAGGCCCCATGCCTAAAAAGCAAATGCTTAAGATGGCTGAAGATTTAATTACTCTTATCAGGGGTTCCCAACCCCCTCCAGACAAGAGACCCAGAGTGGAGGAAGATTCTCTCTCTTCTGATCAGGGCTCCATTTTTTCAGATCATTCTGATATAGAGGAACACTCTTTTTCCCCTTTTGAAGATTCTGACGCAGAGCAGTCCATTCCTTCTGCATCTCCTCCTGAGGATTTTTCTTTTGGGGAAACCTTGCACACCTTGAGGGAACACTTCCATTGGGAAGGTCAAGACTTTTCTGATTCCAAGAAAAGACTTAGGGAATTTCTTTTGTTACCTCAACACAGACCTCTGGCGATACCTCCTGTCTTGGACATACTGGATGATGTTTATTCGGAGGCTTGCCTTAATCCGGATTCCCTGCCTCCTGCCCCAGTCAAGCCTGATAGGTACTACAGAGTTCCTAACTCTCACCAATTTCTGTACAAAAGCCATAATGCTGACCCTGAAACCATTTCTCAAGGCCCCAAGAGAATGAAGGCCTCTACTGCTAAGAATCCACTACCATCCGAAAGAGAGTCAAGATCCTTAGAAAGGTGGGGAAAAAAGGTATATACCTCGGCCACCCTAGCCATGAGGGCCTTAAATTGTCAGTTTCATATGCTTAAATATCAGCAGTTTCTGTTATCACAATTAAGAAATAAAATGTCTCAACCTGAACAACCAGATTTGAAGGAGTTGCAGGATATGATGCATAGTGCAGAGCAAGTGGGTAAACACACCTTACAATGTGGCTATGATGCCCTAGAGGCCTCAAGTAGAGCTGCTGTTACAGGATCAGTTATTCGTATACATGCATGGCTTAGGGAACAAATCTTGCCTGATCATGTGAAAGTTAAACTACTAGATGCTCCTTTACAAAAGGATGTGTTATTTGGTACTAGTGCTGAGGAGATACTACAGAAAATGGAAGAAAAAGCCAAATCTATGCAATCTGCCAAAGCTTTTCTACAGGTTCAACCACCACGTTTTAGCAGAAATTGACCTTCAAAAAACTGGTCCTTTCCAGCCACGGACAGGCCCCAAAGAGGTAGATACAGGCGCTCAAGGGGCAGAGGGCAATCAGAAGGATCATGTAGAGGCAGACAATGGCAAACTCCAGCACCAAGAGGTGGCGAAGACAGTGCACAACAATATAGGAAACAAACCCAATGACTTCCTCCTTTCCATGCCAAGCAAGTCTCAGCTGGCAGCACCCTTGGGAGGAAAGCTGGCATTATTTACAAGAAATTGGCATATTGTCACAACAGACAAATGGATCCTGGACATTATAGACAGAGGCTACAGATTTCATTTTCACACTCTACCAAAAATGAGAGGCATGCCAAACCTGCCACACAATCAAAGGGCAGAGGCACAACTACAAATTTCAAAGCTCATAGATATGAAAGCTATTCAAGAGGTACCTACTCATGAACAAGGCCAAGGTTTTTATTCCAGGCTATTTCTGGTACCAAGGAAAGGAACCGACTGGAGACCCATTTTGGACTTATCCATCCTGAACACATTCTTACTCGTACCAAAATTCAAGATGCTCACATTACAGCAGCTTCTTCCCATGCTGGGCAAGGAGTTTTGGCTGGTAACATTGGACCTCAAGGAGACATACCTGCATGTCCCAATCAGACAAAGCTGCAGAAGATACCTCAGATTTCTTGCAGGTTCAATCCACTATCAATTCTCTGCATTGCCCTTTGGCTTATCTACTGCGCCCAGAGTATTCACGAAATGCCTGGCATCAGTAATTGCCTACTGCAGACTTCAAGGGATACAGATTTACCCTTATTTGGATGACTGCCTGATCCAAGCGGACAGCAAGCACATACTTCTGGATCATCTGGCTTATGCAACACGGTTACTGAACTCTCTGGGATACACAATCAACAAAGAGAAATCCAGACTAACACCATCTCAGAAAATAACTTTCCTGGGTGCCAACTTGGACACAAACACCCAGATGACCTATCTTACGCCAGAAAAACAGGGGCAACTAACTCAGTACTTCAAAATACTAGCAAATTGTACCAGGCTTACTGCAAGGAAAATCCTGCAGGCTCTGGGCTTCATGGCATCTTGCATTCTCTTAATTCCATGTGCAAAGTTGCATATGAGGAAACTTCAATGGTAACTAAAAAACCTATGGTCTCAACACAGCCACAGTTTGGAAACTATAATACCAATAATTCCATGTTTGCAAAAGGAATTTCTATGGTGGGCCTAAGCATGTCAAACAAATACAGGTCTCCCATTCTGCAAGCCTCAAGCAAATCAAGTCATCACACCAGACGCCTCAGATTACGCCTGGGTATCCAGGGTAGCTTTAAATCAGGCCATACACTTACCTACCTTTTACCCCAATCCTCAAAACAAAGGGGAAAGGCTGCTACACTCCTTAGACATCCATAGACAGCTGCGTTACTATTTGGACAGAACAAAGCCTTTCAGGAAATCAGAGCAACTTTTTGTGTCCTATGCTGTAGGAGCTCAAGGGAAGCCAGTTACCAAACAGACAATTTCAAAATGGATAGGCCACTGCATACGGTTTTGTTACTCCTATCATGGAAAATCTGTCCCTACAGGCATCAGATCCCACTCCACCAGGGCCACAGCTGCCTCTACAGCCTTCCTCAGAGGAGTTCCTACCAAAGATATTTTGGAGGCAGCCACTTGGAGTTCTGTGCATACCTTCACCAAACACTACCACCTGCCTTTATATTCCAAAACTAGAGCAGGCTTTGCCACTGCTGTCTTGCAGGGTATTCTGGCTCATCCCAGTTCCACCTAGTGCCTACCATCCTGTGCGTAGGTTTGGGATTCTACCCATATGTGATTACTGCAGCTGTATGCACGATGAACATAGTACAGTTTTGTACCTACCATAAATGTAGATGTTCGAGTGCTAATACAGCTGCAGTACAGGTTTCCCTCCCTCCTTCCCCTCTTGGTAAAGGACTAGTGGCTGACATCTCCTCTTGCAACCTAATGTGGGGTTATCCTTTTATGGTGTATTTGCTTGCAACTACTTTTTTTTGATTACATTGCATTACTTGTGTGTGTGTATATATATATATATATATATATATATATATATATATATAATTTATGTATTGCTTTCCTTCTGGGGGCACCTGACATCTGGGGCAAAAGACTGAAGAATATGGCGTCGGCTGTGTCTTATATACCCCTGTCCCAGTGACGTCAGGAAAGAAAGCGACAACAACCGACGCCGGACCGAGACTTTGGAATTCAGCCGACTGAGGACCCGCCTGACGGCAGAGAACCCATATGTGATTACTGCAGCTGTATTAGCACTTGAACATCTACATTTATGGTAGGTACAAAACTGTACTTTGCCAGGACTCCCGGTATCTCTTCCCTAGTCAAGTCCATTCTGGTGGCAGCACATAAAACCTCTACCAGAAAGATTTACAATAGTAAATGGAAACGTTTTTCCATCTGGGCTTCCCGTAAGAACATGGATCCCTTTACCGCTCCTATTCCAGTGGTTCTAGAATTCTTGTCTCATATTTGTCAGCAGGGGGCCAGTTCATCTACTGTAAAGGTTCAGCTGGCTGCTATTTCCCATTTCCATATTGGGGACAACTTTGGTTCTCTCGCTGCTACCAGAATTTGTAAGGCCTTTCTAAAAGGTACCTTTCTTTTGAGACCTCCTATTCATCCCCACCGTGGGACCTGACCTTGATTTTTCAGGCGTTAGTCGTGCCTCTGTTTGAACCCGCAGCTTCCATTGATCTGAAGTTCTTGTCATGGAAGACTGCCTTTTTGGTAGCCATTACCTTAGCCAGGAGAGTGTCAGAGCTTCAGGTTCTTTGTATCAAACCTCCATACCTTGTATTTCACAAGGACAGGGTGTCTCTCAGGACTAGCCCCGCCTTTCTTACCAAAGTTGCTTCAGAGATGAACATTAATCAGTCCATTAATTTGCCGGTATTTTTCCCTAATTACCAGAACAAAGGGGTGTATAAACTTCATTTACTGGATGTTCACAGACAGTTATGTTTTTATTTACACAGGACGGCTGTCTTTCGTAGATCTGACCAACTTTTCGTCTCCTTTGCAAAATTTTTTCTAGTTAAACCGATTTCTAAAGTGACTCTTGCCAGGTGGATTTCGAGTTGTATCCTCTTAGCATATAGAGAATCTGGCTTGCCAGAACCAATGGGAGTTCATGCTCATTCTACACGTTCTATGTCAACGTCTGCTGCATTCTGGTCTAGAGTTTCCCTGGATGACATTTGTCCAGCGGCTACCTGGGTATCCTCTGACACCTTTATTTCTCATTATAAACTAGATTTGGTGTCTAGAGGAAGGGCTGCTTTTGGCTCTGCAGTGCTTCGGAATATTCTTTCTTGAGGGCCTCCCAAGATTTCGGGTAGCTGGGGACTCTGTCCCACAGGTTGTTGATCAAATGAAGTTAACTACTTTAGATAAAGAAGTTATGTACTCGCCATAACGTTCCATCTGAGTAGGTAACTTAATTTGTCAGCAACCGTCCATCCCTCCTTCCCCCTTACCTGGATAGTTATTTACATGAATTCGAGGTTTGGATGCTGGAGTTTTGTTTTGTCTCTGAGTCAGGTTTCTCAGGTTGTTATTTTGTTTTGTTATTTGTGCAGGTGGCAAATGTGATCTGAGGATTGGAAGGAGGTTGCATTAAGGGGGCAACCTTAGGTTGCAGGGTAGTATGGGTAAGGGAAGGAGCTTGGAGCTCGGATCTTTAGCTTGGTATGCTGCCGGCTCAGATCTGTATCAGATCCGTAACCCACAGGTTGCTGACAAATGAAGTTACCTACTCAGATGGAACATTATGGTGAGTACATAACTTCTTTATTTCCACAACATGCAATTCCCCACAAGAGCACCCTGTCACATGCCCCCTTAAATATTCATCTTTCACACTGCCTCAGTGGCATATGGGTTTTGTGGTTGCAAAATCTTATGCTGGCAGCTTTCCAGAGCTCAGAATCCCTCCTTTGACTGTCTGTAACAGGGGATCCCATCAAGGGAAGCCTAACCCCTGTTACAGAAAGTCAGTTGTTAGGTCTTTTACTGCCAGTTGTAGAACTAGCACAGTTGAGTCTCCTTGGTAGCCTGCACTGGTGGATTACAGCTTTGAGACTCGGATGAGATCCCTTTGGGAACATCCCTTCCTCTTTACTGTTATACAATTTTGATTTCTTTCTGTTTTGTTAAGGTATGTATACATTTGATGTTTTATTTTAATATTCTTGCTGTTTAGTACTACTTTAAATCCTCTAGGAATTCTAACTTACTACTGTGTTTGTATGTTTGATACTCCTTTTCAGCAGTTATGAAGCTTTTCTAAAGTGTTATATGGCTTAGTGTTAGGAAACTGAAGTACTGTGGTGTCAGTTAAACAGTAGGATGTCCTTCAAGGATGCATCTGCAGTCATCACATATGGGTTGTCCTGCCTCAGGCAGCCCTTCGGTCGGCCGGATTCCAAAGTCTGGGTCCGGCGTCGGCTGATGTCGCCCTTTCCCTGACGTCAGAGCACCTGGGGTATAAAAGAGTCAGCCGACGCCATCTTCCTCGGTCTTTCTTGCCGCGTGGTGCCCGAAGCAGAAGCAGTTCGCAAGTGCCGGTCGGCCAGCTCCTGTAATTCAGCTACCGAAGACTTCAAAAAAGCTAAGTGCTCCGTTGGGGACTCTTTCTTGCCTCAGCCGATGTCAGATAAAGTTAATAATTGTTTAACTTGTGGGAAACAAATACCTCATAAGGATTTCCACTCTTACTGCCTCTCCTGCCAAGGCCCAGACCACGACGTCTCGGCCTGTTCAGCCTGTGCTTCCTTCAACCGACGCACTCTTAGACGTCGGGCGGAGTTTGCAGAGGAATTTCTTGGGGCTAGTTTTTCGTACAATATGCCGTCGGAGACTCCGACTTCACATTTGATTAAGAAACGGAAGGACAAGGACCGACACACGCGGGCCGCGGTTTCGGCTAAAACCACGGCCAGGCCTACCACGAGTGTCTCGGCTGAAACCGAGTCCTTGGTACTTCCTACCACCGAAACCGCTCAGCCGACTCCCTCGGTCCCGGAGGCCCTGGCTGAATCGGTTACTGAATTTCCTACAGAAACTAGTGTCCTGGAACCTTCCGACACCATACCTTTAGACAAAACTACACCAGCACGTGGTGCAGCCAGGCCTCCTGCATCCATGTCCATTAAGGCATTCTCTAGGGCTAAAGCTGCTAAACTATCCAAAGCTTTGCCTCCCAAGGTTATCCCTCAGGGACCCACTACAGGTTCACAGATTCTAAGCTTAGCAGAGGACCTTATCTCCTTAATTAGGGGCTCTCAACCTCATCCGGACAGGGGCTCACAACCTCCTCCAAACAAAAGGCCCAGGGTTGAGTCCTCTGATCCCCACTCCTCAGATGAGGCCTCAGATGGTTCTACTCTCTCGGACCACCAGGAGGAGGCTTTTTCGGCCTACGAGGATTCTGATGCAGAGGAATCTATTCCTTCGGCCTCCCCTCCTGAAGAGTTTTCCTTTGGGGAGACACTCCACACTATGAGAGAGCATTTCCAGTGGCAGGGCCAGGAATTCTCTGATTCCAGGAAGAGATTAAGGACCTTCTTGCATTTGCCTCAGCATAGACCTTGGCTATTCCTCCTGTTTTAGATGTCATTGATGATGTGTACTCTGAGTCTAGCACAACCCCTGATTCTCTTCCTCTGGCTCCTGTCAAACCCGATAGGTACTACAGGGTCCCTGACTCACATCTTCACCTTTATAAGGCCCACTCTGCTGATCCAGAAACTATTTCCCAGGGCCCTAAAGGGGTTGCAGCTGCCACTACTAAAAATCCTCTCCCCTCTGAAAGGGAGTCTAGAGCTTTAGAGATGGGGTAAAAAAGTGTATACTTCTGCTACTCTTTCTATGAGGGCATTGAATTGTCAATTTCATATGATACAGTACCAAGAGTATTTGTTAGATGAATTGCATAAAAAGCTGTCTTCACCTGAACCCCTAGATCGCAAATCACTTCAGGATCTGGTACATAACTCCCAACAGGTTAGCAACCATTTCTTGCAATGTGGTTATGATGCATTGGAAGCTTCATGTAGGTCAGCTATGACTGGCGCAGTCATACGTAGGCATGCTTGGCTGAAGGAATAATCTCTGCCAGACCATGTCAAAGCAAAGCTTCTGAATGCTCCACTGGAAAAGCAAAAGTTATTTGGCTGCACGGCTCAGGAGGTCCTAAAGAAAGTTGAAAAAAAGGCAAAATCTGTACAAACTGTCAAAGATTTTCTCCAAGTCCAATCACCAAGATTCAGCAGGAATTGGCCTTCCAAAAATTGGTCCTTTCCAGACACAGAGAGGTTTCAGAGAGGCAAGAACAGGCGTACCAGAGGTAGAGGGCAAGCTAGAGGCTCCTACAGAGGGCGTCAATGGCAGCCTCCCAACCAGAGAGGTAATGCAGGACCTACAACTGCTGCACAAGGACAGGCTCAATGACTTTACTTTGACACCGCCAACCAGGGCTCAATTGGAAGCACCCTTGGGCGGAAAGCTTTCTTTATTCTCAGAAAATTGGCACAGTATTACAAGGGACAAATGGACACTACAAATAATAGACAAAGGATACAGGTTCCATTTTCACACATTACCAAAAAGAAAAGGCATGCCAGACCTGCCACCAAATCAAAGGGCAGAGGCTTTGAAACAAATCTCCAGCTTAATGCAAATGAAAGCTATAGAAAAGGTTCCTCTCTCAGAACAAGGCCAAGGATTTTATTCCAGACTTTTCCTTGTGCCAAGAAAAGAAAAACAATGGAGGCCTATTCTCGACTTGTCCGCACTGAATACTTATCTCTTTGTACCAAAGTTCAAAATGCTGACTCTACAGCAGCTCCTTCCCATGCTGGGCAAGGGGTCTTGGCTGGTAACTCTAGACCTCAAGGAGGCATACCTGCATGTCCCTATCAGACAAAGTTGCAGAAGACACCTCAGATTTCTTGCAGGTTCAGAGCATTATCAATTCTCAGCATTGCCCTTTGGCTTATCTACTGCGCCCAGAGTATTCACGAAATGCCTGGCATCAGTAATTGCACACTGCAGACTTCAGGGGATTCAAATATACCCATATCTGGACGACTGCCTTATACAAGCGGACAGCCAACAACCTTTGATAAAACATTTGAATTACGCCATTCACCTACTTCAGGCCCTGGGATATACAGTCAACATTCACAAATCAAGACTTGTTCCATCCCAAAGAATAACCTTTCTGGGTGTGAATTTAGATACAACCACCCAAATGGCTTTCCTCACAGAAGAAAAACAAAGTCAACTACCAGATTACTTCAAAAGTCTGACAAGAAAAACTCAGCTGACTGCAAGGAAAATCCTGCAGGCCCTGGGTTACATGGCTTCTTGCATCCTTCTGATTCCACAAGCAAGGCTGCATATGAGGAAACTACAATGGTACCTAAGGAGTTTATGGTCTCAGCACAGTCACAGCTTGGAAACTTTGATACCACTCATCCCATGCCTTCAAAGGGAATTTTTGTGGTGGTCTCAAGCAAGCCAGTCAAACAGGGGTCTGCCCTTCAGCAAACCAATAGCCAGCCAAACCATTACAACGGACGCTTCAGACCACGGATGGGGAGCGCACATGGAGGGCAGATGCATTCAAGGTCTATGGTCACAAAAAGAGCTACACATGCACATAAACCACAAGGAACTTCTGGCAGTGATACATGCAGTCGAAGCCTTCAAAGCTTTTCTGCATCAAGGCCACCTACTAATAAGGACAGACAACACCACAGTTATGTGGTACATAAACAAGCAAGGAGGCACCCATTCATATCCTCTTTGCAGACTGGCAATGAATCTATGGAAACTTTCCTTGAAACTCAACATAGAGCTGTAATCTCAATTTGTGCCAGGGAAAGACAATATACTGGCAGACAGCTTAAGCAGAAATCTCATGGATGCACACGAATGGATGCTGCACCCAGACATCTTTCTACAGATAACACAATCATGGGGCAGGCCGGACATGGATCTTTTTGCCTCCCCCTACAATCATCAGCTGAAGAAATTCTGCTCAAGGACATACCACCCACAAGCATGGAGAGTGGACGCCCTCTCTTTCAGCTGGAGAACTCTAACAGTGTATGCATTTCCACCTCTCCCATTAATGACCAAGGTCTTACTGAAGATCAGGACAGAGCAGCCAAAAGTGATTCTGATAGCTCCGGACTGGCCAAGACAGCACTGGTACCCACTGTTAAAGAGCATGTCACGCACAAAACCATGGCCTCTTCCTCAATGGCCACTGCTCCTGACACAGCACAATTACAAAACTCTGCATTCCAACCTGAAAACCTTGCAACTAACAGCCTGGAAAATACCTTGATTCCTCCTCAGGATAGGCTATCCCAGAGAGTGAAGGATATTATCATGGAAGCTCGCCGGCCTTCCACAAGAAAGGCATATTCAGCAAAATGGAAAAGATTTCTCATTTGAAACACCACAAAGGGCCTAGATGTGACAGTGATTAACATGTCACGTATCCTGGAATACTTGGCAGAAATGTTCCACAATGGTCTGTCGTACTCTTCCATTAAAATTCATGCTTCAGCAATTTCAGCAGAGTACAATACTGATCCACCTGTCTTCTCACATCCTCTCCTAAGGCAGTTTCTAAGAGGGATTAAAAACATCAAGCCTCCAAGGACACCACCACTGCCTACTTGGGACCTTAACTTCGTGTTGGAAAACTAACCCTGCCTCCCTTTGAACCAGCAGCATCTGCAGAGCTACAGTTCTTGTCTTGGAAGACTGCCTTCCTTCTGGCCATAACCTCAGCAAGAAGAGTATCTGAGTTACAGGCCCTCATGGCAGTACAGCCATTTACTATTTTTCATCAGGACAGAGTCTCATTGAGAACCAATCCTACATTTATGCCAAAGGTGGTATCCAGGGTTTCATTAAACCAAGCTATTCATATGCCTACCTTCTTTCCGAATCCACAAAACAAAGGGGAGAAACTTCTGCACACCCTGGACATACACAGACAGTTGCGCTACTACTTGGACAGAACTAAAAGTTACAGAAAAACTGACCAGCTGTTGGTAGCATATGCTGCTAGTGCACAAGGAAAAGCAATTTCCAAACAGACAATCTCAAAATGGATAGGGAATTGCATTCGTTTTTGTTACTCCTTTCATGGAAAAACTGTGCCAGCTAACATTAGACCTCATTCCACGAGAGCCACAGCCACCTCCACAGCCTTCTTAAAAGGGGTGGCTACCAAGGACATTTTAGAAGCTGCTACATGGAGCTCCGTGCATACATTTTCCAAGCATTACAATTTACCTTTATATTCCAGATCCAGAGCAGGCTTTGCTACGGCAGTCCTGCAGGGCTTTTTAGCTACACCATCCTATACATAGATCCACCACCCCCAGATTGGCTATGGTATTCTACCCTTATGTGATGACTGCAGATGCATCCTTGAAGGACATAGTACAGTTTTGTACCTACCATAAATGTAGATGTCCGATAGGTATGCATCTGCAGTCAGGTTTTCCCTCCCTCCTTCCCCTCTGTGGTATTTCTTGGGTAATACTCCCTCTTATAGCTAGCTGGGGTTATCTATTATGTTGTATTTGTTTTTTATTACTGTACATGTTTGGAATATTTTGCATTTCTCCAAATTTAGCCTTCCTTAGAGGGTACCTGGCATCTAGGGCAGGAAAAACTGAGGAAGATGGCGTCGGCTGACTCTTTTATACCCCAGGCGCTCTGACGTCGGGGAAAGGGCGACATCAGCCGACGCCGGACCCAGACTTTGGAATCCGGCCAACCAAAGGGCTGCCTGAGGCAGGACAACCCATATGTGATGACTGCAGATGCATACCTATCGGACATCTACATTTATGGTAGGTACAAAACTGTACTTTTCTTGTTTCTGATGTTCATGTGCTTCGTTTGGAAATTCTGACAGGAAAATATTGTATTTTTCCCCTCTTTTCTTCATTTATATGTTATTTACTGGTGTAACTGTTTACTGCAAATTACTTCATTTACATTTTCTGAGAAGAATTTTTCATTTCTGACAAGGGAACCTCTAAGTAAATGCTTATTTATGTTGTTTTTATTTGATTTAAGGGCATATATTTGATTTTTTGTCCCTTGACAAGTGAATTTTACTTGGTACTGTGACAGTGTGTACTTTTATTTACAACACTATTCAGATTGTAAAACAAGGTTTAACACAATTTAAATTGTCTGCTATACTTTATGTAGTTTATCCCTATTTGATGTGTGTGGACATAATTAATATAGTTAATGTTGTGTCTTTCGGCTTTTCCCGGTTAGGGGTCGCCACAGCGGAACTCCGGTCCGCTAATGATTGGTAGTTGATTTTTACATGCTGAGTTACCAGCCCTGACGCACAACCTTCAATGAAGGTAGGCCCATTCACGCATGTCTCCACGCAGAAGACGCTCTAGCTGAGAATCGAACCGGACAGCATCTTTCTGTGAGGCGACAATGCCACCGCAGCACTATTTTCTCTTATTGCTGCCATTAGTCAGCCCATAATAGTGCCATTGTATTCTGGCTGGTGCCCCCCCCCCCCCCGACTTAATGGATCCAGATACAGCTCCTCATCCATTCATCAGAAAAAAAAAATCAACAAAAACATGCCTCAGCCTAAGGTTGGTGAATCTGTTGCTGCCTTAAGCCTATCCACAGACCACTTACCTTTTTCCCTATCACCCTCTAGTGTGACCACACAGCCCTGTATGGGATGGGGATCAGACACATTCACTGGGGGTGTTCTCATACCAGGTTCAGATGCAGGAGAATCAAACCCTTTAGGTACGTGAGAGGTCTGGGATAAGAGACCACTTGCCAGATGTTCTTCATCTCACATTGCTGCAGTCCTTACACTTGGGTAGTCCGCTGTCCTCGGTCGGCCCGAATATCAAAGTATAAGGCTGACGTCGGTCAGGGCGCATTTGACTGACATCAGGACGTCAGGGTACAAATGCGCATGACCGGCGTCATATCCTCAGTTTTTGCCGCATGGTCCGATGCAGAAGCAGTATTGCAAGTGCGGTTGGCGTTCTGAAATTTTTCGATTCGGAGTTTCAGACCGAGTCAAAGTTGGCTAGTACCCGTGGGGATTACCCGCTAGAATATTTTGTTTTTCTTGCCTCAGTGGTTAAACGGATGTCAGAAAAAGTGAATAACTGCATTTCTTGTGGGAAACAGATACCGCATAGAGATTATCATACTTTGTGTATTCCTTGTTTAGGGCCTGAGCAGCGTTGTTGGATGTCACTCTTGTGCTAGATTCAATAAGCGCACTATAAAGAGGAGATTAGATTGTGCCAGGTTAGTGGAAGGCGGTGCAATTATAAAATGCCGCCGGATGCTCGCCCGCTTCGGCTTCTTCGAAGAAGCGCAGTTAAGCCTAGGCTAGAAGAACCGTCCGCGCGGGCCCGGTTCTTTAGAGGTGTCGGTGGAGCGGTGGTTCCACCCGTTTTCTTTGGGATCCCAGGGAGAGACCTTGTTGTGCAGGATGTGGCCTCTCAGGAGGCAGGTCAGGGTGATGGGGCTTCTCAGGTTACTACTCCCCTCCCTGCCTAGGGTGGTTAGGCCCTCTCCTTCTGTTTCCAAGGCTTCTCCTAGAGGCAGGCCAGGTTTAGCTTCAGCTGGTGTCACTCCTAGTTCTTCTGGAACTGTGCCCAAGAAGCATATGCTTAAAATGGCAGAAGATTTGATTTCTTTGATTAGGGGTTCTTTGCCCCCTCCTGATAAGAGACCTAGGGTGGAGCCTGAGCTAGGGAGTTTTGAGCAGGCTTTGGATGTTTCAGAGTCTTCGGCTGAAGACTTGCAGGAGTACTCTCCTTATTCTGATTCTGATGTGGATGATTCTACTCCTTCTGCTTCTCCTCCTGAGGATTTTTCTTTTTCAGAAACTCTTCATTCCATGAGGGAGCATTTTAAGTGGGAAGGTCAGGACTTCTCTGATTCCAGGAAAAGGCTTAGGGAATTTTTGTTTTTACCCCAGCATAGGCCTTTGGCTATACCTCCTGTTTTGGATGTAGTGGAAGATGTTTTTACAGAAGCTTCTTTTAATCCTGATTCTTTGCCTCCTGCTCCTGTTAAACCGGATAGGTATTACAGGGTGCCTGAAGTTCATAAGTATCTTTTAAGAGTCCTAGGGCAGACCCGAAACTGTTAGCCAGGGGCCTAAAGGTGTTAAGGCTTCTGTTGTCAAGAATCCGGTTCCTGCAGATAAAGAAGCCAGGGCCTTGGATAGATGGGGAAAGAAAGTTTATACTTCTTCCACTCTGGCCATGAGGGCTTTGAATTGCCAGTTTCACATGTTAAAATACCAAAACTATCTCCTTTCACAGTTGAAGTCTAAGGTTGATGCTCTGGCGGAAGGTATTGATTGTAAAGAGTTACAAGATTTAGTACATGTTTCTGAACAGGTGGGTAAGCATTCTTTGCAATGTGGTTTTGATGCTGTACAGGCCTCGTCTAGGGTGGCTGCCACTGGGTCAGTTCTTCAGGCACGCCTGGCTGAGGGATCAAAATTTATCTGACCATATTAAAACAAGGATTTTAGATGCTCCTTTACAATCTGATGTGTTGTTTGGTTCTCCTGTTGAGGCAGTTTTAAAGAAAATGGAAGACAAGGCTAAGTCTATGCAGACTGTTAAAGATTTTTTGCAGGTTCAGCCTCCAAAGTTTAGTAGAAATTGGCCTGCTAAAGGGTGGTCTTATGATTCCCAGTCTAGTAGATCTAGACGTGGTAGGGCAGGCTCAGGGCTCTTTCAGGCCTAGAACAGGGAGTTCTCCTGCACAGTCTTCTGTGAGAGGGAGGGGTCAGTCCTTTTCAGAACAGACCCAATGACTTACTCTGCTTTCAGCAGCAGAGCCTCTGCTCAAGCAGCACCTTTGGCAGGAAGGTTGGCACTTTTCAAAGAAAATTGGAGTTTAATTACCCAAGACAAATGGGTATTGGATATCATACACCAAGGTTACAGGTTTTATTTCCATACCTTGTCTCCTTTTAGAGGCATGCCAGACGGGCCTCCTCAACAAAGAATAGAGGCTCGCAAGCAAATTTCTCTGTTACTTCAACTAGGGGCCATACAGCCGGTCCCTATGCCTGAAGTGGGCCTAGGATTTTATTCTCGCCTGTTCCTAGTACCAAAGAAGGGGAAGTCGTGGACACCAATTTTGGATTTATCTATCCTCAACACTTATCTGGACATTCCCAAGTTCAAAATGTTGACCTTATAACAGCTTTTACCTCTGCTGGGCAAAGATCATTGGATGGTAACTTTGGATCTCAAGGAGGCTTACCTTCATGTTCCTATCAGACTAAGTTGCAGGAAGTATCTGCGTTTTCGAGCTGGGACTTCTCACTATCAGTTCTCTGCATTGCCCTTTGGCTTATCTACTGCCCAGAGTGTTCAGTGATAGCTTTCTTCAGGCTAAAGGAATACAGATCTATCCTTATTTGGCGACTGCCTGATTCTGGCTCAAGGAAGGAAGAGCTTCTTCATCATTTGGAATATGTGATAGCAGTGCTAAGATGCCTGGGGTATTCTTGTGAACGAAATAAAGTCCAGTCTAGTACCCTCTCAGGACATGTGCTTTCTGGGTGTAAGACTGAATACAGCATCCCAGATGGCCTTTTTAACCCCGGACAAACAAAAGAATCTTTCCCTTTACTTCCTTCAACTATCTCATCAGTCCGGGCTGACTGCAAGGACAGTCTTTCAAGCCTTAGGGTTCATGGCATCTTGTATTCTGGTGCTTCCCAATGCCAAACTGCATATGAGGAAGCTGCAATGGTATCTCAAAAATGTATGGACACAGCACTGCCAGGATCTGGACACTGTCATTCAAATAATACCTTGCATTCAAAAGGAATTTTTGTGGTGGGCTCAGGAATGTCACCTAAACAAGGGACTCTCTGTGACCCGGCCAGAGGCGAGTCAGATTTTAACGACAGATGCCTCAGACAAAGCTTGGGGAGCTCATCTAAATGGAAAGTGGATACAAGACAAGTGGCCTGCCAGACTACAACATCTACATATCAATCTGAAGGAGATGTTAGCAGTCCAGTTTGCATTAATAGCTTTCAAGGATTTACTTCTTCCAGGGCAGGTGTTGATTCTAACAGACAACACAACTGTCATGTGGTACATCAACAAGCAAGGGGAACACATTCTTATCCTCTATGCAGGCAAGCAATGATTTTGTGGGAGACTGCTCTCAGTTTACAGCTCAATCTTCAGGCAAGGTTTCTGCCAGGAGCACAGAACTCCTTAGCAGATGTGTTGAGCAGACAATTATGGATCCCCACGAGTGGAAATTGGATCCTCATGTATTTCAGAAATTGACAGTGTCATGGGGAACTCCAGACATAGATCTGTTCGCTTCTCCACTAAACCATCAGCTGCCAAAGTTTTGCACGAAAAGGTTTCATCCCACAGCTTGGAAAGTGGATGCTCTTTCTTTCAATTGGAGCAATCTTCATGTGTATGCCTTTCCACCTCTGCCTCCCCTCCCAAAGGTACTTCTAAAGGTCAGACAGGACAAGCCAAGGATGATTTTAATAGCTCCAGATTGTCCTCGACAGCACTGGTACCCATTACTGAGAAGTCTGGTACGGAAGCCTCCATGGCCTTTGCCTTCGATTCCACACCTGTTGTCACTGGAGGACAGCCATTTGCTCAATGTCAAACTTCACTCTCTTCACCTAACAGCCTGGCATATTCTGTTTTGAACCATAGAGGGTCTCAACTTCCACAACAAGTTTTGAATGTGATTTTGGAAGCTAGAAGGCCTAGTACAAGGAAAGTGTACGCAGATAAATGGAAGAGATTTTTATTTTGGAGTGCAGCAAAGGATTTTGATGTTTCTGAGCCTAATTTAAGTGTGGCTCTTCAATATCTTACTGAGTTACTGGACAAAGGTTTGTCCTTCTCTTCTATTAAGGTGCATGCTGCAGCAATTTCAGCTCACTGTGAATGTGACCCTCCATTGTTTTCTCATCCTTTGTTCAAGCAATTTCTTAGAGGGGCAAAGAATATAAGACCCCACGAGAGCTCCTACTCCTGCTTGGGATCTCAATTTTGTGTTGGAGAAACTCACTCTACAACCTTTTGAGCCTGCAGCTACTTCTGAGTTGAAATATTTATCATGGAAGACTGCCTTTTTGTTGGCCATTACCTCTGCAAGAAGGGTTTCTGAATTGCAGGCCCTTATGGCGGTTGAGCCTTTCTTGATTTTCCATAAGGATAGGGTATCTTTACGTACTAATCCTTCCTTTATGCCTAAGGTGGTTTCTAGTGTGGCTTTAAACCAAACTATTCATTTGCCTACTTTTTATGCAAATCCCCAAAATAAAGGGGAAAAGATTTTGCACACTTTAGATGTACACAGGCAGTTGCGATATTATTTGGACAGAACTAAAGGGTTCAGGCAGTCTCAGCAGTTGTTTGTTTCTTTTGCTTTGAGTTCTCAGGGCAAGCCTGTGTCAAAACAAACTATTTCTAAGTGGATTGGGTTTTGCATTGCTTTCTGTTATTCCCATCATGGCAAGGAGATTCCAGCTGGGATTAGGCCTCATTCCACTAGGGCTACTGCCACTTGACAGCCTTTTGAGGGGAGTGGCAACCAAGGATATTTTGGAGGCAGCTACTTGGAGTTCAGTGCATACTTTCTCTAGGCATTATCACCTACCACTTTACTCTAAATCCAGGGCTGGTTTTGCCACTGCTGTTTTGCAGGGCATTTTGGCAGCTCCTGCTTCCTTAGTTTGGCCATCCTCCCTTACCTCTGCTTTGGAATTCTACCCAAGTGTAAGGACTGCAGCAATGTGAGATGAAGAACATAGTACAGTTTTGTACCTACCATAAATGTAGATGTTGAAGATCCACATTGCTGCAGTTCCTTCCCTCTGTAGTTAGAGGTGGTTGTGTGGGTTGGGTTGTAAATATTGTGTATATTATTTATATTGTACATATAATTAGTGCAAGGGTGGTTGGTTGTTTGTTTGCTGTCTTTTGGTTTTGACCTTTATTTTTAGGGTCTTCTGACATCTGGGGCAAGAAAAGACTGAGGATATGACGTCGGTCATGCGCATTTGTACCCTGACGTCCTGATGTCAGACTAGTGCGCCATGACCGACGTCAGCCTTATACTTTGGTATTCGGACTACCCAAGTGTAAGGACTGCAGCAATGTGGATCTTCGAACATCTACATTTATGGTAGGTACAAAACTGTACTATATAATACTCTGTTCCCACATATTTTGTTCTGTGGAGTAGTTTGTAATAATAAAAAAAAACAAGGTTTTACCACATTACAGCCAATCAGATTGTTATTATGTATAGGGCTAATGTGGTTTCCTTAGCTAAAAGTATTTTACAGTCAGCTAATCTTGGAGACGATGCTCCTTTTCAGAATGACTATTAGGCTACGTTCTCCACAGATTTTGATGAGGATGGTGATGCAGACAGTAGTGAACACACTGAATCCATCCAATCTGATTCTTCAAAAGGTGAACAGATAAAAAAAGTGTTCACCTTTCCACAGATACTAGCTAAGCTTAGAGATATATTTGACTAGAAGCAATCTGTATCCACACCAGAGATTGACAGAGTTTAGTCTTATTAAGGATGAGATTCCAAATGTTTCAGGTGGTTCCTCCTCTGTAACTGGCCTTACAAGATGTCAGTAAACAAGAGTCTGAGTACCAAGAGGGAATGGCAGGAGGATAATAATTCCAAACCAAATAAAAGGGGTTTCTTTCTCAAAAAAGATCTTTCTATATCAAGACTCAAGGCATCCCATCCCTTCCTCCTAACAGTCTTCCCCATTCATCTTCCCCCGGGCTTTAGTTCAGTCTAGCAGGCTGGCCACAAATAATGTCTGACAAGTGTGTGCTGAGAATAATTTGGTGAGGATAGTCTTGACAGTGGACAGAAGTTCTTCCTCATTTCAGGGAAATCCCCATCCCAGACCAGACATGTCTCTTCTCTCCAATACTTCATGTGTTGCAAGCAGGAGTTATAACTAGTTCCTACACCACAAAAAGGAAAAAGATTTTATACTAGAATCTTTTTGGTACACAAATAGGAGCTGATTTGGTGTACCTAGACGCCCTTCTGAAAGTACCCACATTTAAAAGGCTCAACCTGCAGACAGTCCTAACCCTTTCCAGACCACTGTTTCTTCATGACACTACATATGAAGGATGCTTATTATATTATAATTGCTCCCACCTTCAAGTTGAACCTACAAATATCCTGTCTCACTCCTTCACAAAGAATTGTCTTCTTGTTTTTTTGATGGACTCAGAAAAAAACTATGGCCTTTCTATCAGAAGACATAGTTCTGTCTGTTTAGACCATTTTCAGGGGTTTCTGTCTTTAAGAACCTACCTCCACAAAAGAATTTCTCAAAAGTTTAGGCCTCATGGCATCAGTGATCCTCATGGTACCATGGGACAAACTCCAACTGAGAAAGATCCAGTGGTGCATAAAAAACCCAGCACCTGCCTCCTTTGGAGTTCCGGGTACCAGTGCCAGATTTAGTGAAATGGCAGTTACAACAGTAGAGGGATCAGATGTCATTCAATCGAGACCTACCTTTCTAGAGCAACACCCTAGTTCATTCAGTGTAGATAGACATATCAGATTATGTATGGTGAAAGGTATAGAGGGTAGTTCAACTGCAAGGCAAATGGGATCCATCAAACACTACAAAGCACATAAATGTCACAGAAATGTTATCAGGGATTCGGACCTTAAAAATTCTTCACAGACAGCATCACAGTCATAAGGTACCTGTACAAACAAGGGGGTACAGTGTCATGCCCTCTTTGCTGGTTGGCATTGATGGCTAGGGAACTAGCCCTATAGCATTTGCTGATGCTACAGGCCTCATACAGCCCATCAGATTGAACTCTAGTGGCAGATAGACACTCCTGAGTGGAAACTCAGAACTGAGGTCTGCCTGGATTTGGTCCAGATGTGGGGAACGCAACAAATAGTTCTGTTCACCTCCTTTCAAAACAGACAGTTGGAAAAATTCTGTTCAGGCCATCCTTGCAGCCATGCTTTTAGGGCAGACGCATTCACATTCCCTTGGGCGGGAATGTTCCTTTATGCATTTTCATCCTTTCCATGGCTACCTAAGGTACTTCTGAAGATTCAGACAGTGTTACCAAAGATCATTATGGTGACCCCCTTTTGTCACAGGCAAAGTTGATTCTCCCTTTTAAAGGAATTGGCCATGGGCAATTTCTTCAAGCTGTGTCGCACACTGTATCTGCTCTCACAGTGTCAGGGGCGACTTTTGCACCCCCATCTTTGGGTAATTGTCATTTGATGATTCTGTTGTGATACGTGCTAGGCACTGGTTCCATGAGGATGTGCAGCAAGTATTGAAGGAGACAGGAAACCTGTAGCTAGAAAATCTTATGTTTACAAGTGGAAGATGTTTTCTAGGTGGTGCCTAACTATATCAGAGAGCTTGGTATGGTGTTTACCCCTCTGGTTTTAAAATATTTGAGTGATCAACTCAATGTTAGCTTATTATATGCATCTATCAAAGTGCATCTTATGGCCAACTTTTCTTTTTCTGCCCTTGAAACTTTTTCTTTCATTCTTTTTGTGGTGAAATAGTTTATGAAAGGAGTGTTGCTTTGGAAACCCCCCCTGGATAGCAAATTCCTCCTCCTTGGACAGCTCAACTTTATTCTTGCAAAATTGACCTGATCTCCTTTTGAATCTGCCTTTCAGGCTGATTCTGTGATTCATCAGTTGGAAAACTGTTTTGCTTATTGCTCTGACATCTGCATGGTGAGTCTGTGCTGCAATTTCTTAATGTGGGACAACATTATCTGATTTTCCAGAAGGACGGGGTTGTTTTGCGCACTAATCATTCTTTCGTGCCAAAAGTTATTTCTGAATTTACTCTGAATTAAGCAATCAGTCTCACAGTTTTCTTTCTGGAATCTAAAAACAAGGGAGAGAAGATTAAGCCCTTCATGAAAGCTTAACAGCTGTTTATTTCCTATCCTGGGGTTAAGAAGGGTCGACCTGTCTGTAGCAAACAGTTGTTCATTGTTTGTTCTTTAATGCTGTTTTTTGTAACTTCTGCCATGATATGTCAATTCCAGGCAAGATTAAGGCACATTCCACCAGAGCCTTATCCTCTTCGGTGGCATATTGAAAAGGAGTGGACTCTAAAAGCGTTCTAGAAGCAACCGCCTGGTCCTCTGGTCATACCTTTACAAAAGCACTACAGACAGGATTCTTTCTCAAGTTCCAGGGCATGCTTTATGAAGACCATTCTCCCTTTCAGGCAGGATAAGCTTTGAGAGTCTACCCATATGCCACTGAGGCAGCATGGATGATAAACATAGTATAGTTGTGTAACAGTAAATGTTTGAATTTCACACTGCCCAAGTGACAGCAGCCACTCATCATCCCCCTTATTTTGCTTATAGTTCAGTTGCATCAGCCTTGTTGTATTGTTGGTTGGCTTTTGGCTATTTGTGTTGGTACTTTGTGTTTGCAAACTGGTTAGTCTTGTGCATTTCTTGCTTCGGTTCCTTCTTGGTTCTTCGAGGTTGACACAAAAAGCCTGAATATCTGACTTTCTGGGGTCTATATTAAATGCTCAAGGAGGCGTTACATCGAACTCCTCTTCAGCGACACGTAAACACCAATCGCACTAAACCACGAACGTTTAAAGCAGTGATTTCTTTCCCTGAGAAAGAAATCGCTAGCACCAAAAACGCATACACACAATTTCAGACACAACTATGTGGGGGGCTGTGCCCCCACACCCCCCTAACTAAATATACCTACTCCAAGATCACACTACAGTGGGGTAAAGGGCAATGTCATGGCTCAGGCCAAGCTGGACTTCGCTATTTTCAGATTTCGGTCTACATGTGTTGGCGAAACGGCATTCACTGTAATACCATTTCACCAATTTAATATAGATCTGACTTTCTGTGATAGGAGTTTGGCTTTCCCTAATGGGAGGGCTTAGCCAATCCCCTGTCACAGAGAAACAGCGAAGTGGACTCTGAGCTCTTGAAAGCTACCACTGTGAGTTTGTGCAGGCACAGAGCCAACATGCCACTGATGCAGAGTGAAATTGGAAACCTCTAGTGTTCCAGTTAAGTAAACTGTACTTTTGCATGCATTGATTCTCCATTTAGGTAGCTCATTAGATAACAGTGGCTTGCGTATAATTTTTAAACTGCCTTACCGTACTCTTTCTCCATTTTCTGTTACATCCATCTGTGTTAATAAATCCTTAAAGGAGTACAGTATGCATAAAAAAGCAGCCATGCTTAGTTACATGTATACCACCAGTAGAATGCTGCATTATCATATTTAATAAATAAATGAGAAATATGTTCTGTTCTTTTCATGAACTGTGTAATAAACAAGCGACACAGTAGTAACTCTGCTCTGCTGAAGTTTTCTTTTCACTGTAAAGACTGCCTTCGGGTTTTGCTGCATTTTATCTTTAAGAATGGGAAACTTTTCTTGCCTGGATAACTGTATCTGTTGATGTTCGACATTCGATCACTGGTGCAGTAGCCTAAACTATTTGAGTCATTTCCCCCCAGCTGGCCAGCTTTTCAAAGCTTAATGGCATGCTCCACGTGCTGCAACTGTCAGGAGTTCGAGCAGCACTCCATTTAAAGACAGAGCATGAAAAACTTCAGAGCTTTCTCGCTGCCAAAATGCACTCCTTTGTCTGTCCTTTGTCTTTGGGGAACTGTTGGTTGGCTAGCAGTCATTCAACGCTGGACAGATAAGTCATCTGCTGTGGAAGACTTTCCATTATCTTATTTTTTGGATGGAAATTAAGGTTGTTTGTGTGAAACAAGTTTTATTTTTGCTAGGAAGCTGTTTTTGTTTGGCTTACTGTGTCACATGGGATTTTAGTACTGTGAATTCCTGAGGAAATAATTTGTTTAAATCTTTTGAACTTTATTTTTCTTGTATAAAATGTATGTGTTAGGGGCATTACTGGTGCTTTTGGGGGCTGCCAGAGTGATTTATTTACCTCAAAATCTAATTTTCTTGTTACCTGACCCTGAATTTACCAACTCTTTCAGGCCATCTTTGAGACTTCCTTTGTGACTGGACCTATGAAGCAGTTACCAGTCTCCTAGGTTATTCCTTCCCCATCAGGTCTATATCATAACACTGAAGAGGCATTTTAATCGAATGCCTCTTCATCAACACCTAAACAGCGAACACTCATAATACTGATTTCTTTCCCTGGGAAAGAAATTGGTAGCACTAACACACAAACACACACACTTTCAAACATACCAATGTAGGGGGCTTCGCCCCCACACCCCCAGTGTGGGGGGCTGTGCCCTCCACACCCCCTAACTAAATATACCAACTCTGAGATCGCACTACAGTGGGGAAAGGGGCAAAAACACAGGAAGGCCAAGCAATTTATTTCCCAGGGAAAGAAATCGCTGTTTTGAGCATTCACGCTTTAGTGAGTTCGCTCTTTAGGTGTCTATGAAGAGGTGTTTGATTAAACGCCTCTTCACTGTTTTAATGTAGACCCTTCCCCATCCACAAGCAGAAAAAAGCTGTCAAGTGAGTCTTTGGTTGTCAGGCTGTTTCTTCCTTTGGCTCAGACTCTGCTGTAGCATGTGTTGGTTCCTCAGACCACTCATTGTTTTTCCCTAGTCCCTCTGGTGTAGCAACTACAGCAACTAAGGACCAGAGGATAGTTGTATCCTCTGCGGCTGTAAAGGTATCATCCATTGGCAAGGGGGAACCAGTCTTGTTAGTGTTTGTGGAAGGGGCTAGTGTTGGGATCCCACCTTGCACAGAAAAGAAGCCAGAGTCCTGGGAGAGTGTACTTGCATTAGGCTAGTCTTTTTCCAGGGAAAGAAAGTAAAAAGTAAAAAAATAGTTTATCCCGTTTCTGTTTCTCTGGACAAGGAAGACTTGCTGGGATTTGCCAGGGAATTTCTGAATTTACTGTGCCAGTTTCCCCTTTAGATAAGAAAGGAAAAATAGGTTTCTCTCTTTCTGACACTGATTTTGAATCAGAAGAGGAGGGATTTGAGAGAGAAATTGGTCCTTTACCATTTCCCTCCAGAAGACTCCTCTTTTTTTGATACCTTATCTAAAATTAAAGAATTTTTAAATTGTAAACAAAGTGATATTCTTGTTGCCTAAGAAATGTGTCTTGATTTTTTGCAGTTGGATATTCCTTATCCTGCAGCTGTATCTCTTGTTTTGTCTGTTTTTGGTGAATGTTTTCCTGGCAGCTTTTAGTTTCCCTGACTCCCAGCATCTTGCTTCATTAAAGTCTAATAGGTTATATAATGTACTTCACACTCACAGATACTTGTTTTCTAATCCCAAAGCAGAACCTCCAGTGATCTCCTTATCCAAAACTGCTTCTGCTAGACAAATTGATAATGCTAATCTCATTCTCTCTGACAAGGATAAAAAGCATTTGACAAATTTGGGAAGAAAGTTTATTAGTCTGCCTCTTTAACTTTCAGAATTTTAAAGTCACATATTAAAGTTTTTACGCTTGCCTTTTGAGAACATGAAACTGTTAACTATCAACCTCCCTCTTCTGAGGTGAAAAATTCTTTGAATGTTGTCTCTTGTTTCTGTTTCTCATGTAATTAAGCATGTCTGAAAGAAATCCTGTATTGTTGATGATATTGTCTCCAGGGTAGCTGCGTCCGTGTCAGTTGGAAGAGTTGCTTAGTTACATTTTCAAAATCTTCGGAAGATGCAAAAACTGAAATTTTAAATTCTGCTCTGGACAAGAAAGCCATTTTTGGCTTTTTTGCAGATGAGTTACTTAAGAGATTTGATGAGAGGGGAAATTGATTCAAGGGATTACCTGAATTTTCCAACTTTTTTAAGAGAAATACAAATTTTCCTTTCATGTCAGTTAGTAAAGAAGATTTTAAAAGAAGGTATAAGAAGGCTTTAAAAGGAACGGAAAGCTTTTAAAAAATCAAGGACAATCCAAAAAGTCAGATTGACTGTTTGCCTCTTCAGGTTTCCCCCACCCACTCACACCCTGGCAATCTACGTTATTCAGCAAGGGAATGCTTGACAATGGGAGTCCCTCTGTCCTTTCCAGGTGATTCCTTCTTGCCCTGTAAACTAATTATCCTTGCCCTTCCTCCCCAGTTGTAAAACAAATGTTAGCTCGGAGTAATAGAACCAGTGCCTGCTCCTCAGATGGACACCGGGTTTTATTCAAGGATTTTTCTAGTTTTAAAGAAAAATGGGACTTGGAGGCCTGTACTAGACCTGTCCTTTCTCAACCTTGTTCTCTAGGTCTCAGGAAACAAAATGCTATCCCTTTAGACCTTGTTATGCCTTTCCCCATTACTAGCTTTCATGATAAACTAGATTTAAAAGATGCCTATAGTCATATTCCTATCAGTAAACATTTCAGATGTGTCTTTTTAAAGATTTTTTTTGTATCTGACTAACATTATCAGATGTCTGTCATTAGATCACTGCTGCTGTAGCCATAGCTTTATGGAGTTATATTCTGCCTTTATAGAACAACCATCCAACTTCCAAAACGCAAGGGCAGTTTCCACTTGCCCAGAAAGCTCAGGCAGAGCTGTAGTAAATCAGAAATCTAGGTGCTAAGCCCTTCAGAGCTTTTCTGATGATGAAGAGTTCTCCTCTTACGGGCTTTTGAGGATCACCAATTAGCTAGTATTTCTATATTGCTGGGCAGATAAACTCCTATTGGAGTGAAAATTAGTTTTATGACTAAATCAGTGCTTTTTTGACTGTTTCCCACTATAAATTTTTTGTTTTTGAACTGTCATGTGAATTTTCTGTCAGTTAATAAAACAGTGATTCATTTTTATTTTTAGTCTAAACTTTGGGTTTTCTAGCATTTACTGTAATTGTTATTAATAACAGTTTTATAAATTGTTTTTAGTGACTTGGGCCAAATATATGTTTTGCCATTTTTATCTGGGCATCAGGCTTCTTTCTTGGCTTTACCATGGAACAGCTTACTGTTTCCTTAGTTCTTCTTTTCTCTGGTCACAATCAGAAGAAAATGTCAGACAGCCTTTGCCTCTTCAGTAAGCTGCTGTTTTGTCTCAGCTGCAGATGTGTGACTCTGTAGTGCCAAGTTCTACTTCCTCAGAGAATTTATCCTGTTCCCTGGGTTCATGCAGAGTAGTCTCTTCACCAACCACAGACTGCGGATCAGTTACATATTCTGTGGCCATTGGAGTGTTCTTGGCTGGCATGGGAGAACTACTTTTGTCAGCCTAAGAGAGAAGAGTTGGAAATGCTTCTCTGCCTCTACGAATGGTTATGTTAAAAAGAAGTAGAAAGCTAAACATTTGTCTTCACTTGTCTCCGTTACTTTAGGCAAGGAAGACTTATTGGGCTAAGCTCAGGCTTGTAACCTTTCTCAGTCTGTATCTACTAGTAAGAGAAGAAGAAATACTTGGTTTCTGAAGATTTCTAATGTGATGAACAGGGAATAGATTTTGAGTGAACACGTTCTGTTATTTCTCCTCAAGTAACTGATTCAGACTCTGAAGAAGAGAGTATTTATTTTGATTTTCCTTTTAATTTTCTTTTTTTTGTTTTTTAAAACCATATTGCCTTTAAAGACCAATGGAACCAGGAGTACTCCCGGTAAAGACAGACAATATCATGGTGATGTGGTACATAAGCAAGGGGGGACTCACTGTTACCCTCTCTGTCGCCTAGCCATGGACCTTTGGGAAACTTCAAACTCCCTAGGCCTGTACATCATGGCGCAGTAATTACCAGGAGAAACCAATCAAATGGCAGATCACCTAAGCAGAAGCCTGTCAGACTCTCATTATTGAAAAATGCATCAGGAAGTTTTTCTCTGTATAGTCAAATGATAGGGTGTGCCACAGATAGACCTTCTTGCCACCAAAGAAAACACTCTTTTGAAAAAAGTTTTGCTCAAACATCAAAACAAGATCAGTCTGGAAGTCAGATGCCTTCTTCTTCCTTTGGACAGACCTATTCCTGTATACCTTCCCTCTAGTATCCTTGCTCCCCAGTGTACTGCTGAAGATGAGGGAAGGAGGGCCAAAGGTCATTCTAATAGCCCAAGGCTGCACTGATATCCTCTGTTGCTTAGTCTAAGCAAGAGGGAACCATGGTTGCTGCCGCAGTGAATGGACCTACTAACACTAAGCAAGAGCACCATCATACACCCCATCCTGAACGCTCTCAAAGTGACAGCTTGGATAATACCTTGACCCCTTGGAGAGAGGCATCTCTCGACATACAGGCTCTGGACATTTTAAAAGCAGCCAGGAGACCTAACAGAAGAAATTCTTACCCTCCAAATGGAAGAAATTCACTATATGGTGCAGACAAGAGGGACAGGAGCCCTCTGCAAGCCCATGATCCTTTCATTCTTATCTGTACTTTTTGCCAAATGACTTTCTTATTCCTCTATAAAAATTCACTCTTCAGCAATTTTAGCTTATCAGCGTACTCAGTCTCTTCTCCTCTCCCATGCCCTCATAAAACAGTTCCTAAGAGAACCCTAGAACCCTGAGAAAAACCCCTGTTCCCCTGTGGGATCTCACTTTCATTCTGTAGATGCTCACCCTCCCACCCTTTGAGCCAGCTGTCTCCATGGATATTAAATTCCTGTCCCAAAAGACGCTTTCCTGCTGGCCATTACTTTAGCTAGATGCTTTTAGAGCCTCAGGCCCTTATATGTATGGAAACTTCATCACGTTTTCCCCAGACAGAGCTACTCTTAGGACCAATCCTTCCATTATGCCTAAAGTGGTTCCAGAGATCTCTTTAACTCATTCACTCCAATGGAGTTCAGGAAGTTTGCACTGTAACTTCTAATGAGGGAGCCTAAGCCTTTGACAGAATCAAATTATGTCCTTACATTTCAAGCAAATGTTCATATTTCTGTAACCGTAAGAGTTACGAAATAAGTATAAATGGCAAACTCTTCAGCACAAACTGTTTTTACAGTAGAATTATTATTTAGGTTCTAGGTCTTAAAAACTAAATTTTATAAGTCACAGTAAACACAGCAACTATTACGTTTGTAGTATCTTGTAAACAACTTACAATATCTCAGCAACCACTCAAGTTACATAGATACTGTCCGCCACATTTTATTAATCTACCTAAGAGCTTCCATATGAGACTAAGGATCTCTGTCTGTGTTATTTGGTTGTTGAGATGTTTAGAAAAATGTGAACATTATAGCTATATACATTAATATCATAAAACAACAGTTAATATCCATTTACCTGCACTAGACTAAGGTAAAATATTAATGTAGTTGAGTTTGCTATTGTGTAAGTTTTAAGATGAAAATTTTACATAGCATGGTTTTGGATTTATTGATGCAAATATGAACAAGCAATATTTGACGCCTAGAGGTGTCAGTGGGAGTTAACTGCAGATGCACCTGCAGATGTCTCTCTGATGCAATGAGTTAAAATAGACCATCCACTTGCCTACCTTCTTTTCTAACCTTCAAAACAAGGGTGAGAGAGTCCTCCATACTTTGGATGTGCGTAGGCAACTGCATTACTGCTTGGACAAGAACAAAGGATGTCATGAAGTCTGACCAAATTTTTTGTGGCCTTTGCCTGTAGCTCTGAGGAGGGACAGGTTTCAAGACTATCTCCAAATGGTGCTCCCATTTTATCTTGTTTTGCTACAGCCATTATGGAAAGAAGCCTCTAGACCCTGTGAGGTCACACTCCACTAGGGCTTCTGCTACATTTACTGATTTTCTAAAAAGGGTGGCCACTAAGGACATTTTAGGAGCCGCTACTTGGTCCTCTGTGCATACCGCCATCAAACATTATCCCCTTCCAGCCTTCTCCAAGCCAGAGTGGGGTTTGCCACTGTCATCTTGCAAGGCATTCTTTCCTCTCCTTCTTAATTTTTCCATCCTTCTTTCAGCTTTGGGAGTCATCCCATCAGTTATGATTGCAACAGTGAAACGCAAAGAAACATAGTACAGTTGTGTGCACTTACCATAAATGTAGATGTTCGAGTGCTTTCACCATTGTAGTATTCTTTCCCTCTTCCCCTCTTGCCCATGGGTTTTGGGGTGGTTATTCTCCTGTCTAGTTCCAGGTGGTTCCCTCCTCCTCTGTACATGCCTAGGAGTTTCTGAGCTTAGGTCGTTGACCTTAGGGACCTACAGCAATAAAGTACTGAAGCTGTGTTGTCAGCTGATGCCCTTTATACCTAGGCATCCTGACATCAGTTAGGACATCTGCCAGCTTCAGGAGTAGGAGAAAATTCTCTAGTAGTCAGGCCAATCAAGGGCTTCCACAGCAGGAAATCCTATCAGTTATGATTGCAACAGTGAATACACTGGAACATCTACATTTATGGTAAGTGTACATGACCGTACTTTGCAAACTTTTATGATGTCAACTTTATCTCTTTTTCTACAAAGATACGTTTTTTTTTGAGAACTAAGCCTTCATATATACCCAAAGTGGTATCGGAGTTTACTAAGAGCCAAGCTGTCCATCTCCCTGTCTTCTTTCCAGCAGCTACAGATGAAGAAGAAATAATCATTCATACTCTGGATGTCCACAGACAACTCTGATACTACCTAGACAAAACTCATTCAGGAAAGCTGATCTTCAGTGTAGGTAAGACGGGGCAGTCTCTGTCAAAACAATTTCTAGAAGTTTGTCTCATGTGGTTTCTTTTTGCTTTTCTCACCATAGCAATTCAGTTTGGCTTCTTTGGTGGTTTTCTGGAAAGGGGTAGACTGCAGATGTATTTTAGACACAGCAATTTGGTCCTCTGTACATACTTTTATCGAGCACTACAATCAGGATTCCTCTTCCAGGGCTATTCTCCCTGGATCCCTAGATTCTTAATTTACTTCCATTAGCTAAATTATGGTAATCTATCCAAATGGCATAGACTACTGCAACAGTGATCTGTTGTTAAACATAGTACAGTCCGGTAAGTAAGCTTACCATAACAGTAGATGTTCTATTGTTGCAATACCTTTACCTTTTTCTTTTGTATTGCCAGGAGGTGTGTGTGTGTGTGTGTGTGTGTGTGCGCGCACGTATATACATATATATATATATATATATATATATATATATATATATATATATATATCCTTGTTTATGTGGTTACTCTTGCTTTATGTTTCGGAGCATTTTTTTCTTTCAGGGCTATTGCCTCCCTTCTTTGGGGCAAGAAAGCTCTGAAGTTTTTTGCATTCTGTCTGACAGTTGGAGCATGTGGAGGGTGCCTTTAAGCTTTAAACTTGTCTTAAGTGAAAAGTTTAAAATGCCAAATGCTTTAAGTGTAGTGAACCCAAAACACAAACATGTTGGCAAGACCATCAGCCCATTGAGAAAAAGGAATTACCAGCATATTTATGCCATCAAAAAGGCACACAACATCAGTGCCTTGTATAAGCATTCCATTAAATGCACGGACGGACTTTAAAAAGTTTGGGTTTTCTGTGCTTGAGAAGGTTCCAGTGCCTACTAGAGGTGGGGATTGAGAATTGCATCTAGAACATGAACTGTTTTGGCAGCTGTTTTTGAGCGTGGGACATTCCCTGAATTGAATGACTTTGTTTCCATAAAACCCATTTTAAGAATTAAGGCAGCTAGTATTTAACAAGATTCCTGGCATTTCTTAAATTTTAAATAAGGTTTCACAAAGTATTACGCTTTATGTTAACCAGGGTGTTGATGCATCTTTTTGCAGTTTAGTTTAGGGAGGGTTCTACATAGGTTTGTGTATGTTGTCTTAGCATTATTTCTTCATTTTACAATAACAATTTATGTGAGTTTAATTTTTGTAATGCTTGGCACCTTTAAGGTTTTTTAAAGAATACAGGAAGTTTCTACATTATTTCTGAGGAAGTTCCCGCTTTACTGGAATGAAAGTGTTCAAACTATTAAACTCTGTGTGCTGTGACTTTTCTGGTCAGTGTTTTTTGTTTTATTTTAATATGGAGATAATTTTTCACAGGGCTTTGGTTCCAAGGTATGAGGTTTACTTTGTTCCAGGGGACTGAGTTATACTAATCTTACCTAGCAGCAGCTAAACTGTCTTTAAACCAGAACTTTTCCAGACTATTGCTTTGGCAAAATCAGAGCCAGAATGTCCAAGAAAAGGGCAATAACCCAAGTATGTCTAAAGACGGAGTTAAGGATGATTCTTTTGTCTGCTGTTATGGTGAGTACTTCATGAAACTCTACACTCATGATGTAAAATTATACATCCAGTTTGTTAACTGGGTGGATGGACTCTCCGAAGACCCTTTTCAACTATGACCTGGGCTCACAGCAAAAAATAAGTTCCCTGTTCATGTTAAATTGCTTAAAGCTGTACACAAACTCAGAACAATAGTAACAACTTATGAAAAGCTTTTAGCACACAAGACATATCACATTGCGTAGTGGAAAAGCAAGAAATTAAACCCAAATGTAAGGATGTATTTGTCAGTTCATTTAAGCAGACTAATACTTTGTAATAACTTAATTAACATAGAATGTTGCTGTGGGGTAGGGGGTCCTAGATAGGGTTGCCACCTTTTCAAATGGCCAAAGTGGGACATTTTAGGGACAAACATCAGATTTTACAGGCCGACACATACCCATGGTCAGTACAAAGGATAGAACTTAACTTTTTTGCCTAAGTAAAAGCTTATTATTGCAGCATTTTAGTTGCTTATTCTGTTTCTTATAACATTTAGGTATTTTAGATACAGATTAACTGTTTTATGCAACTATTAAATAAAATATAGGAAATAATTTTGTCCTAAAATCTCAAGACATTTGCCATTTTTTAATTTTTTTGTCAGGACACAACTGGCCAAAGAGGGACTGTCCCTCGCAAAGTGGGACAGGTGGTAACCATAGTCCTAGAAAAAACAATGCAGAAAGATGTTGAGGTGCATTTAAATATCAGCCCACACATTTGTAAAGTGATATTAAATAGTCACCCAGTTTCATTTGAAAACCAGCTAGACATATTTGCATATTGGGTTTCATTTGGGAGTTGTTGTTTCCAGCAGGCAACGGCTATAAAGAAAGGCATTTTTTCCAGTGAATAAACCGTACCATGGTCGCAAAGGTAAGAGTACTTTAATAATTACCTCTGGAGTTAGTATGAATGTGAAAGTGGCAGGCAGAAGGGTGACTTTTGTAATAACCTGCAACAAGTGTGCCTTTTGCAAAAGTAAGTAGGGGTTTCTGTGGTAAGCAGTAAACAGGAACTTGCAGATCCTGTTTACTACATTCTAGAGTAGTCTATTAATATTGGAAGACTTGAGCACAGCTATTGCCATGGCATAGCCTGTCTTAAAAAGCAAGGCACTGCTTCTTGCTTTGGGATGAAAATATTTGCAATTTTGTAGCAATGTCTGACATGGAGAAAAGTCTTACATACTTAGTGTTAGTGATTGCCACTGCTGCGATAGCTTTTAGGCTGTATGGGTTGTTTTTCTGCCCAGGAAACAACAACCAGCATGCTTCACAAAGCTCTGGCTCCTCTCCACACCTTCAGTCTGACTGCTGATTGGCTAACTCCAGAGAGGGAAATCAGCAGTCAGAGTGAAGAGTTCTTCAGTACTTTCTTGCCACCTCGAGGAGAAGCATGTCAGGGGCTTCACTGGAGCAGCAATTGGCATAGGGCTTCCTTTCTGGCAGATAAGTCCCCACTGGGGAACCCTTTCCCCCAGAAATCATTGTCCTTCTAAGAAAATATTACTTAATTTCATTTGGTGTCTAAAAGAGGTATTTCTCCTTTAGGAAATTTGGTATTTTTTATTACTATTGGGTGTTTCCTTTCAGAGATGGCTATTTTTAGCTACTTGTGTTATTTAAATAACTAGGGGATATTTTTGTGAAAATATTTGTACTGCTTGTGTAAACATTTGTTTTCCTTTGGGATGGGCAGGGATGTGTTCGTGTATTGCTTATGTTCACTTTGCAACAACCTACCTGACATTTTTCTTTTTTCTGTCAGTATATTTAACATTTTAAAAGGCGTGCAGACAGGGTATTTGAGTGTCTCTTTGTGCTTTTACTTTATGAAGCGGCTGGCATAAAAATTGTTGAGTGTAAGTGTGTTCTTTATCCACACAAGCTAACAACTTACCTTCCAATTGACTCGCTCTAATAACTCTTACTTTTGTTATCTCCTTCTTGGCTACCGCATTGGATACTTACTCTAGGCATGCTGTTTCCACTCCCGCTGTCCGTAGAAAGAAAAAAGCACTTAACAGAGATCCCTTGCCATTGCATTGAGCTCTGTTGCATCTCAGCCGATATTAGGTGAACCGGTATTGGCCAGAGGTTGTTACTCAGACCACTCACTTACCTCTTTGGTTTTCTCTGGCATAGTAATTTTGGCCACAATGAACAGGGATCAGCCAGGTCCTCTTTAGCTGTTTCGGTGTCTGATAAGGGCATGGGAGAACATCTTTTCTAGGGCTGGGAAAAACTTCAGGAGATTCTTCATGGGGTAACTGAGGTAAGAAACCATTAAGACTGGTCATACAACCTCCTTCCTCAGGACCTCCTAGAAAGAAAAAACAAAAGCTTAAACATGGTTTATCACAAGAAGTAATTAATGTTAAGAAATATGATTTTCTTAACTTAGCAAGGCATGGATTATAGGCTATGAATCCAGGTGAACAGAAACCATTACAGGTATGCATCCCCTGCAAAGTAATTCCTGAGGAAATGGGGTCTAGTGATTCTGATTTTGACAGAGATAAGGCTTATTCTCCTACTGCGTTACAAGCCTAACTTTCTGTGAGGAAAATGTTAAGTCTTAACCTCTTGTGGAAGAATTTTCTTTTAATCAAACCATAGTCAGAATGAATGAGCTATTTTTATGAAACAAATACACAATGTTCTTTGTGTTTCACAACAGAACACACAACCGACATCCGGGAACATCGTGGTCTGGGCCTAAACAGGTGACACACAGGGTATTTAAGTCTCGGTGTGGGGTCCGTTTGCCAGAACAGAGACAATTATTTACTTTCTCTGACATCAGTTAAATACAAGAAAAGGTTCCCCATTGGGGGTACTTAGCTTTAGATGGTTACTCCCTCACTCCGGCAACAGCCGACCGATGCAATCGTGAACTGTTTCTGCTTCAGGCTCCACGACAAGAAAAACTGATGTAATGATATTGGCTGCCTCATTTTATAGTCCTGACAACCTGATGTCAGCTTCAGACACCAGACAGCTGATGCAAGAGGAAAAACCTTTACTCTGGTATTCAGCCCGACCGAGGGCTACCCAGCAGGGACAAGTGATTGCAACAGTGAATAACACTCTAGCATCTACATTTATGGTAAGTGTACACAACTGTACTTTCCACCTGAACTGTATAATATTATGATATATTACTAATGGAGATTCCTCACCCATTGTTTCTGTACTGCCTGTCCCAGAGGATGTGTTGAATGCTTCCTGTAACCATCCTGATGCCCAGCTGTCAGTCCCTAAAAAGATAAAATGTGTAAAGGCCCTTAGACTAATACATTTCTGTTTGTCTCACCTTAGATCAAACCCAACAGCCATATCCCACTGCTTTGCCTGCTGGCAGTAGGTTGATCTTGAACACTAACCAACCCTTCCCCTGGTGACAAGGAAGGCAAGGTTTTGGACCACCTAGGTAAGATAATGTTTTTTATTATTCTACTTTAACATTCAGAATTCTCAGTTATTAGGCATGCATTTGTAAGTTTATACTTTTGTTATTTAGACAATATGTGGTAATTTGTTACCACATTTTGTCAAAAGAAAGCTTCTTTTCTACACCAACTGTTTCAACCTTATCTCATGAATCTAAACATGATTTGAAGAGTGTAAGTGAATGTGCAGATACTGTGTCTAGGGCCACTGCTGCTGCTACAATGTTAAGAAGATATGCATGGATACGTAACCACAAATTTGTTGATGAGGTAAACAATGAAATTGTTGATTCAGCTTCAGATAATGAGGTATAGTTTGACTCTAATACTATCTGGTGTTTTTTTTTTTTTTCAGAATTGTGCTAGTAGCAGTCGTTTGAGTAAGGTTTTTTGTGGCTTTCTACTAGCCAGGTTATCAAACAATATGATGAAAGAGGGAAATTGTTTCAGGGAACAACCAAGATTTTTCATGTCCCTCAATACAAATCTTTTAGGCTTCTCTCCCTTATTAAAAAGCCAAATTAGCAAAACCTATCATATTCTGCCAAACAAGGAGTTAAACAGAGATGGACAAAGGGAAATAGCAATAAGAAACCATGGTCCTTTCAGAAAAAAAGGACAGACTAACAGTACAGAATAACTTTGCCTGCATTCTTTCTGCACATTTCTCCTTTCTGGCCAATTATCTTTGCATACCTGTCCAAGAAGCTGTTTCTCAATGCCCCTCTTTGGTAGAAGATTGTCTCAGACTCTTGGGTGTTAAAAAGAGTACAAGAGAGTTACAGATGGGAGTAGATATAAAAATCTCCTTTCAGGAGAATACCTTCCCACCCTCCAACCAAGCAGAATATTTTCCAAAGGTTCTTCAGTCTTTACTGCCCCAAGGCGTCAAATAACCAATACCTATAAGTCAAAGAAGTAAAGGCATCTATTTCAGAATGTTTCTGGTACTAAGGAAAGAAGCCTCTTCAAGACCAGCATTAGATCTTTAATTTCTAAACCTGTGTGTGAAAGTACTGAAATTCAAAATGTTGACCTGTTATCCTTATTCCTCCCAATAAGTTACATGGTAAGACTAGACTTAAAAGATTCTTATTATCACAAGGACTTCCAAGATGACTTCACATTGAGTAACAGCTTATTTCTAGCTCTCCCAGTGTGAAAACAGAAACTCAGCAGAGAAAGCCAGTGGACATATTTCTGGGTAGCTTTCAGTAACTGTCTAGTAAGTGCACTGCCTGGATGCCAAGAAAAAAGAAATACAGGGGACTTAAAAGAAAATCAGCTACAAAACATTAAGAAAAAAGCACTGACTATGAAGAATACTGCAGCTGTTCAGGAAAAAGCAGTGCAAGCTCCAGACATGACTTCCAGTAACCTTAAAGGAAAGTATAAGACAACTTGCACAAAGACCTGATTAAAATAAACAAAACACCGATGAACTATATCAGCTCAAATAACAAAATTTGGAAAAAATAGAAAAAGCTTTAAACAGATATAGGTGATAAAACTGCAAAAAATCAAAGGTTGAAATAAAGAAAAGGCTGGCTGATTATGAGACTGCTCAAGAAGAGATGTTTAAAAAAATAATAGAATTAGAAGATAGAACACATAGTGAAAACCTGAGATTTTCTGCTGTAGCAGAGAAACTGGAAGGAACAGACTGTATTAATTTTATGAACACACAAATAAACAACTGGACTGGTATTCCACAGCAGGAGTTAATTGAAATGGCACATTGTATGTATGCTCCAAACCTGGCTATGAGAAAGCAACCTAGACCTCTAATGATAAAGATTCAATCCTACCAGCAGAAGGAGTTGATTCTGACAAAACTGTGGCAGAACGACAAAGTACTGAAAGTGGGAGGCAGCAGAGTGTTTGTGGAGAATGATTACACACTGTACACCAGGCAGAAAAGGAGTACATTTATTCCACTATTCAGGGAATATTGAGAAGCATGCATGAGATTCAAACTGCTGCACCCAGCTTTCTCCTTTGCTGGAGGGACAAAATCACTTTTTGAGGTAGTACATGCTAAGGAGGAAACATAAAAGTTTGTCCAACAAAAAGTGAGCTGAAGGCGATTCTGCTCCTTGTTCTTATGGTAATAAAGACCACAGAGAAACTATGCCAGTGAAACCTTTTTCAATGTTTCAATGGAAAATGCTTGAAAGAAGGAAAAAAGCACAGTAGTCGACAAGAAGAATGGAGAGTACATTGGAAATGATGCAGAGACAAGATTTGGGAGAATGGAGATGAACAGGAGTAAAACCGATAACTTAAAAATTGACAAATGTGGGATTACAAAACAATAACTAAATGTGGGATTACAAAACAATAACTGTAATTGTGAATCATGACAAAAAATCTGGACATATTGGACTTTTTTGACTTTGTTAAACTTGTAGGGGACTCTAAAGCATATGCCCTACTTCATGTCATTAATATTCAGAAAAATACTTGGGAGAGGAGAAGAGGAGGGAGAAAATTAACAATTTTTTTCTTAATAGTAATATTTTTATAGTGCATGATTTTCTTAACATTCTATAAAGTAAAGTTTTCTCGGTTATTTGGGAATACTAATATAAACAAGTGATCTTGTTTTTTTTCTCCCTTCTCTCTTTCTCCTTGTTCATTTTTTAAGAAATATAGGTACTGCAGTGTAAAATAAAGAAGAAAAGTCTGGTCAGAAGAGCATGACAAAACTTTTTCTCATTCTTGCATAGGGGAATGACTGGATTAAGGGCCTTAGCTTGATCTAGTATTAAGTTTTAAGAGAAAATAAGTAAATGAAAAAGAATATTGAATATTACAAAGCTTTTTTTTCTAGCAGATAAATGTATATTAGTAGCAACTCTCTAGCTGGTCCTCATGTCTCCATGGAAACAATCTGATAAACAGAAATGACTAGGAAATTATGTTTTCTGAAAGCATTTAAGTCTTTTCCCATCTGGGAGAGCTATAAAGATCAGACAAAATCAGATTGTACTTAGTAGAAGCAGAGACTGTACATGTGTCTTAGTATGGATAACCTTTCTTTTAGGTTAACCAAAGTTTGAGTGTGGCTGTCAGTTTGGGGCACTTGTTTCTTTTAGGAGGGTAAAACTTCAATATTTGAAGATGTACATAGTTTTGTGTGGTAGTATTAAGTTAATAGGTTTTTAGGGGGTATTGAGGGGTGTGTTATTTTTTGTTTGAGTGCTTTCAGTAAAACAAAAGGTTTTGTAAGAAATGACATGGCCTCAACTGGATATGACAAGAAACAACTGTATAAAAGATCAACCTGCCAAACAGTGTATTCGTGTAACACAAAAGATGGAACTAATGACTCAAGAAAAAAACTGTTACATATAAAAGGTTGGAATAATAACTTTAACGCAATGATGCTTTGTGTAATGTCTTTAAATGTCAATGGTCTCACACATAAATGCAAAAAAGAAAGAGTAGTGAACTCTATTAAAATGTAGAGAACAAATAGCTGTGTTACGGGAGACATACTTGGAAGGAACTGAATATGTGAATTTGATAAAGAAAGGTTTTCAGGATAGTTATTCAGAGGATTACCTAGGACAAAGGAAAAAAGGCATATTTATATTAATTGCAAGAAGACTCCAATGGTGATAGAAGAGGATTACAAAGATAATATTGGTAGATTTGTAGTACTAAGGGGCTACTGGCAAGGGAGAAGTACTACTCTGTCATGTATTTATATTCCACCTAAAACTGATGTAATGAAGCTTAAGAAAATTCTAGGAGAAATAATCAGCTTTCAGTAAGGAATCTTACTTATAGGTGGGGAATGGAATTTGGTTTGCAGCAGTGAAGATGTGTCTTGGGAGCCAAGAAGAGAAAATATAACAAAGGAGGGTAGATTTCTGAAGAAATTTATAAAAATATTTGGCATAGAAGATGTGAATTCAGTACTAGGAGTTTGGAGCAAATTTACATATTATTCCCCAAGACACAAAAACTACTTTTCATAGGAACATGTGCATTTAATTGAATGTCTTGATACGCACCAAATAACTATTTCAGGTCATGCTCCAATAATAACTAAAATAAAAACACAGGGTAATTAAATAAAAATGAGACATTGGTCCTTTCCCACCTCTCTTTTGAAAAGAGAGGAATTTAAGGAATGGCTAGTCAAAATTATTCAGGACCTATTAGACAAGATTGAAATTTCTTCTGAAAGTATATCTAGGGAGTGGGTTAAAGTTGAAGTCAAGTTTATAAATAGAGTAGAAATAAAAGAAGGGGAGATATGGTTAAGAAGTAACAAGAATTATTTACAGGGACTGACAAATATTAAAGTATTGCAGAATAGGGGGAATATCTCAGAACAAGAAGAAGAGCAACTCCAGATTGCTGAACAGAAAATAAGGGGATTTCTTCTAATATGCATGAGTTTAGAAAGATTGTTGTTAAGCAACTGTTTTTTGATAATAACCCTAGAGCATAAAAAAAGGCAACAGAAAGTAGAAAGAGCTGTCGCCAAGCTTATGTGGAGCCTATAACAAGAAATCCTGCAGAGGTTTTAGAAATATTTCAGAAATACTATGAAAGTCTGCATAAAGCAGAGAAATATGTAAATTAAGAAAAGGTGCAAATGGAAATGTTTATGGAAGAATTAAATATGCCAAGGATAGAGGTAGATGAGGCTGAATTACTAGCAGTTAGGACAGGAGGAGATGATATAAAAATGGTGATGTATAACAAATCCACCGGAAAGTCCCCAGGAATTGATGGTATTTTTGTTGAAGTTTGGAAACTAGGAGGGAAAACTGATAAAAATCTGGAAGGCTTTGCTTAACAGTATTTTAAAAGGAGGAGAAGTACCAATGTCCTGGAAAAAAGTGGTGGTAGCTGTAATACCTAAAGAGGATAAAGGCCCACCAGTTCCAGCTTCATATAGGTCCATTTCAATACTAAACCATGATTATAAAGTGTTTGTCTGTAATGGCTAAATGAATGGCAAACGTGATGCCGATGGTTTTGTGGAGGGGAGGCAAACATTTGGCAACATTAACAGAATAATGATGATCCTGAGGGAAGCAGAATGTAAGAAAATACTATTATTGTTGGTAGGTCTTGATGCAGAGAAAGCATTTGATAAAGTAAGCAGGGACTTTGAGCAGGGCAGCGGAGGCATTTGCATTCCCTGATAAAATTATAAGGTTGATTAGTAAGATATATGAAGGATCAGAGGTGAAAATTAAAGTGGGTGGGTTCCTGTCTGATAATTTCTACTTGAGCAGAGGAACCGGGTAGGGGTGTCCCCTTTCCCTTTTGTTATTTGCATTATATTTAGAACCACTGACAAAGAAAATTGAGACTCAGAAATTCAAGGATATAATAGGTATAGTAGTCAAAAAAAGGTGGCTCAGTTTACAGATGATATTATTTTATACCTGATAAAAACAGAAAAGGGCATTTCAGTGTTGTGGAACATTTTGAGACAATTTCAAAACTTTTCAGGATACAAAATTAATGAAGCTAAAACAAAGGCCGTAGCTGTAAATTATGTACCTACACACAAATTGGTTCAGCAATATCGATTTGTATGGGGACATGATGAAATGAAATACTTAGGCGTATGGATTTAAAATGATTCTGGTGTGGCAGCTAAGGATATGTGGGAAGAGACTAAACAAAAGATAATACAGAAACTGAGAAATTAGAAGCTCTGCTTTATGAATATAGATAGTAAGTTACAAGCAGTTAAAATGTTTTAGTCCCGTTAGTATTGTACACAGATCAGGCATATATTTATCAACCAGAGGATAAGTTGTGGCTAGGAATTAAAGAACTGAATGATTTTATCTGAGAGAAGACAGCAAGAATCAAGTGGAATAAGCTGATTCTTCCAGTAGAACAAGGCAGATTGGGAGTACCCAATTCGCAGGAGTACTTCAGAGCTACACAGTTAAGGCTCCTATACATTGCACAAGCAGAAACCTATAATTCAAAGTGGAAAGGGATGGTGATGAAATGGGGGGAAGCTCAAGAAACATGGAGAGACTGGGATTTTAGTTGCAGATATTTAAGAAGAATAACTGTAACTATACATAATATTATATTCATAAAGTAGCAGAAAGTATTTTAAGAACTAAGCCAACACAAGAATGGAGAAAGGAGATTCTGATGATAGAGTTTACTGCATTTAGGGATACAGACAATAGGCAAGAGGGGGCTGGAATTTATTGGAGAAAACTGGTAACTGAACCAAGGTATTGGGAGCAAATAACTAGAGAGGAAAAGGTAATAGGATGGGAAGACACCAATAATTTATTTGGACTGCAAGTTAGAGATTGCCTTCCCTATCAAGGAAAGCTATCAGAGTATAGGCAAAGAGAAAGAAATTGGAAGTCCTAAATGAAAGACCAGTACTGGTTAAGAGTTTTTAGTAGAATCTGTAATAGAAGCTGCTATTGAAAAAGGAATAATTAGTAGAGAATATAAAATATTACATAACTATAAGAATCAGAGGAGGTTAAAAAGTGTTGGGAAGAGAGACTGGATAAGCAATTTACAAAGAAACAATGGGGGATTTACATACCTCTCCCAAATATGCAACAAAATCTAGCAGATTCAGGATTTTTGCTTGAAAATGTTTACATAGTTTTTTATACCCCAAGCAGAGTCCACATAATTTTTCCTCAGCTAGACAGCAAATGTTGGAAGTGCGCTGGGGAAGAAAGATGTAATTGGGAGCATATTTTCTTGGAGTGTAATGAGTTGGAAGACTGATAGAGTAGTCCCCAGGGAATCTTTAAAGAGATACTAGGTGAGAAAATTGATGTGTCTGAGGAAATGATTTTTCTCAGCTATGATGTAGAATCGGATTTGCCTAGCTATAGTAAGGCCTTGCTGAGTCTAATTATGGTGGTTGGCAAAAAAAAGCAATTACTAGAAAATAAATGAACGAAAGGGGGTCCAGCAGTCACCAAACATGCTACAAATAAACTGAAGAAGCAGTGACTAGTGTAGTGTGCAGTGTTGGTCTTCAGATCCAAGTAGGAATCTAAACAAATTTGAAACAAACAAGTTTTTATTTACAAAATCAAATTGAGCTTTCATTCTTACAAGTCAAGGACTTCATCAGAATAATCATTATTGTGATGAAGTCCTTGATTTGTAAGGATGAATGCTTAATCTTTATTAAGATTACTTATTTTTGCAGAGTCTTTATTCAGATGACAAGAGTCATTAACTTGACTTATGTCTCTTCTGACCAATCTGGACTTCCAGATAAATACTGCAAGATACTTCTTGACTCCATCCCTCAGGATTGTGTTTCTTAGTTGCCTTCTTGATATCTCTCTTTAGAAGGCCTTTCTGACACAAGAGAGGTGGCTTTTTTATCTGGAATCTTTCCTGAGCTTCTCCAACCGATCTTAGATTTCTAATAGAAAGTTTCTCAGGGTGTTGTTCTTCCTGGCTGCTATGATTCTCATAATTCCTCTAGCCAGGTTACATGTAAGAAAGAAACAAGATTTCTAAAAAAAACATGGTTTTAGCATTACTATAGAAGCATTCTAGAAGCAGCTATATGGTCCTCTATACATAGCTTTACAAAGCATGACAAACTGGATTCCTTTTCTAAATCCAGGCTAGCTTTGCTAGGACCATTCTCCAAGGGCTTCTGAATCCATATCCTCCTTCCTCCCAGGTTGGATAGGCTGTGATAATCTACTCATATAGCCTAAAGGCACGTGCAGCAGTGGGAGTAAGTGCAGTTGTGCAAGTTCCACTTACCTATAACAGTACGTTTGACTTACTCACTGCTGTAAGAGCTCGACTCACCCTCCATTATCCTACTAGAGTTGTCAGCTTTCATCATAGCTAAAAGCCACACCCCTTGCATCACCAGTCAATTTGTCAATTTCTCTCTCCTGGGTTTCTTTCTAAATATATCATAAGCCTGTGTTTCTCTCACTTTGTATTGCATTTTTCAACAGCTTAAACAGTACTGTGACTGCCAGCATTAGTCTGCATTTTTAATTACTTTGCTTCATTTGATTTCCATTACTGACCATTTCTGCTACACTAATTTAAGGAACATTTGAATGGCAGGCTTGAAAATATAGATGAGTTAATTGTTCTTTTCAAAGTAGTTTAGTGTTGAAGTATGAGAAATCTGCACCCTCTGATTAATAGGTGAAACTTTGGTTGTGATGGTTTGTATTACGTTCACATATTTTAGTCCTGCAGCTAGAATTGAAGTATTTGATATTAATCTTCCTTCCCCAACTCACCAAGCTCACTGACTTGACACAACAAAACATTGTAAGCAATGGAAAATGTTTTAATTAAACATCAGAAGAAACATGCCCTTTTCCAGAAAATATAGTATAGAAAAATATAAGTAAAAAAAAAAAGATTTTTAATAAAGAATGCATTTTATTCAGTCGCTCTAAAAAGTAAAAACTAAGGAAGAAGAGAGAAAGCTTTGCAAAAGAAACATAGACATCCTGATTTCAGAAAAGCATTTGAGTTTATTTTCCTGATTTTGGTAATGCGGTGCCAGAAGAAGTAGCAAGAATCAGTAAAACCGACTTGGAATACTTTTCTGAAATTAGGATGTCTGTGTTTCTTTTGCAAAGTTTTCACTCTTCTTTATTTTTACTTTTTAGAGCGATTGAATAAAAAGCATTCTTTATTAATTTTTTTTTTAGGTATAGTTTTAATTAAAAATTAAAAAGGTGGGAAGTCAGCAATGCAGGTACCATCAACATCCAGTGGGAAACAATCATTTTGCAATGGACAGTACTTCAGCACCCTGGACACCTCCATGCATCAAGGAGCATGACAGCGCCACAAAGCCAATTTGAATAAAAAGCATTTTAAAATAAAATAGTAAAAAACATTCTAATAATAGTAATAATCATAATAACAAGAAGTATTTATTTTATCTGAAAACTCAGCTTGAAAAGCTTGCTTTTGTTCAGACTCCAGGGGCTATACTTTATCTGAGGTGTGATGCTGGCAATTTGTGACTGATAAAGCCCATTTAAATGCCATTGTTTTTTTAATTTCTTTGTAGTTAGAATAAGTGATCTAACTTAAATGCTGTGCCACTCTTAGTAGCTTTTGTGATGTAACAGATAATAAGTAAATGCAGGAAGGAAAGGTGAACAGAAATAAGTTCAGATTTAAAACAAATGGAATAATTATTAAATGGTGCTTTCCCTGTGGTTTTGAATTACTAGGAAGGAAAATCACTTTTTGGATAGAAAAACAAAATTTAGGTGTAGTTCTCGTATACACTGCAGATTTTTTTGGTATTATTTTTGAAGATTGCAAAATTATTGTTCATAAAGTGTTTTGTAATACTGTGGAGCTTTTCTTCCAAGGTCTTCACTGAAAATGGGCTTCTACCCATTTGGACCTTCCTGGTAATCAAATGTCACTAAATAAAAAATAAATAAATACTGTCAACACGTGCTCGTACTGTGCAAGAGAAGTCAACTGTCTGTCCTTGCAATTTCAAGGAGCCTGGGAACCTCAAATGTTGTTTTATCATATCTCTGTGAAAGAGATGGGATAATATGGTTAGACCAGAGTGTTTTCTTCAAAGCCTTTCAGCTAGGCTGTGTTTTAATTTTACAGGGAACAGAGCAGTTTGTGCTATTTGAACAAACATAAAGGCACATGTTCCTTTCAACAGTTCAATCTTTTCTTTAATAAAAACTGGGATTAGGCTTTGCAGAATAGTCATTCAGTACAAACGCAGCGTTTCCCTGGTCAATTTCCTGTGTTGGTAAACCATCTGAATAGGAAAATTTTATTGGCTTAGGTTTACAGAATGGAACCATTGATTTTCTTTTTTTATTACAATGAGACATCTGAGGAATATTCAACCAAGAAAGAAACTGTGATTGCTGGGACGTGTCCGTGTTTCTGTCTATAGATATATGTGTGTGTGAGTTTATCTGATCTTATGCATCTGTGTGTCTGTAGACATTAAATAATTGTATTTTAGATGCAAAGTACTTGCTATAGCAACAATTGCATATGGTACAACTAGTCTGAAATATTAGGCTTAGGAACTATGTTACATCAAAAATATTAAAAATGCATATATTAAAAAAGATGTAACAAATAGCTTATTATTTAAGCACAATAATCCTTCATTAGTGAACATTATGATGAAATAACCGACCATCCAAGAGTGATGATGCCCTCAGCCTGCTGCATCAGCTGCAGAACAGCCTCAAGCAGTCCAGTATTTCCCTAATGCCCACCCTGTGAGGTATTATTGCTTGATTATTGTATTTAAGCTACCTGTATATCATACTGAAAATGTGACTTTTGTATTTGCAAATTTAATGGTGCTGCACTCTCCTGGGTTGTCTTAAAATGGACATTGTTTTATCTATTGTACTTAAGGTGTTAGAATAACTAGCAAGTAAATATATGAAAAAAGTATGATCAATAATAACCACAGTAGTGATATTTATCATCACACAGTAGCACCTGGTACTGTTAACTAGTTTGTATGACACACAAAATATTTTGCCTTATACATCTCTAAACTCCCTGCTACTGTTTTCTTGCAGAATCTGTCACAGACACCAGTTCTGAAGGAACTTTTGAAAGAGATGCACAAGAATGACGTTGCTGTTACTGTAACCCAGTTAGACTCTTCTCTACCTGTAAGTTCATCTTGCTTCTAAACGTTTGTGCAAATGTACTCATACATTGTTTTGTAGTATTCCTTATTGTCAGTGGAACTTTTAAATTTGTTTATTGGCAGGTACTATGCATTCAGTCTGCAGACCATTTCAAGTTTAGCTAAAAATCCCTATTCATGATTTCTCTGTAGCCTCAACGAGGGCAAGATGAGATAGACTTGGGGAGAATTTAAGGATGCCCGTCCAGTTATCTAGGTTTACCTTGAAAATGACAAGGATGTTTACTGTGCTTGACAAGGATGTTACTGTGCTGGACATGTAGTGGAAGTTTGTTCTAGAGGTGAAGGATACATTGAGGTATGACTCTGTCATCCCAGCATGTCTTGTTTATCTGCTGATGAAGATTTAGTTCCTTTAACAGAGTATTTGAGGTAGCATTAAATATCCTTCTATATCACTGTTGCAGTATTCTTTACCAAAGGGATCTCCTGCCAAGGGTAGCCCAATGTCCGGCCAATTTACCAACGTCTTAGGTTTTTAAGGGTGTTGTTTGTCTCACGAATGCTCCCACTCACAGAGTAGGGCATAAAGGTGACATATGGACATACATACCTCAGAACTTATTTGCTGCCAATCTGAATACCATCTTCTTTCATCGGTCTGAACACTTCTTTTGTGATGGACCAAGCTGTTTTCAGATAAGTGCCCCATTGGGATTTTCTTATCTTATTTTCCTTTGGTTTACAAGGTTACATGTCATCCAGAAAGGGAAAATGTCAGTGAGGGAGAGTAGAGTCCCCATAAGGACCATCACCTGCAGTGTCTTTTTGCTTGTATGCATATCATCACCATACTAAAGGCTTGATTTGTCAAGCATTTGTCCCTAAGACCCTTCATAGTTGTCTCTCCCTTCTTGTCTATCTACTTGGAGAACCACATCTTAAGTTGTTTACATAGGGAAGACCAAAAAAGTTAGGTCAGATTCAGCTGTTGTCCTGCCTCACCTGCACATCTCTCTCAAGGCTGGTGAAAGCCCAGAGGATCATCTGGCTGTTCCGTTGATTCCTCTGCTGCGACTGTGTTGGAGGCAGGCACATGTCTTGTATCTCGCACATCCTGCAGACATCCACTGCAAATGATGAGGGGGAAACCTCTGCTGATAATATTCAAGAGACTGAGGAGGGTTTCACAGATTCTTGTTTGGGAGGCAATTCCCAATACATTGAGTGTCAGTAAGGGTCCGAACCTCCTAATATTTTTAGGGCTGATGAAAACTAAACACATTTTCCCTGCTCCCAAACATCCCCAGAGTGAATGGCAGGATTTTATACAGGGGTTGTTCATTGTACTCATGGCCTTGAAGCATCCTCAGGGATTTTCTGTTCCTGTCTCTCCTTGGTCTTCTATTTCAGTTAAGAAGCCTAGGGAGCAGGACTTTTCTGATCAGAACTTGGACTCTGAGAAAGAGTCCTTTGCTTACTCCTCTCAGATTCCTTATTGGATTATGGTTCTGAGGAGGAGGATTCTGTTATCCAAAATTCTCTCTTTAGGAATGTTTCTTTTCGGGATAGTATCTCTTGTATGATGGAATTCTTTAAATGGGACTGTACTCAGGTTTCTGACCGCCAGAAGAGCTATTATGAACACCTCCAGATGGAGGCCCTAAACCCTCTGCTGTCTCTCCAGTCCTAGCTGCCCTGTTATAAACTTTTTCAGCAACTTCTCAGGCTCCGACTTCCCTATCTCCAGCCCATATAAAGCCTGACAGGTGCCCGATGACTGTAGGTTTCTCTACAAATGTCTTTTTGCTGACCCCTCTGTTGTACCTGTCTCTTCAGACAAACCTTCCAAGCTCTTGCCTTCTACTAAATTGCTTCCTTCTGAAAGGACAGTAGGGCCATGGAACTGCTGGGCAAAAAGGTGTCTACTGCTGTGACCCTGGTCTTTTGGGCTATTATTTAATTATATTATTATATATTAATTATTTTAATATTATTATTTAAGTTTATTTATTTATCACTGTTTACTGGGAAAGTCCAACTGGGTAATACCCATTTTCAGCAGAGACCCGGGGAGAAAAGCTCCATTTTCTTACGTTGCATTATACGAGTTCCAGTTAAACATGGAGTAGTTACATTTCTAGTTACATGTATACACAAACAGTAGTTACATTTATACAGTCTAAGATTTTCCAGAGGTGGAAGGTACTAAAGAAAAAGCCCATGTGCAACTTAGTGGATTGTACAGGCAGCAGTTTTGCATAAAAATTGATCAAATGTTGTCAGATTTCATTCTGTCCTCAGCTGAGGTTCAGATACGATCTCTTGGATCTGACTCGGCTGTTTCTAAAGCTGGTGGCAACATAAAACTCTCAAGCTTCTCCCTTACCCATAATGCACCAACCCCAAGTACCTCATATCTCTTTTGTGGCTTTAAGTAAAAGACGTGGTGACTGTTACTCTCGAGCAAATAAAGTGATTTCTGAGTTTATAACTGACCTTAATTAAAATATTTTAAATCTTTTAATCTTTGATCTTCCTGCTTTAGACTATTCCTTACCTTGCCGCTAAATCCTTTTTTTTTTATATCTAGTTGTTCTTCCATTTTTCTGTACAGTTTGTACCTCTGAATACTATAGTTAGTATTGTCTTCTCTCTTCTACGCTCAGTGAAGTCCAGTAATTTCCATCGTTGGTAATTTTCTTACCCTTTGCCTTTTCATCTAGATATATCTATATATATATATATATATATAAAATATTCTCTCCATTTTTGCTTTAGCTGATGGTGTTTTTCTGTTTTTTTTTTTTTCAGATATGGTAGAAAAAGGCCTGGTGGGGTTTAAAAAATGAAGAGTGTGCACAAAATTCCCTTTTCAAATGCTCACAATTTATATGTGTATTGTGTTGGTCCTCTTAGTCTTCAAGAGGACTGTGCGATATATGATGTGTTTAATCCAAGAGCCCTCGTTGACAGAAAAAAACAAGGTAATTTTAAAAGGACTGCTTCCTTCCTCTTTCGGAGAGGTTTTATCTGGAGCTGATTCACCTAAATCCAAAAAAATCTAAGTTTCCTTCTCTGAGCCCTTTTACTTCTTCCTACAAGGCATCGGAGCAATCAAGGAAGAAACTTCATTCATATCAGTCCTCTCTATCAGATCCTAAGAAGAAAAAAGCTAAGTTATTGGACCAGCCCTCGTCATCAGATTCAAAACAAAAAATGAGAGATTTATTGAATCCGACCTCAACATTAGATCTGAAGCACAAAAAGAAGGAATTGTCAGATCCATCCACATCAGATTCAGTGAAAAAGTTGACAGAGCCTAGAACCAGATATTCACCATCTGTGGACCCAGTTCCCTCTAGAGTTCCCTCACCCTTTTTGGAGCGATCCAGGTCCCCCTATATAGTGTCCACTCACTCTTCCAAGAGTTTAACAGAAGAAGATGTGGAAAGAGTGGTGAGTTGGATTCTCTTGGTGCAGAGTCTGGCGGGTGACTTATCGGCTCCTGCCCCATAGGGTCAGGAGGTTGGCCTTCCTTTACACCCCCTTTACTAGTTCCTCCTCTGGCTGCTTATGCTGTCTGAGTCCTTGGATTTGAGTTGTCTGGTATAATCTGACTCAGATCTGAGGATACCTTTATACTCTGCTCTGAATTTTGCTCTGAGCACTTCAGTTCATTTGGATCCAGGGAGCTCTCAGAGCAGATGCTTCCAGGTCAGATCCGAGGTGTTGACATCAACTCCAAAACTGCCGGTGCTGTCTCTGCTCCTCGAAGCCTCTGCACCAGTTAGCTCATCTCTGGGTTCTGCCTCGAGGGGGAGGGGGGGTTGTCTTTGTAACAGGGAAGGATAGCGGTCTGAAAGCTAGCATTTTCAGATCTGAGGTCATATTTCTGTCTGGGGCGGTCTGCCTTTTAGGCTATGGAGAGAGCTTTGTCTGTTTCAGTAATACAGACAGTCCCTCACCCCTCGGATCTTCAGTGTACCATCTTGACATATCTGCATTCAGAACCTCATTCCCCCTTTCCACAACAACAGCCGGTACAGAAACCCCAGGCTTCCCAGCAAGGTATTCTGACCTCTTCTGATGCCTCCTCATAGCATTCCACTGAGGAGGTCCCTAAGAAGAAGATGTGTAAAAGGAAACACTTTGACTCCTCAGAGGAGTCTATCACAGAAGATACAGACTTCAATGAAGGTGAAAGGTCCCCACAGTCACCTCTTGAAGATGTCTCATTTAGAGACATCCTTAAAGTCCTGAGAGAGAGAGGTGGCTGGATGCCCAGCAACCCTTTATCCAAAGAGCCTGTGTTCCTCAAGGCTTTTGTTACTGGCTCGTCTACCTCCTGTGCAACTTCGTCCACTGACGAGCTCATTGAGTTGATCTCTCGGCTTGCATGGAAGGATCCCAACACTATAGAGCCAATACCTCAGAGACCAGATAAGATTATAGCATCACTAGTGGACAAAAAGTTTTGGGGAAAAGGAGTGCCCAGTGATCCCAAGACCATGGCAACAGCCACTAAGAAGGAACTTGCCAAGGACAGTTCTACTGTTCATCCCTCAGCAAGCAGTCTTAGTGAGGGACAGATTTGGGAAGCGTGTCTGTGCTTCAGTGACCTTTGCCTTAAGCTCAGTGAATTATTTGGCACATTTCACAAGGCTACAGAGGGATGTGATGACAGAGCTCTTAAATACCCTCTCCAGATCTGTTGCTGAAGAAGTGCAATCTTCTGTAACTTCTCAGCGGACTACTCTGCAATTGATTTCCATTTCCTCCATGAGGCTGATTTCACATGTAGCTAAAGGAACCTCAAGGGCGGTGGGTTCAGGCATTTTTGTGAGGAGGCATGCCTGAATTTTGCAGAGTCCTTCAAGTCTTTGTTCGGCAATAGTCCTTTTGACTGCACCTCGTTGTTTGGCCCCAGACTCAAGGACACATTATCCAGGTGTGATAAGGATGAAAAGACTCTGTCTGCCATGTGTGTATGTTTTTTGACCCCTCAAAGATCCTTTTCCTAGGAATCAACAAGGTGCTCAAAAGATGTGGTTCAAGAAGTCCTAGGGACCTTTCCAGGACACACATTGAGTAAGTTCCCCCAGGGGTAGTGGGGGGAACTCTAATGGTAGACACAGCCCCCATGGCAGAGGTGGCCCACAGAACCAGGATAACCATAAACTATGAAAAGCCTCAACTGAAACCATCTCAAAATTTGGAATTTGTAGGAGTACTATTAAACATAGAGTTAATGATAGTCTCACTGCCTATATCAAGGGTTCAGACTATAATATCACAGGTCAGAAAAATAATCTGCAGTACCAAGATTTCAGCCTGCTTGATCCGCCAAGCTCTAGGATCAGTGTCAGTGGCAATATCACTAGTACCTTTAGCCAGATTTTACATGAGGCTTCTACAGTGGATGCTATCAACACAAGGGTCGATACTTTCAACCCATGTCAAATCCAATTCTAATTACCAACACATGCAAGAAGGATCTCAAGTGGTGGAATACATCAGAGCTGATTCTACAAGGTTGTCTGTTCATTCCCCCTCGGCCCAAGACCATAGTGACCATGGACTCTTCCCAGTCGGGGTGGAGTGGGGGCATTTTCTGGGGAAAATGGTGTAAGGCACTTCGTTCCCTGAAAAGTCAGAACACTCTCACCTTGGGGATGATAGCAATTCAAATGGACACTGTCGGTCATCAAATCATCAAACAAGGAGGGGCCAGATCATATCCCTTGTATCGAGAAACACTCCCGAGTATGGCAGTAAGTGATCTCATCTAAATATTTTCTCATAGCAATCCACATTTTGGGGAAGTCCAACATAATAGCAGACAAGCTGAGCGGGTGCATTCTTCTACCTCATCAATGGTCCCTCAACAGGAACGTAACAGAAATGATAATCCATCAGTGGGGCCAGCCTTGCTCTGATCTCTTTACTTCTCCCCTAACAACAAAAGCAGCAGCTACTTTGCCCCAATCTCCCGAAGGGGAAACATCAAGGAATGCTCTACTTCACAATTAGCCACCTGATCTTCTTTACGCTTATCCACCAATTCCTCTTATTCCGAAATTCCTGCAGAAAGCTGCCATGTTGAAAAGCAAAGTCATCCTCATTGCATCTTACTGGCCTGGACAGATTCAGTTCTCCTTCCCTTGGCCTCACTTACTTCACCAACCCTGGATTCTGGATCCAACTCTGACCTCCTGTCTCACCCAACAGGCATGATTCAACCAGATATATCAAACCTCAAGCTGAACCCACCTGGCATCTCCAATTCCATTAGTAGTGAGACAACCTATGCTCTCTTCACTTGCCTGACATATACTTTTATCTTCTCATAAACCCTGTACTCAAAAACTCTACTCCAGTAAATGGAAGAGGTTTCTTTACTGGGCTCAACAAAATAATATTGATCCTTTTTCAGCTCCCATCCATATCATCCTTGAATTTTTAGCCTCGCTTTTTAAAGGAGTTAGTTCCTCAAGAATTAAAGTTCAGTTAGCAGCGATATTGAATTTTCACATTAGATCTGAGGATCACATAGTTGCTTTTCCTAAACTCTGCAATGCCTTTTTGCAAGGCATTGTACTTCTAAGACCTCCTTTTAAAGATCCTACTCCCCCATGGGATCTGAATCTGGTACTTCAAGCTCTTACTTATTCCCTCTTCAAACCAGCAGCTAAGTGTGACCTTAAATGCCTTTCTTGGAAAAACATTTTCCTGATAGCCATTACTTCTGCCAGATAAATTTCTGACATTCAAGCCTTTCCCTCAAAGCTTCCATACTTGATCTTTCACAAGGTTAGAGTTATGTTACAAACTAATGCATCTTTACTTTCTAAGGTGGTGTCAGAATTTAATATCATTCAATCCATTAATTTGCCAGTCCTCTTTCCTAAATTTGCTGACAGGGGCGAATGCATGTTGCATTTGGTGGATGGGTACAGGCAATTATGTTTTTACCTGCATAGAATAAAAGGCATCAGAAAAACTGACCAATTGTTTGTCTCGTTTGCAGAAGTAAAATTGGGGAAGCCATTTGCCAAAGTAACTTTAGCCAGATGGCTGACTGATTGTATTTCAGTATTTGTAATAAATTGGGCATTACCTTAACAAGACTGTTAAGGCCTCATTCAACTAGATCCATGGCAACGTCTTCAGTATTTAAATCCAGAATGTCCATGGGTGATGTATGTGCAGCAGACACTTGGGCCACTCCCCATACCTTTGCTACTCATTAGAAGTTGGATTTGGTTTCCAGAGGTAGAGCATAATTTGGTTCTGCAGTGCTCAGGAATATCCTTTCTTGAGTCCACCCAGGATCTTGGGTAGCTGGGGACTCTGTCCCATCAGTTGAGGATAGAATGAAAATTGACAACATCAGATGAAGTTATGTACTCACCATAATGTTCTATCTGTGTTGTCTATTTCCATTCTTTCTCAACTCCCCACCGACCAACCCCTATCCTTTGAAAACTCCAGGAAGAATGAGTGGTTAGAGGAAATCACTGCCTTTTATTTTGAGCTCCAGAAGTATTCTTTTCCCTATTTGACTGCAGATGTTTCCTTTCTTGTAAAATCAGCAAACAAGATCTCAGGTACTTGGAGTTGGTGCATTATGGATAAGGGAGAAGCTTGAGAGTTTTTGGTTGCTACAAGCTTTAGCAACAGCTGAATCAGATCTGATGGATCAGATCAAACCCATCAGTTGAAGAAGAGTGAAAATGGACAACACAGATGGAACTTTATTGTGAGTACATAACTTTTTTTTGTCATTTCAGTGAAAGGTTGAGAATATTGTGTTTGAGAGCATTTGGAGAGTGGTGAATACAAAATCTCAACCTTGTAATGAGCATGTGCACAACCAGGATTAGTTAAGAGCTGCTGGACATGCTACACTTAAAGAAATCCCAATCCCTCAGAGCTACACGCTCCAGGGATCTAAACCTTGTCATCACAATAAACAAAACATGCCCATACATGTCAAGCAGAGTGCCTCTTTGGACCTCTTCAAGAGGAACCTTGACGATTGGATGGGAGAAAGGAAATTCACCCCAGGGATCACGTCAGTCACCTTGCTAGACACGGGTCCAGGAAAGTAAATAATGTGGGAAGAAACAGCCAGGGAATTGTTATGGCTAGGCTTGTATAGGCCCTAGGGCTGATAGCCTAGTACCAACCTATGAACCTATATAAAACTGTTGAGTTTGTCGGAGAGTTTTATTTGTGTGGGAATACTATTCCAGAGTTCAGCAATGTATTGGGAGTAGAGTGAGTCTCCTGCAACATTATTTGACTTGTTTGTAAGTAGTAAGAATTTATTACTAGAGTGGAACGTCACTTGCTGGACAGTTGGGCAATAATAAGTTTTGTAGTGCAGGACATTTTTCTAGATGATTAATCAGTTTGCATGCTGTAGTCAGTTGTGAATATGTTAGGAAGTTGTGTAATTCAAGCCAGTTTAATTGCTTTAAACTGTGACAGTAGTGGGCCCTATGAGAGAGACTGGTGGCAAATTTAGCTATTTTATTGTAGCAGGAGGCAAGTTTCTTTATTCGAGTATTGTTTAAGTTTAAGACAGGAGCAGTTTATAAGTGTCGGCAATAAGAAGGTGTAGCTAGAGGTTTTTTTTTTTTTTAAACAGGATCTGTAAGGAATCCATTGATCCTATAAAGGAAGCCTAGTTTCTGGTGTGTAGATTTAATGCTGTACAGTATATGCATATTTCAGATTGCCATCTATTATAACACCTAAAGTTTACTATGAGTTAGTTTCAGTGTCATTATTATTTGCTGACTTTATGATAAAAGATTGCTTTTGATTTTGGCAATTTTTTGAGGTAAAAAGCATTAACTTAATTTTCTTGGCGTTGTAGGAGATTTGATTCTTTGAGCCAGGTTTCTATAGAGGAGAAAGATTTTGGGTAATGTTTTGGAGCTTGCTTATTTTTGAGGCTGCAAATATTAATGTTGAGTTTGCATACTGAAATAAACTGTGGTGATTGAAGATGTGGAGGTTATTAATAAATATATCAAATAGGAGAGTATCCAGGATAGAGCCCAGAGGGACACCTTTAGCAACTGGTTGAACATATGATAGGTTTATAGACATTTAATGGCTGCGTAAAATCTTACCATAATAGTAGATGTCCTTCTATTCACTGTTGCAGTATTCACTCCTGCCTTCCTCCATCTTTTCTCTATTTCTTCTTTTTTTCCTTCTGGATGCACATGTTCCTTCTTTTCTCTTTGGACGGTTGTTCCTCCTGGGGCTTCTCAACTTGTGAGGTATGGATTTCTGTACATCACACGTATGCTCCCCACTCATGGTCTAGGGCATAAAGGTGCCCTTAAAAACCTAAAGCTTTGGTATATTGGCCAGACCTTTGGCAGGAATCCCTTTAGTAAAGAATACTTCAGAAGTGAAAAGAAAGACATCTACTGTTATGGTAATATTTTAGGGTCTATATTACATTGTCGAACTGTTAGAAGTTCTAAAGTCATATGGTCGACACCATATGTTCGAACTTTTAAAAGTTTGAACGTTTCAGTGGAGATCTCTGTACAGTGCGGAATGGGAAGATTTCCCTTTTCTGCACTGTAGTGCGATTTCAGAGATGGTATATTTAAAGAGCGGGGGGTGTGGGGGGTGCATGGGGGCTTGCCCCCCCCCCTGCTTAAAACGTTCAGGTAGGTTTTTTCTGTGATTTATTTTTTATTAGATTTTCAAACTTTTAAAAGTTTGATCATATGGTGTTGACCGTATGACGTTCAAACTTTTAAACGTTTGATTATCTAATATAGACGCAGATTTTACATAACTGTACTTTTTGTTTAGAAATAGGAGATCAAATAGGGTTGGATCACAAAAGGCTTGATATGGATATACACAGAGCACTCTGTAAGAGACTGAGTACAGAGAAAGGGCTGCCAGTCTCTCTTGATAGCTAAGATTTTTTTCTTTTCTTTTTTTTCTCAATTGTTTTTATTGAAAATTTTAACAACAAGGCATTAATATATGATGATAAAAATATTATAGAACAAATTTACACATCTAAAAGAACTATTTACATATGTGCTAAGTGTAGTTGTTAGTTAATTATTAAAGTCTGTTTATCCAGCAGTTCTTTGAATTTCAACCATATATTATATGAAGAGTGATTCTAAATGTTCTTGTCTTGATCATGATAAATTCAAGATGAAAAACATCATTTGCCATGTACACAAATTCCTTCATAGTAGGAGTAGTCTCATTCTTCCAGTTCTTGGTGATGATTTTTCTTGCTAATGTTAAGATACTCCATCAAAGAGGGTATTTTATTTTTGTGACACAAGTGGCAATAAGTGTATTAAGTAAAATTAAGATATTTGGTCAGCATAAATTTATCATTAAAAACAAATCGTTAAGACAGAATTCATATTATTGCAGTATGTTTTAAATTTTATACAGTCATAAAACATATGCTGCCAGCCAGCTTTAACATTTAGTTTACATCTCCAGCATCCTATGTCTTTATTATACATCAATTCAGCTACATGTGGTGTGATAAAGGTTCAATGTATGAACTTCCAAGAGAATATTCTCCACCTCATTGATAAAGTAGTTTGTTTTGAAGATTTTTTTTTTTATCAGTTTTACTTGTTGTGTTATTACGAAGTCTAAAATAATCCCAGTAGCTTTCTCTGTAACATACTGTTGATTTCTTAAGTACCTTATATACTTTAGATAGAAGTCCCTTTCTCGTTATATTCTGTTGCATTAGAATAATGAGTAAATCAATGGATGCGGGGAAATAATTTGACTATTGGTTGCATTAGATTAATCTTGTGTTCCACCAATTGTCTACAGTTGAATTTCTAACCACGTGTCTTTGCTTAACTCAAACTTATTAATGATATGCTTGACATTTTGTAACTTCCCATTGTCTAGTAATTGATACCAGTATAACAGGTTTTTGTCTTTAAATGTCTTTAAAAATGAGTCTCAGTTTCTACTGGAATATTTCTGTTGCTTGGAATACTGCAATAAAAGAAAAATTGCAATCACTCTAAGTTAATGAGATGTCATCTGCAAATAATTGTATTTTGGGGATTAAATGATTATCTATTAGTATGCCTTTGATGTTTTTGTTTGATCTTATATAATTTGTAAAAGGTTCCATGAGCAATGGGGACAAGGGACAACCCTGTTTAGTACCTTTAGTAATCATGATTAATTGGGAATTATGTGAGTCTACCTTAATGTATACAAAGGAGTTTTCATAGAGAAGTTTGATTAATTGTTTGAAAAATTAGTTTCCTCCAGTACTAATAGTAGGTACTCCCAATTAACTGAATCAAATGCACTGTTGCTATCCAGACTAACCAGAGATAGTTCTTTTTTTAAATTATTGGCATATTCAATTATTGATAATATTCTCTTGATATTATCATAGGTGTTCCTGTTCATTATAAACCCAGTCTGATCATTGTTTATCAACTTTGGAAGGAATTGTTTTATTCTAGAGGCATAGATTGTTATGGACAGTTTATAATCTACATTTAATAATGAAAATTAGTCTGTATGAAGAACATTGTGTTGAGTCCTTGTCAGGTTCTAAAATTAGGGATATTATGGTGCATTTCCAGGATGGTTGTAACTTCATAAGACCTTTAATTATTGAAAATACCTCTAGTAAAATGCTAAAAGCATCCTTAGTCATCATTTTGTATAGTTCAGGTATTATACCATCATTTCCAGGCACCTTACTGGGTTTTAATTTAGTAATTTGAATTTTAAGTTCAGACATTAATATAGGCTTGTCAGTCTATTTTTATTTGATCCCCTGACAGTATATTTTCAATATATTTTTTATAAATGTCTTAATTAGATTTTATTTATCCATTGTTGGTTTGTGTTGATTAATCTTATTAAAATGAGACCTGAAAATATCCAGAATATCTTCTGTTTCAGTAGCCTTCTTTTTACTACTAGCGAAGTATAGTTCTTTGATGTGGTTAGATTTAACAATCATTTTTGTTCTAGTATTTGGGATTTATGGAATAATTAGTTATTTTAATCTTTTCTAGATTTATCATAGTATTATGCTGTAAAATTTCTAAATATGTAGTGTTTAACTTATTTATTTCTTCTGTTAAGATATTGGCTTTTGACTATCTAATTTTAACTTATCAATTTTCTCCTGTAAAACTATCAATTCTTTGTCCCATTGTTTCTTTTTTTGTGCATACCAACTTGTAATTTTGCCAAAAAGGTATGTTTTTAAAGAGTCCCATACAAAAATCTCTGAGGTGTTAAATGTATGATTAATTTCATTAAAAGTTTGAATTTCTTTATTAAAGAACTCCTTAAAGTCTTTTATATTGGTTATATATGCAGAAATCCTTTTAATTGGGATGTTTATAAACACTGTTTGATAACCTGTTTTACTGTACAGTTATATCTTGCTGTCTGGGCTTAGTGCATGTTATACTGCATATAACTACATTTACTTGTAGAGTTTACCAGTCGTAAAAGTAGTCTGTAACTACATGTTGGGCTGTAGCTAATTATTTAGGTCTATATGCATTAAACTCTGCAGCATTGCTAATTAAGAATGTACAGGATCTGTTTAAATTGCTGGTTAAGAATGTACAGGATCTGTTTAAATTGCTAACTAAGAAAATGTGGGTTTTATTTAAATTGCAGGTTGTACAGTTTCAGAACATAGGAATGTGCTGGCGGTGTCTACAGAGTTGTAATACTTGATATTCCATTCTGCTTTTATGCATAGATATAGGAGTCCTTGCACATATGGTTGTTATACATGGTTACCCTTACTGAACCTACTGTTTGCTTGAATTTGCCTCTATATATTCTGAGACCTCAAATTCAATAGCTAAGTGGTATGACACGATTGATATATTAAAGCAGTGTGGTCCCATTACAATCCAATACTGTGGGCATGCTGTTGTTTTTGCACTCATTTAACATAATAAGTGCTATATATGTTTCTTGAATAGCATCTTATTAACAACTGTTCTACAAGTCATAGGAATCAGTACATCTATCTAGGGCTCATAAGGTCTTACATGTGCTTTTGCTGCTGTTTGTGTAATTCTGTTACTGTATAAACACAATAAGATTTCTGTGACCTGCAAAAGTAGGATATCTCTTAAACCCTCCCAATACTAAAGCCTTGAAAATTTTTATTGAGCTGCCTGCTTACTGCTTGCTGTGATGGATTTGAAGTCTTCTTAAGGCACACAGTCTTGCTGTGCTGTTTACTGCTGAATCAGACACATCATGACTCCATCTGTAGTCTGTTTAAAGCACCAAGCCTTTCAAATTGCACACTGATAAAGAAATATATTTTGCAGCTATAAGCACAGTTACAGATAACTTATTTTATAACAAACCACACGTAGTCTGTCAGACTTGTAGCATATATTTACAAAGTTTTCCTTCATTACAGATATGAATGATGACTTCTACAAAATACCTCTCTCTGTCCTTCTCTCACATAACTGAATTACTACAATAGCTATATACAGAGCTAGTCACACACACAAGAGATTGGCATTTCCTCTCATAAAATATATTTCTCTTAACAGCTTTCTTTGATAAGAACAAGGTCACTCTCAACCAAACCTTTCACTGGGTAATGTTCTCTATCTACAGCTAGTAACTGTGAGCTGCAAGCTTCTTCAGTACTGTATTAAGTGCATATCTTATACTAATACCTGCCTCACCTTGATCTAATCAAGTAAAACCCAGCGGTGAGCACACTAGTTGGGCACCATAGATCCAGTTCCCATCTTCCTCCTCAACCGTATTAGTTGCTACCTCAATTTTCACTTTTCTCCAAATAAATAATACCAAAAGGAGAAAAAGAAAACAAATTAAAAAGACCGAAGCTATCATAAGTAACTAATTTAAATCACTGCAAGTAGAGTTTTAGCTATTATACCCAGCACTCTCTCTCCCACTCTATACTTATCTAGGGCTTGATTAATAACTGGCTGATTGGTTTTCATATTTCTGTTGCTGACTGCTCGGCCTCATGGTTCTACCCGCTCCATTTGACCTTGATTCACTCGGGCTCACTTTGCTGCCTTTCCCTACCCCCATTTCCACCCATGCCCTCTTTCATAACACTTGTACTCCCCTACACCACACCTCTTTACACCCTTGCTCAGTCACACACCACAGCCATACCCAAGTATCATCTACTAAGTACCAATAATGCTTTAAACACCAGACAAATTTCCAAATATCTTATCACCACACATTTCTTCTTTACCTTATATCCTGTATCAGTTACTCTACAAAATGCCCAGTACCATACAGGTAATTATTGTAATATTTCTCTGAATACTCCTCTTCTCTTACTAACCCAAATCCACCTCTCCCCGGAACTTGCAATACTCATATACTCAAGAACTCCTACCCTAACTGCAGCATTGCAACCCAATAAATGTCGCTTCTCTAACATCTTGTCATTTCTATTTAATTGTAGCAATGTATACATTCCCAAATTCAGAGTTTTGCCCATCAACAACAAGCTCAAATTTATTCCTTGTACTTCAACTACATCCTCTTCTAAAATTCATTACTTCTCACACCTTATAAATCATTTCATGTTACTATCTCTAAGTGGTAACATACATCCAAATCCCGGCTTACCCTCTCTCTCAATATCAGCCATACCCCCTCCCCGTCCAGTAAGTCACCTACTAGATCTCAAAATCTGTCTGTAATAACAATCAACACGCGGAGTATTTGTAACAAAATTACAGAATTTCATGCCTGGCTGTCTCAATACAACCCTGACATTGTAGCTGTTACAGAAACTTGGCTAAAGCCACATATATCAGACACTGAAATAGTTCCAGATAGTTACAGTATCCTATGAAAAGATAGACTCCTAAAGAAAGGGGAGTGTAGCTTTAATCTATCGCAGTTCCTTAACCATTATATCCTTTTCTAAAGCTGTCTCAACGGGTTCCTATTAGATGATCGAAGACACTTTCTATCGAATGCGTCTTGGTCAAACTTAAAACAACGAAAAGGCAAAATAGGGTAGCTTGGCCACTTCTGTTACTTAGCCGTTTTCGGCACTGTAGTGCAATCTCGGAGTTGATATATTTAAGTAGGGGGATGTGGGAGGCACAGCCCCCCACTTTTATGTATTCTTTCAAATTTTTTTTTCTTTTTTCTTTTTTTTTTTTTTTTTTTTTGGAACAGCGATTCTTTTTCCCTTGGAAAAAAATCACTGTTCTGAGCTTTCGAGATTATAAGCTTTTGCTTACATGGGGTTTGATTATTCATCGTTCACTTTTTAAGCATTCAGTGATATAATATAGACCCATCTCAACCATTGGCAACATGGACATTTTATTAGCATCTTTAGAAATAAATAATAGCAAATATTTATGCATAGCACCTCTATATATTCCCCCGGGCCAAAACATCCCTATTCTTCAAGATTTTCTGTCTTGGACAACCCAAAACATATCCAGTGAAACTAACATTAATTGGTAACGTTTAATCTCAAACTCCCCAGCTAATTGTATTGACCTGCACAGGTGTACACAGCTAGTCACATGCCAGACACGAATATTAAACAAGCAATCAAAATCCAGCTTGGACTGGATCCTAGTCTCTGATCCTCACAAATACTCCAACACTGGTACTCTCCTTAATGTCCTGAGTGATCATTTACCACCTTTTACACATAGAACCCATCCTCAGGTACCCAAACCCCACTAATATAAAACAGCTAGGACCTAAACAAAATTTGACCAAAAAGATTTTGGTTAACTCCCTAAAAGCTCAGAATTGGACCCCACTAAAAACATTACCCTTAGAAGAAGCTGTAAGCTATTTTAACAAGGTCTTCCTTGATGCCCTAAATATGTTAGCCCCCATTAGTTACAAAAGAACAAAACTTAATCATGCTCCTCTGCTTACAAAACCTACAAAACAAATTCTTCTTTCCAGAGACCGGGCATTGAAAGAATGGTGTAAAAATAAAAAAAAAAACAAGCAAATGAAATTAACTTCAAACAGCTTTACAATAAAGCCAAATAATTAGTTAAAAATGACTAAAAACCTGTTTTTCACAACTATCTAGTCAAAGAAACAGTCCCCCAAAAATTCTGGAAATCTGTCTCTTCTGTCCTTAGCCCTGGGACCACACAAAACCCATCACCATCCCCAGATAAAGACCCACAGCAAATAACCCACATTTTTAACTCCCAGTTTATTGACAGCATTCTTAAACTAGTCAAAGAACCCCCACCAATAACTAACTGGCCCCCCAAATGATAAAATAAGCACCTCAAAACCAGTTCACAAAAATCCCAGTTTACATCATCCCTCACTCCACAAAGATACCACTAACAGTACTCCAGTAACACCAGTATTCTCTCTAAAGCCAGTGCAAACCTCTATAGTTTTTTTAATTGCTAGCTAAACTAAGACCTTGTTTCCTATCTGCTGATAACCTCCCCGCCAAATACTTGAAACTTGTTGTCAGCACAATAGCCTACCCCATCAGCATTCTGATTAACTGATCCATCATAGAATCCACAGTCAGTCAAATTTCGAAGGAATCCATCATAACCCCATTGCATAAAGGTGGAAATACTAAGGATTTAACTAACTATTGACCCATGCCCCTACTCTCAATATTATCTAAAATATTGGAAGTGTATACACACTCAACTACTAAAACACCTCTTGGACAATAATCTCCTCTCCCCAACCCAACATGGATTTCATCCTGCACACAAGACTACTACAGCCTTACCTTCTTTCACTGATACTGTGAACAAAGCTCTGGACTCTGGTCTTTTGACAACAGTAGTCTTACTAGGCCTATCCAAAGCTTTCAGCACAGTATAACATACTAAACTACTCCAACAAAAAACAGAAGAAACAGTGCAAAACACACCAATAATCAACTAAAAGCACTGTTGAGAGGAGATACCAAACACCGGTCAGCCCCAGGATAATTCTAAGTTTAATGAGCCACAATACACAATCCAAAGTAAATATAACGTAAAACGCTTATCGAAACACCACGATGTTCATCATGCATACAGCTGCAATCATTACAGATGGGTTCTCCTGCCGTCAGGCGGGTCCTCGGTCGGCCGAATTCCAAAGTCTAGGTCCGGCGTCGGTAGTCGGCGCTTCTTCCCTGACGTCAGTGCGACAGGGGTATAAAAGAACCAGCCGACGCCATTTTCTTCAGTCTTTCTTGCCGCGCGGTGCCCGAAGCAGAAGCAGTTCGCAAGTGCCGGTCGGCCAGCTCCTGAATTACGAAAAATTTTGCAACCGAAGTCTTCTATAAAGCTAAGTACCCCGTTGGGGAAACTTTTCTTGCCTCAGACCGATGTCAGTAAAAGTTAACAATTGTATTTCTTGTGGGAAGCAAATACCTCATAAGGATTTCCATTCTCTTTGTATATCTTGTTTAGGCCCAGACCACGACGTCTTGGGCTGTCGCTTTTGTGCTTCATTCAATAAACGCACTATCAAGCATCGGGCGGAGTTCGCCCAGCATTATTTTGGAAAAGCATTTAATTATACGATGTTGTCGGATAGTCCGACTACCGTTTTGTCTAAAAAACGCAAGGATAAGGACCAACACTCGAGGTCCGCGGCCTCAACCGACACCATGCCAAGGCCCACTACACGTGGTCCGGTTCTCAGCGAGGCGCATTCGCAGCCCCTACCTACCGACGACGCTTCTTTGGCGGTGTCTCCTGCACCCGAGGTCGCTGGTCCCTCGGTCCATACCCCGACTACAGATACCGAAGCCACTCTTGTTGTTGAGCCTCAGAATGTAGACAGGTCTACCTCTACTCAGGGAGTTTACAGGCCTTCCTCTTCTTTTTCCATCAAGGCTTTCACCAAATCTAAAGCAGCCATGCATGCTAAGAAACAGGCTACTCAGGGCACATCTCAAGGCCCCATGCCTAAAAAGCAGATGCTTAAAATGGCTGAGGATTTAATTTCTCTTATCAGGGGCTCTCAACCCCCCCCCCAGACAAAAGGCCCAGAGTGGGGGAAGAATCCCCCTCCTCTGATCAGGGCTCCCTTATTTCAGATCATTCTGATGATCAAGAACATTCCTACACCCCCTTTGAGGATTCTGATGCTGAGGAGTCTATTCCTTCTGTATCCCCCCAGAGGACTACTCATTGGGGAAACTTTGCATACCTTAAGGGAACACTTCCATTGGGAAGGCCAGGATTATTCAGATTCCAGAAAAAGGCTTAGGGAATTCCTTTTACTTCCTCAGCACAGGCCTCTGGCTATACCTCCTGTCTTGGACATTTTAGATAATGTTTACTCTGAAGCTTGCCTTAACCCGGATTCTCTGCCCCCAGCCCCAGTCAAGCCTGACAGGTATTACCGGGTCCCTGACTCTCACCAATTTCTTTACAAAAGTCATGCTGCTGACCCAGAGACCATCTCGCAGGGTCCCAAGGGAGTTAAGGCCTCTACTGCTAAAAACCCTTTACCTTCCGACAGAGATTCCAGATCCTTAGAAAGGTGGGGTAAAAAGGTATATACTTCAGCTACCTTAGCCATGAGGGCCTTAAATTGTCAGTTCCATATGTTAAAATACCAACAGTTTTTGTTATCTCAAATGAAAAGCAAAATGTCTCTACCTGAACAACCAGATTTGAAGGAGTTGCAGGATTTGATACATAGTGCAGAGCAAGTAGGTAAGCACACTTTACAATGTGGTTTTGATGCTCTAGAGGCCTCATGTAGGGCTGCGGTTACAGGTTCAGTCATACGTAGACATGCCTGGCTCAGGGAACAAACCTTGCCTGATCATGTTAAAGCTAAATTACTGGATGCCCCTCTACAAAAGGATGTTCTGTTTGGGGCTAATGCTGAAGGGGTATTAAGGAAAATGGAGGAAAAAGCTAAATCTATGCAGACTGTGAAAGAATTCCTACAGGTACAGCCACCACGTTTCAGTAGAAATTGGCCTTCCAAAAATTGGTCCTTTCCAGCCACAGACAGACCCCAAAGAGGCAGATACAGGCGCTGAGGGGCAGAGGCCAAGCTCAAGGAGCATACAGAGGGAGACAATGGCAAACTCCTACTCAAAGAGGTGGTGAAGAGAGTTCGCAAGCATACAGAAAGCAAACACAATGACTTCCCTCTTTGCATGCCAAGCGAGGCTCAAATGACTGCTCCCTTGGGAGGAAAATTAGCGTTATTTTCAGAAAATTGGCATATTGTCACAAAGGACAAGTGGATCCTGGACATTATAAACAGAGGCTACAGATTCCATTTTCACACCCTTCCAAAAATGAGAGGTATGCCGAACCTGCCACACAATCAAAGGGCAGAGGCACAAAAACAAATTTCAGAGCTCAGGGGAATGAATGCTATTCAAAAGGTACCTACTCACGAACAAGGTCAAGGTTTTTACTCCAGACTATTTCTAGTACCAAGGAAGGGAAAAGATTGGAGACCCATCCTGGACCTATCCATCCTAAACACTTTTTTGATAGTACCAAAATTCAAAATGCTCACATTACAGCAGCTTCTTCCCATGCTGGGCAAGGAGTCTTTGCTGATAACATTGGACCTCAAGGAGGCATACCTGCACGTCCCAATCAGACAAAATTGCAGAAGATACCTCAGATTTCTTGCAGGTTCGATCCATTATCAATTCTCTGCGTTGCCCTTTGGCTTATCTACTGCGCCCAGAGTATTCACGAAATGCCTGGCATCAGTAATAGCCTACTGCAGACTTCAAGGGATACAAATATACCCTTATTTGGACGACTGCCTGATCTAAGCGGACAGCAAGCACATACTTCTGAAACATATGGCATATGTAATAAGGTTACTGAATGCTCTGGGATACACAGTCAACAAAAAGAAATCAAGGCTAACACCATCCCAGAAAATAATTTTCCTGGGTGCCAATTTGGACACAAACACCCAGATGGCTTATCTCACGCCAGAGAAGCAAGGGCAACTAATACTATATTTCAAAACACTGGCAAAATGCACCAGGCTTACTGCAAGGAAAATCCTGCAGGCTCTGGGATTCATGGATTCTTGTATCCTACTAATCCCATGTGCAAAGTTGCATATGAGAAAACTTCAATGGTACTTAAAAAAATTTATGGTCTCAACACAGCCACAGTCAGGAAACAATAATACCACTAATTCCATGCCTTCAAAAGGAATTTCAATGGTGGGCTCAAGCATGCCAAGCAAACACAGGCCTTCAATTCTGCAAGCCTCAAGCAGATCAAGTCATCACAACAGACGCCTTGGACTACGCCTGGGGGGCGCACATGACAGATCGGTGCATTCAGGGCAAATGGTCTCAAAAGGAAAAGCACCTACACATCAATCAAAAGGAAATGCTAGCAGTAACATGCAGTTATAGCCTTCAAAGAATTTCTGCATCCAGGTCAACTATTGATAAGGACAGACAACACCACTGTTATGTGGTACATAAACAAACAGGGAGGAACACACTCATACCCCCTGTGCAGACTGGCTATGTCACTGTGGGACATGGCTCTGGAATCACAATTAGAGCTTCAGGCCCAGTTCCTGCCGGGCAAGGACAACACACTGGCAGACAACCTAAGCAGAAATATCACAGATCCACACGAATGGAAGTTACATCCTCAAGTTTTTGCAGAAATTATCAAAGCATGGGGAAGGCCAGACATAGATCTTTTTGCCTCCCACACAAATCACCAATTAACCAAATTCTGCTCAAGGACCTTTCATCCAAAGGCTTGGAGGGTGGACGCTCTCTTTCAGCTGGACATCATTGACAGTTTATGCCTTTCCACCTCTTCCTCTGCTGTCCAAAATACTATTAAAAATCAAAGCAGACAGACCAAGGATGATTCTAATTGCTCCGGACTGGCCCAGACAACACTGGTACCCACTTCTAAGGAGCATGACGCATTCCCCTCCATGGACTCTACCTCTCATGCCTCTTCTCCTGACTCAACACAGCTACAAAACGCTTCACAGTCAGCTGAAAACACTCAACCTGGCCGCATGGAAAATTCCTTAACTTCACAGCGGACCTTACTTTCAAAGGAGGTGGAGGATATAATTCTGGAGGCCAGAAGGCCGTCCACTAGAAAAGCTTACTCCGCAAAATGGAAAAGGTTTTGCGTCTGGAATGAGAAAAAGGGACAGGACCCTGGACAACTGAACATACCTCAAGTATTACAGTATCTAGCTGAACTACTAAACAGTGGACTTTCATTTTCCTCCATCAAGATCCATGCTTCAGCCATTTCAGCACAGTTCAACACTGATCCACCTTTATTCTCTCACCCTCTCTTAAGACAGTTCCTCAGAGGGGCTAAGAATATTAAACCTCCAAGGAAACAGCCAATACCTGCTTGGGACCTCAATTTCATTCTTGAAAAACTAACTTTGCCTCCTTTTGAGCCAGCTGCTTCAATAGATTTGCAATACTTGTCATGGAAAACAGCTCTTCTTCTGGCTATCACCTCAGCTCGCAGGGTATCGGAACTACAAGCCCTCATGGCAGTGCAGCCTTACATCATCTTCCATTCGGACAGGGTTTCCTTACGAACCAACCCCTCCTTTATGCCAAAGGTGGTGTCCAGGGTAGTATTGAATCAGGCTATACACTTACCTACCTTTTATCCTAAACCCCAAAATAAAGGGGAAAGATTACTTCACTCCTTGGACATCCACAGACAATTAAGGTACTACCTAGACAGGACAAAGCCTTTCAGAAAATCAGAACAGCTCTTTGTGTCCTATGCTATAGGCGCCCAAGGGAAGCCTATTTCCAAACAGACTATTTCTAAATGGATAGCCCACTGCATACGTTTTTGTTACTCCTTTCATGGCAAAGATGTACCTGCAGGCATCAGGTCTCACTCCACAAGGGCCACTGCTACCTCTGCAGCTTTCCTCAGAGGAGTGCCTACCAAGGATATTTTGGAAGCAGCCACTTGGAGTTCTGTGTACACCTTCTCCAAGCACTATAACCTACCTTTATACTCTAAATCTAGAGCAGGTTTTGCCCCTGCAGTCTTGCAGGGCATTCTGGCTCCTCCTAGTTCCTCATAGTTCCATCTAGTGCCTACCACCCCTTCGTAGCTTTGGGATTCTACCCATCTGTAATGACTGCAGTTGTATGCACTATGAACATAGTACAGTTTTGTACCTACCATAAATGTAGATGTTCGAGTGCTAATACAACTGCAGTCCAGGTTTCCCTCCCACCTTCCCCTCTGGGAACAGGCCTTTTGGCTATCACTTCCTCTTGCTGCCTTATTGGGGTGTTCTTTTATGATGTATTTGCTTGCATCTAAAGTATTTGTTTATATGGCTTTCTTACTTCACATATTTATGTATTGCCTTCCTTCTGAGGGCACCTGACATCTGGGGCAAGAAAAACTGAAGAAAATGGCGTCGGCTGGTTCTTTTATACCCCTGTCGCACTGACGTCAGGGAAGAAGCGCCGACTACCGACGCCGGACCTAGACTTTGGAATTCGGCCGACCGAGGACCCGCCTGACGGCAGGAGAACCCATCTGCAATGACTGCAGTTGTATTAGCACTCGAACATCTACATTTATGGTAGGTACAAAACTGTACTTTTTTCGTCTAAAACTCAGACTTCATCAGACATCAATTAAAAAACAATCAGTTAATTAATTAAACATTAAAATATATAGGCAAACACTATTTCAAATAATCCAATGAGAAACCAAAATCATGAATAATTAATCAAGGTCTCTGAAATGGAGCAAAATTCTTCATATTAGATAAAGAAACATCTGACTAAAAAAAATCATATTGCAATGTAATAAAAATGATTATATAACCATTATATCATTTGTCGAAAGTCATAAAATAAATGGGTGAATAAAAACTGCATACAAATTTAACAATTGATAAATTTAACAATTGATAAATGAACACCCCTATGCGCTGAGGAAGTACAATACTTGCATTTGTATTGTAACACTCCCCTCTAGTGGTCTCAGACTGAAATAACAAGTCCGACTAAAAAATCCACTAAAATATTTGAATAAACACAATACTATGAATATGTTTCTATAAATATATGTTGTTGAACTTGTGATGTGAAAATATATACAAAATATTGAATATTAAATATTAAAACTCAACCTAATATTCAAGCCTTTCAATAATGTTGAAAATAAAACACATAATAAAATTGATTATAGATACATTTATGAATATAAGAATAAATAATACATAAATGTAATAAATATTGTAAAATATTTCATTCATAGAATGAATATAAATATCCTATATTGTATGTTAAAGTTGAAATGTTAAATATATATCATAGACTACTAAATCCCAACATTTAAAATCTAAAAATGAATAAAAAATGGTAATGAAGTAAACCCAAAGCTAAAAACACCCTGTATTATAATCTAGCAGCCCTCATTTTGAGGACAGGAGCAAGTGAAATATAATCATTAAGTCCTGGGAATCTGCTAGCTTCCAAAACAATTTGCCAGTATAATTCTCTATATTCGATCCTGGTTTCCCAAAGACCACCCCTTTCATCACACTGGACTTTCTCAATCACAAAAAAATTATATTTAGCTAGTGGACAGGAAGTGGTGTGTCTACATAATGCGTTAGTAATTTTTTTATTTTTAATATCATTTGTATGTTCATATATTCTTTTTCTAATTTTTCTCTGTTTTCCCTATATAGAAACTAGAGCAAATCTCACATATAGCAATGTATATCACACCGTATGTCTGATGAAGTCTGAGTTTTAGATGAAAAACGTGGTGTTTCGATAAGCGTTTTACGTTATATTTACTTTGGATTGTGCATTGTGGCTCATTAAACTTTTGGAATTATCCTGGGGCTGACCGGTGTTTGGTATCTCCTCTCAACAGTGCTTTTAGTTGAATACTAAACTACTCCAACAACTAACAACATTAGGATGCTCTGAACATGCCATTTCTTGGTTTGCCAACTGTCTGAACAACAGATAATCTGTTAGACGGCAAAACAGTCAATCTGGTTATCTAGTTAATAAAACAGTAGTTCCACAAGGGTTCATTCCTGGACCTTTGTTTTTTAATGTATTTATAAATAACCTTCACGTAGTCTCCCTACAGACTTAACTCGTACAATATGCTGAATATTCTACTACCATATCCTCCTCTAACAACTTCCCAGATCTCTTAAAAATAACCCAAAATGCCTTCTCAGCCATAGACACTTGGCTAAATGAAGCACAACTTTTACTAAATCCCAAAAAATCTAAACCACCTCCACAAAACTTTAAAATTTACTCCAAAGATAAGACTGAAATTGAAGTAGTGAAGACAGCAAAATTGATAGGCATCACTATAGATGACAAGCTTTCCTTCAAACAACATATTCTTAATACAATAAAAAACATATTTCAGACTAGGCAAACTCTACAGACATAAACTCTACGTGGATAAACTCACAAAAATAAAACTGGTAAATACCTTCCTACTCCCTTCCCTCCTCTATGGTTCCCCCATCTTTACTAACCTTCACACATCCCTAAGCAACAAACTACAATCATGCTATTATAAAACTGCAAAATTTGCCTCTGGCCTACCAAACCCTACACACCACTGTAAGGCCATAAAGGTATTGAAATGGTTTGAATTCCCCTACTACCTTCAGTACACCCAACTAACACTTGCTCATAAACTGATATAGCAATGTCTTTCGGCTTTTCCCAGTTAGGAGTCACCACAGCAGATCACCAGTCCACAGACTGATTGACAGTGGTGTTTTTACAGTGTCAAGTTGCCAGACTGGCACCCAACCTTCACACAAGGCACACACATACACAAATGCACCTACCTGCATGTCTTTAAAACTCGCTCAACTGCAGGGAGGACATGCAGACTCCACACAGAAGGCACTTCAGCCAAGAACTGAACTGGAGAACCTCTTGCTCTGAGGCGACAATGATTACCACTGCCTGCTACAACCCAAAAAACTACCTTTCACTTCATTTTATCCTACAATCCTACATCCCCACGTGGGATCTTACGTCTGTTAATAAGCAGCTTCTGAGCGTATCCGATCCCAGTAAGAGAGCTGGACCACGCTTCTACTACCACTCCATAGCAAAATTATGGAATGTTCTACTCCCCTCGATTTACACAACTTCATTCCATAAAAACCTTCAAATACGCCCTAAAATGCCACTTTCTTAACAATCAGATCTGTCCTTGTGCCCAGAACTGTAGACCACCATAAATAAACTCTTAAGATTTTCCCTACTAGTATGACTCTTTTCGATTTCAGGTAATAATTTGTTGATTTTTCTACAGCTGTTAAGGAATGTCAATGACTGACTTGTCTTTATAATCATTATTAGGCTAAACCCTAAACTTCCATGTATTAAAGTGCAAAAATGAACTCTCTATTCTGAATGTATCTACTGTTTTTCCCTCCATATAATGAACACCATTAAAATACTGTATGTTTACTGCTAATACCCAACCAGATTGTATAAAACTGTACTCTGTCTATTACGATTCACTAGAAAATTGTATAAAATTTATTTTTGTACACGGTTTTATTATTGTAAATACTATCTTGTAACAATCTTGCAACATTTTTGATCTGTAACTGGAGTTTTTCTCCATCTGTCACGGTGGTGCAGCGGTAGCGTTGTTACCTCACAGCAGGAGGTTCTCCCATTCGATTCTCGGCCTGGGTTACGAGTGCCTTCTGTGTGGAGTCTGCATGTCCTCCCCACGGTCGAGTGAGCATTCGAAAGACATACGTTGAATGAGTGTGCCTTTGTTGAAGGTTGGGTGTCGGGCTGGCAACTCGATACCATAAAAACAACTGCCAATCATTAGCGGATTGGAGTTCCGCTGTGGCGGTCCCTAACCGGGAAAAGCCAAAAGACAAACAGCAACCACAACCACAACTGGAGTTTTTCTCCCTGGGCCTTCACTGAAAATGGGTTTCTGACCCAGTGGGCTTTCCCAGTCAACAAATGTCAATAAATAATTACTAGAATTCAGTATAACTTCAAATGTTATTGCATTATGATTTGACAATGGGCAAGAGACTACTTTACTTTAACGTTATCTATTCTACTAGTGATCTCATTTGAAACATATACTCAACCTATTCATGATTGTGCCTCATGCCTGTGTGTGAAATGTATAAAGAAGAACGAGTCTGATATTGAAAACTCATTTATATCTTTCATGTTATATAGGCCAGTAAATCCCATCAAAGCCTTGACTGAGGCAGGTTTCTTGCTTTTACAGCTAGTGTCCGTTTTCTTGTAAGATAAAATACAATTAGTCACCTGTAAAAAGAATGTTTCCCTTTGATATTCATATTATTTCCCCCAGCTGTTCTTTGTTTGTATTCCCAATCCAAAAACAATGAGTAGAAAGGTCACACAGAAAAAACAATCGGTTAAAAAACAAAAAAGAAAAATTAAGCAAAGCTCGACTTTCCACTGTGTGATTCCTTAAACCTCTTGTATTAGAGGCAGCATGGAATGTATGCAAGTTACCTTCAGGTGTTTCTGCTAAATGGCAATTCTGAATGTCCATGACTTTTTCTTTTAAGTCTTTCTTTAAGCAGGTAGATAGGTGCATTTGAGTATGTGTTTGCCGTCTGTGAAATCATTTAAGTTTTTCTGTGTGACCTTTTTACTCATTGTTTTAGTTTGTTAGTTGGGATATTTTGCAGTCACCCTAAGGTTTATGAGTATCAGTTGGGTATGACAGCCCTGTGTTTCCAAATGTTAGACAAACATTCAACTGATGCTGTGCTGATGCCATAAGAAGGCATAAACATGCATGTCCACAGCTAGTGGGGTTTGGTTTTATTGCCCTGAATTTGTCCATAAATATACTTAAAAGAAAAAGTCATGGACATTCAGAATTGCCATTTGGCTGAAACACCCAGAAGTCCTTAAAAAGTAATTTGCATATATCCCATGTCACCTCTAAAACAAGAGGTTTAAGGAATCACACAGTCGAAAGTCTAGCTTTGCTAGATTTTTCTTTTTTGTATTCCCAATTCAGGTATCCAGTACACATTAATAAAAGTGTATAGATTTGAATCTGTAAAGTCCCTGAACAAAACATGCCTTTTTCATCAATAAATTTATTTAGAATTTTAGGTAGAGGCAAATAATTTTTCCATAAAATAGCCACCCCTCTTCTCTTTTGTTTATAATGAGAGCTAGACAGTACAGAATAGTGTTTAATGTTCAGTATTAAGTCTGCCCAAATCTTCTTTTATTAAATATGTTTCCTGTAGAACTTGGGAATTAAATATTTTTTAAAAAATGTGTAAACTACCCCTTTTACAACCTGTATTTAATCCATTGGTATTAATTGATATACATTTTTAGTTGGCCATACTACCAAAATAGGAAAAAATAAATAAGTCTTGCATCCAGTATCCTCATACATTTGTAAATAATATGGTACGGAAAAACTATTATATCTAGTGAACTGCTTACTCATAGATACAAGATAAGTGAGATTGTTAACTGTAAACTTTCTATCAAGAACAGTAGACACCAAAAAAAAAATTAATTTGTAAACTACTGTACATGCACTGTTCTTTCCAGTCTCCCCCATGGAGTTTAAACCCCCCTGGTTTGAATAGCAATTTTATTCAAACACTACCACCTACCCACAAATAAGTATCTAGCTTCGCTCTACTACTTCTAAAGTTATGATATATGAAAGGTTTAACTTATTTAACAAAATTTAAAGGAGTTAGTGTATATATATATATATATATATATATATATATGTGTGTGTATAATATTCAGATTATAAACACTCATTTGCTTGCTATAAGACTTATAAACATACCTCTCAACTGTTCAAATTTTCCCAGAATGCCTGGATTTTTGGCTCATATTTTTGGTCTGTTCCTCATAAAATTTGTGATTTTCTAGCAAATCACTAGGATGATCTGAGGAGTGAAGTCACTAAATGTGCACATGCATTTGAGTTTCAATCTTCAAATCTTTCAGAAAGTCTGTGTTAAAACAAACCCTGTTACATTAGTGACTTTCTAAGTTTATAAGAGCAGTATTTAAAATCTGTCCTTATTTTTGGGCCTTTGTCTCCTCATTTTTTTGGGCATTGTCCAGATTCCTTGTACTAAGAGGTTGAGAGGTATGCTTATAAACTGTAAAGTATAGTAAATACTGTAGTATTTTGGTTCTGTTCTATTTATAAGAGCCTGTATAGTATTATAATAAATCCAATAATTTCTTTCAGATCTGAGAAAATAGATTAACACAGATACAAGACAATACATATAACATTGTTTTACAACAATCATACTGTGTTACTAATATGCTATTATATATTATTTTTTTCAAACACCTTTATTGAATTATCATTTGTGACATAGGCAAATTTACATTCATATAAAAGTAATCAAACTGTAATTAACATGACAAGCATTATACTTCTTATATATATATATATATATATATATATATATATATATATATATATATATATGTATTGGTATATCATATAACCTAAGCAACATTCCATAAATTATTAAATTTATTTTTTAAACAAGAAACATCTTTATTAAACCACCACTTACTACATAAGGCAATCATTTTACATCACAAACCATACTGCCACACTCATAGTTGCAGGCATTATACATCACTAATAATCTACCCAATCTTTTTCAGTCAAACATTGCGTAGCTCATTTAAGTCCTGCCACCTTTTAAACCTCATTCCTCCCTTGTATGTATTGTTCCCACAATTCCCATTTTTTCATATGAAGTTTGCTGCTACCCTTTTCTAAAGATCTCAGTCCCAACTGTTTTATCTCTGCTACTATAGTCACTACTTCTAATATAGTTGGTTTAGATTTTGTTTTCCATTTTCTAGTAATTGCTTTTTTTGGCAGCCACCATTATTAGACACAGCAAGGCCTTAACATATATAGTCAATTCCGATTCTGTATCATACCTCAGAAAAATCATCTCCCTCGTCAGACTAACCTGCCCACTCAGCATCTCAGACAGTGCATCCCCCAGGGAATCCTTAAAGTTTGCCAAAGCACCACATGGCACGCTCCCAGAATATATGTTCCCAGTTACCTCTTTCATCCCCATCACACCTACAGCATTTGTTGTCTGCCTGAGGAAAAATTCTCTAGAGTCTACTTGGCGTATAGAAATATCTATGTAAACATTTCCAGGCAAAAAAAATGCTATTGTATATTATTGATAATGTAACTAACTAGTTAACTATTTAAACTAAATTCTGACTCCCAAGACTGTACATGCTTAGATATTATGGCAGACGCACATGATATCTCAAAGAACAAATAAACTTCCTTAAAAAAAAATCTGTTTGTGAGGACTTGCATTTACAATTATCTTTCAAAATGTGTCTCTTCTATAAATAGGGTATGATATTCACTAGAACGTACTTTGAGATATAAAATAGTAAGAGTAACTGTGATGTCTAAAATACCTAATAATATGTTCTCAGAATTATATTTGTACTGAGGGATAACATATGGTCTTTTTAAGAGAGACATAAATTCCCAGCTTATCAAAATGATCGTGTAATGTTGTCTGACTTTGTAGAAAACATGCTATTACTTTCATATTAGTGCTTCCTTTACTCTGTGTCAGACTTTCAGTTAACTTTCAGAGCATGAGCTTCTAATATTGCCATGTATTTGAGCTCCTCACTTCCTGCTCAGAAAGCGCATCCACACAGAAACCAACACAGGTTATCCCCACGATTGTCATAAATATATACATGTCTCTTGCCCACATATGCAGAACAAGCCAACTAAGCAAAGGGCTGACATCAACAGACAAACAAAATCATCCTCCCTTCCTTATATTAATAGAGCAGAATGTAATTTTAATAATGTAATATCTTAGGATAAAAGTTGAATTGAAGAAATGAATTCTGTATTGTGTATGGTGCCACAGTGCTATAAAATGTATTATATGACTTAGAAATACATGTTTTACAAGTGTTAGCATAGTAATTTTGAGGTAAATGTAACAGGGAGTGCAAGTTAACACCTTCTTACTATTTCACATTTAATCTGTGTGTTAAAATCAAGCATAAAACATTTTGTCCAGTATTTCTTACACACATACACACACACACAAAATAACTCTGTATAAATTGTCTCCTGAGAGAAAAAGATGGGAAAGAAACTTTCTATTAGAACCTGGCCTGTGAGAGGGAAATAACACTATCAGTAAACAACTTTCATTCACGTTACACTAAGAAATCTGTATAAGTAGTTAAAACCAACTTGCTCCCTGCTATTTAAGAACCTGTGCTTTAACACTTCTTGTTATCATTTTATTTTTTGTTATAACTAATTGGTACACGCTATCTTTTTTTTTTTTTTTTTTGTATATCTGTCCTAGCGGGGAGGGGGGAGAACAAAAGAATAACTGACAGGTTTCAAAGTGAAACCCCAGTGTTAAAACTCAGAAGTTGACTTCACTACTGTATTTCTCCTTTCCTAACCCCTCCCCCAATGAATAAACCGGCACCAAACATCACAGGTAAGACTATATAAGAAAAAAAAAGAAAGAAAGAATAGGAAAAAAAAAGAAAACTGATTCATACACATTGCATACACCCACTATTTTTATCACTATATTAGTAAAGAAACACTCATAAACAGCATAACAGTCTGATATCTCTGAGAGAAAGCACATCCAAATCTCATACATACAATATCTCACATATTCCAATCAACCATGACGTGAGTTAAGAGTTAAAAGTTAAAAACACCCTAAACATTCAGTCCATTCACAATGCACTTATTTAATGTACTGTCAGTGCTTGTTATTTTGTTATGTTATCATGAGCTATCACTTTAGGATTTATGTGGCACATATATGAAGAAAGTAAACGAGTATATATATATATATATATATATATATATATATAGAAAGCTTATTAATTAGAGAGTTAATTTTTAATACTTATTAAGTTAAGGCATATATTTAATATGGAAAATAAAATGTACAATATTAGCTTAGCAATACATACAGGAAAAGAAAAAGTGACATTTACCCTACAGAAACGTGAATCTTTCTTTCCTCCCTTTCACCTGTATCTCCAGTAACTGAATTGGTAAACTTTGTCATGGAAAAATAATTTTGTTATTAAAACAGTTAACATCAATGTTATACTAAGGCTAAGAGTCATTTGTCCTTTAGTTTCTTTTTCTTCTCCATGTATTTCCAGGTATTTACTTCTGCTTGTCTCTTCAAAGTACTTTTGTTCCAGTCCATATCTTCAGTTTGGTCTAGAATTTTTTTTTTGTGTTTAAAAATGACAGTGTAGAGTCTAGGTCTTAAAAGCGTTTAATTTAATCCGGAAGGAATATTTTGAGCCTGGCAGGAAAGGGCACATGCACCTTAAACAGTCTTTTCTTAAGTTCTTTTATAAGAGGCAGAAAAATTTTCCTTTTGGTTATCACAGCGTTGGAATGAATAGTCATTATCAAATCTTATTAGTTTGTCATCCAGTTTGATAGGAGATTTGGACCAGGCTGTTGTAAGTATTAACTCCTTGTCTTGAGATGAGAAGAACTGAACAGTAACTGATCGTGAAGAGTTGTTTTTTGATGAAATAGAAACTGGAGACCTGTGTGCTCTTTCTATACCATACGACATAGCTTCAGATAAATTCAGAGTATTAGGAAGCAAGGCAGTAAGAAAGTTGACCATATTTTCTCCTATTTTTTTCCGGCACTCCAAAAATATGAATGTTATTTCTCCGGATCTGTTTTCTAAGTCATCAATTTTCTTCAGTAATAAGGTATTCTGTCGTAGTAGAAGTTCAATGTTATTTTGTCTTCGGATAGTCTGTCTCCTATGTCATTAAGGGCATCTTCCATTCCAGATAACTGACTTTTCTGTTTTAAAATATTGTGTATCTGTTCCATCTGTTTGGTATATTTTTCTTTAAAGCTGTCAAGTTTGTTATCCATTCTATCCATTTTTAAAGAAAGTTCTTGTATGTTAGAAGGAGCATATTGGAGTTCTTTCTTTAAAAGCAAGTCCTGAGAGGTTGTCTTTGAATGACTCATTCCACAGCTATTGGTACTGACCTTTCAAATGAATAACTTGACAGGAAAAAATTCAAATATTTATAAATTTGTAGATCATATCCTTTTATGTAGTATCAGATAACTGATTTTGTTCATAAATTGGTTTAGGATATTATAAAAGTAAAACTTCCTGTCAGAAACAGAAATAGAGTAGCAGAGCAAGAAAATTGTGCTGCTAGCCTGTCAGCATCCTGGCCATGCCGCCCAATAACTAAGATTTTTGAGGCCAGTTTTCTTTTAGTTAAGAATCTCTGCGGTCTTTCAAATTGTGTGATATGTTTAGGTAAATACATGCTAAAAGGTGCATTGTATTCAGTTATGGATCTGAAAAGATATGAATAAAGGGGAATTAAGATTTATATGGCTCTAGTGAAGATGCGTTTGGAAATTAGATTGGCCGGATAAAATGCTTTCTATACTACTATGGAGGCTTGATTGTCAAATGATAAGGAACCGTCAGTAAGAGTGCCTAGATCCCTTACTACAGAGACTGAGTGCCTTATTTTGTAATATATTATATGATCAGTACTTGGTTCATTATTATTCAGTTCTTTTGAACTTGTGGATGTCCTTCAAGGATGCATCTGCAGTCCTAACAAATGGGTTGTCCTGTCGTCAGGCAGCCCTTCGGTCGGCCGGATTCCAAAGTCTGGGTCTGGCCTCGGCTGGTGTCGCACTTCACCCGACGTCATCTCTGCTGGCCTTCGGGTATAAAGGCATCAGCCGACGCCATTTTCCTCCGTCTTTCTTGCCGCGTGGCGCCCGAAGCAGAAGCTGTTTGCAAGTGCCGGTCGGTCAGATCCAGAGATTACTACTACCGAATACAACTTCGAAGACTTCTAAAAGCTAAGTACCCCGTTGGGGACTCTTTCTTGCCTCAGCCGATGTCAGAAAAAGTAAATAACTGTTTAACTTGTGGGAAACAAATACCTCATAAAGATTTCCACTCTTACTGTTTGCCTTGTTTAGGCCCAGACCACGACGTAGCAGCTTGTTTAGCCTGTGCTTCCTTCAACCGACGAACGCTTAGGCGTCGGTCAGAGTTTGCTGAACAGTTTTTCGGCTCAGATTTTGTGTACATTATGCCGTCGGATGCTCCGACTACCCAAATTGTTAAAAAACGCAAAGAAAAGGACCCACACTCGTGGTCCGCGATTTCGGCCGAAACCACGGTAAAGCAAACCGCGAGTGTCTCGGTTTCGGCCGAAACCGAGCAAACGGTTCAATCTACAGCCAAATCCATGACTACTACCGAGGCCCCTTCTACCCTAGCTGAATCGGCCTCTGAAATTTTGCCTACAATTGTGGTTTCTCCAGAGTTATCGGACACCATCCCTTTGGATGTCTCCACCCCAGCACGTGGTGCTGCTAGGCCTCCTGCAGCCATGTCTATAAAGGCCTTTGCCAGGGCTAAAGCAGCCAAAACTGCTAAATCAGTGCCTGTTAAGCCCCCCTCTCACAGGCCCAGCTCCAGTTCACAAATGCTTACCTTGGCAGAGGATCTCATCTCTAATAAGAGGATCCCAATCTCACCCAGACAGGGCCTCACAACCTCCAGATAAGAGACCCAGAGTAGAGCCCCCTGAGCCAGGCTCCTCAGATGACTCTTCTAATGACTCAGACATTACAGACCATCCAGAGGCTCCTCTTTCTACTTATGAAGATTCTGATGCTGAAGAATCTATTCCTTCTGCCTCTCCACCAGAGGAATTTTCCTTTGGGGAAACCTTGCATGCCATCGAGAGCAATTCCAATGGCAGGGACAAGATTTCTCAGATTCAAGGAAAAGGCTTAGGACCTTTTTACACTTACCACAGCATAGGCCCTTAGCTATACCTCCAGTTCTTCCTGTTGTGGATGATGCCTTTAATGATGTTTGCACTGCTCCTGATACTTTACCTCCAGCCCCTGCTAAGCCCGACAGGTTCTACAGGGTACCGGACACTCATCACCACTTATACAAGGCTCCTTTTGCAGATCCGAGACTATCTCCCAGGGGCCTAAGGCAGTAGCTTCGACCTCAGCTAAAACCCTCTCCCTTCTGATAGGGAATCCAGGTCCTTAGAGATGGGGTAAAAAGTATACACCTCCGCTACTCTCTCAGCTAGAGCTTTGAACTGTCAGTTTCATATGATCCAATACCAAGAGTTTATGCTTGATCAGTTAACTAAGAAACTGTCCTCTGATGATTCCTTAGATAAGAAATATGTTCTAGAAATGGTGAATAACATTCAGCAGGTTAGCAACCATTCTTTAAAATGTGGCTATGATGCACTGGAGGCTTCATTTAGATCAGCCATGACTGGCACAGTTATAAGAAGACATGCATGGTTGAAAGAGCAGGTCTTGCCGGATCATGTTAAAGCAAAGCTTTTAGATGCTCCTATGGACAAGGTCAGTCTTTTTGGTTCTCCTGCCCAATAAGTAATGAAGAAAATGGAAGAGAAGGCAAAATCTGTACAAACAGTTAAAGATTTCTTACAGGTACAGCCCCCAAGGTTCAGCAGGAACTGGCCTTCCAAAAATTGGTCCTTTCCAGACTCCTCTAAAAATCAGAGGCAGGAGTAGACGTTCCAGAGTCAGAAACCAACCCAGAGGAGGTGCCTACAGGGGATGCCAATGGCAAGGCAATAACCAACGAGGCACGGATACAACCACTACCACTGCAACAGGACAATCACAGTGACTTGGTTCTAACACCGCCTACCAGGGAACAAATAATAGCACCCTTAGGCAGAAAGTTAGCCTTATTTTCAAAAAACTGGCACTATATCACAAGAGACAACTGGATTTTGCAAACTATAGACCAAGGATACAGGTTTCATTTCCACACCTTACCAGCAAAAAGAGGAATGCCAAACCTGCCACCAAATCAAAAGTCAGAAGCCCTAAAACAAATAGCTCAATTAAAAAAGATGAGAGCTGTGGAAAGGGTACCACCTACAGAACAGGGCAAGGGATTTTACTCCAGACTCTTCCTAGTACCAAGAAAAGAAAACAGTTGGAGACCTATTCTCGACCTGTCCGCTTTAAACACATTCATCATTGTTCCAAAATTCAAAATGCTGACCCTACACCAACTTCTTCCCATGCTGGGCAAGGAGTATTGGCTGGTAACTCTAGATCTCAAGGAGGCATACCTGCACGTCCCCATACGACCAATTTGCAGAAGATACCTCAGATTTCTTGCAGGATCAGAGCATCATCAATTCTCAGCATTGCCCTTTGGCTTATCTACTGCCCAGAGTATTCACGAAATGCCTGGCATCAGTAATCGCTCATTGCAGGCTTCAGGGAATCCAAATTTATCCATACCTGGACGACTGCCTGATACAAGCGGACAACAAAAGCAAGCTGACACAAGACTTACAAAGAGTCATTTGCTTACTACAAGCTCTGGGATACACAGTCAATTTAAAAAAGTCAAAACTGATACCATCCCAGACAATAACATTCTTGGGTGCAGAATTGGACACAGTAAAACAGATGGCATTCCTTACTGCAGAAAAACAAGAAAAACTTCCTTTGTACTTCTTGACACTAGCAAAGCAGAACAAGCTAACAGCAAGGAAAAGTACTGCAGGCCTTGGGTTTCATGGCATCCTGCATAATCTTGGTCCCCCATGCCAGACTGCATATGAGAAAGCTACAGTGGTACCTAAAGAATTTATGGTCTCAACACAAGCACAGCTTAGAAACCGAAATACCACTAATTCCATGCCTGAAACAAGAGTTCCTATGGTGGGCTCAGACATGCCAGGCAAACCCAGGATTGTCCTTCCACAATATTCAACCAAGCCAAACCATCACAACGGACGCCTCAGACCTCGGTTGGGGGGCACACATGCTGGACAAGTGCATTCAAGGCCTATGGACTCCAGATCAGCTACACCTGCACATAAATCAAAAGAGATGCTGGCAGTAAAACTGGCAATCCAGAATTTCAGACCATTCCTCAAAGAGGGCCAAGTGATGATAAGGACAGACAACACCACAGTCATGTGGTACATCAACAAACAGGGAGGCACTCATTCATACCCCCTATGCCGAATGACTCTGGACCTGTGGAATATGGCTCTGAGCTACAACATTCATTTACAGGCAATATTTGTACCGGGAAAAGAAAACATCCTAGCAGACATATTAAGCAGAACTACCTCGGATGCTCACGAATGGATGCTACACCCGGACATCTTCAAGGCCATCACAAAGTAATGGTGAATGCCACAAATAGACCTATTTGCATCCCCACTCAACCACCAGCTCAAGAAATTCTGCACAAGGACATATCACCCTCTTGCTTGGAAGGTGGACTCTCTATCCTTCAATTGGAAAGGCCTGACAGCATATGCATTTCCACCCCTCCCTTTGATGCACAAGGTACTACTGAAAATCAAAGAGGAACGGCCAAGGATAATTCTGATAGCTCCAAATTGGCCAAGACAACATTGGTATCCATTACTGAGGAGCATGTCTCGGGGGGAAACGTGGACTCTACCCCTGATTCCCTTGATGTTGACTCAGTGCAACTACAGCATCTTGCATCCAAACCTGAAAACTCTGCAACTCACTGCCTGGAACATTACATGAGAACATCTAACCCAGTTCTATCCCAAAGGGTTAAAGACATTATCCTTGAGGCCCGCAGACCTTCTTCTAGAAGGAACTATGCAGGGAAATGGAAAAGGTTTGTCATTTGGAGTACGGAAAGAGGGAAAGATGTGTCAAAAGTAGATATTGCCAACATCCTGGAATATTTGGCAGAGCTCCTACATACTGGCCTGTCCTATTCCTCCATCAAGATACATGCATCAGCTATTTCTGCAGAATACAGCCTCGATCCTCCTGTCTTCTCGCATCCTCTACTCAGGCAGTTCCTCAGAGGAATTAAGAATGTAAAACCTCCTAGGAAACCACCATTACCAGCATGGGACTTGAATTTTGTGCTAGAAAAATTGACACTCCCTCCATTCGAACCAGCAGCAACAGCAGATCTACAACACCTATCCTGGAAAACTGCTTTCTTACTGGCAATTACTTCAGCAAGAAGGGTTTCGGAACTACAGGCTTTAATGGCAGTACAACCCTTCCTAATCTTCCATCAAGACAGAGTGTCCATGAGAACTAATCCTACATTTATGCCTAAGGTGGTATCCAGACTGTCTCTAAACCAGGCAATCCACCTACCTACCTTCTTTCCCAATCCACAGAACAAAGGGGAAAGACTGCTGCATACCTTGGATGTACATAGACAGTTGCGCTACTACCTGGACAGAACCAAGGGCAATAGAAAAACTGACCAGCTACTAGTAGCCTATGCAACAGGAAGGGAAGGAAAAGCAATTTCCAAACAGACAATCTCTAAGTGGATAGGAAATTGCATAAGATTCTCTTACTCCTATCATGGAAAGCAAATTCCACAGAACATAAGGCCTCATTCTACAAGGGCTACAGCCACTACCACAGCCTTCTTACGAGGAGTGGCTACCAAGGACATTATTGAGGCTGCTACTTGGATCTCCGTGCATACATTTGCCAAGCATTATAACTTACCTCTATACTCTAGATCCCGAGCAGGGTTTGCCACTGCTGTGTTGCAAGGGATCCTAAGTACACCATAATTCTTATTCCTCCTCCCCTAGTTTGGCTATGGTATTCTACCCATTTGTTAGGACTGCAGATGCATCCTTGAAGGACATAGTACAGTTTTGTACCTACCATAAATGTAGATGTCCGAACAGGATAGCATCTGCAGTCAGGATTACCCACCCTCCTTCCCCTCTGTGGTACTCCTAGGGTATTGCCCACCTATTAGCTAGCTGGGGGGGATCTCTTATGGTGTATTTGTTTGTATATATGTACATACATGCATATTTTTTGTGTTTGCCTTCTACTTTTTGGGAAACATTGGCATTTTCCCAAAAATTTAGCTATCCAAGAGGGCTACTGGCATCTGGGGCAAGAAACACTGAGGAAAATGGCGTCGGCTGATGCCTTTATACCCGAAGGCCAGCAGAGATGACGTCGGGTGAAGTGCGACACCAGCCGAGGCCAGACCCAGACTTTGGAATCCGGCCGACTGAAGGGCTGCCTGACGACAGGACAACCCATTTGTTAGGACTGCAGATGCTATCCTGTTCAGACAACTACATTTATGGTAGGTACAAAACTGTACTTTATCACCCTTCAAAATATATATATATATATATTAGTGGTATATATTTTCTGCTTTTTTACACTATGATATGCATTCACAAATAGTGACTATGGTATTGGTCTATTACCTTGTAATATGTATGTCATATAATGGCTTACTTCCAGAGCTTTGATTTTTATCTTTAAAAATATGACTTAATATCTACACCTCTGGCATTTTTATGTCACTGGTCATATGCTTTAATCAAGAATGGAACATGCACTTTGTTACTCCAGCCACTGGGTGGTGCTGTAGTATTGCTTCCAGGTAATCAGAGACTAGTATAAATGCAGGCTGCTTCATTTCATTCAAAAAAACTTTATTGTATTCATTGATAAAGGCTGAATAGCCGAAACCGGTCTGGATTTGAAGGAATTATAAATAAATAATCATTATTTCTTCATTACTGCGTGTTCACTATCGTTTTTTGCTGGTCATTGGTGGTTTACATTGTTGGCTTGACCCTGCATGCCATCCTTGCGGAGCGTATGGTTGATGTCCTTCAAGGATGCATCTGCAGTCATAACATATGGGTTGTCCTGCCTCAGGCAGCCCTTCGGTCGGCCGGATTCCAAAGTCTGGGTCTGGCCTCGGCTGATGTCGCACTTTCCCCGACGTCAGAGCTTCTGGGGTATAAAGGCATCAGCCGACGCCATTTTCCTCAGTCTTTCTTGCCGCGGTGCCGAAGCAGAAGCTGTTCGCAAGTGCCGGTCGGTCAGATCCAGAGATTTCAGCTACGAAGACTTCTAAAAGCTAAGTACCCGTTGGTGACTCTTTCTTGCCTCAGCCGATGTCAGACAAAGTAAATAATTGTTTAACTTGTGGGAAACAAATACCTCATAAGGATTTCCATTCTTACTGCCTTCCTTGCTTAGGCCCAGACCACGACGTATCAGCTTGTTTAGCCTGTGCCTCCTTCAACCGACGGACTCTTAGACGTCGGTCGGAGTTTGCAGAAGAGTTTTTTGGATCCGCTTTTGCATATAAAATGCCATCGGAGACTCCGACTACACATTTAGCCAAAAAACACAAGGAAAAGGACCGACACTCGCGGCCCGCGGTTTCGGCTGAAACCACGGTTAGGCCTACCGCGAGTGTCTCGGTTTCGGCTGAAACCGAGTCCTCGGTTCTTATTTTTGCCGAAAACATACCTCCGACAACCGAGGCCAGAGAGGCCCCGGCTGAGTCGGCTACAGAAATCCCTACCGAAGAAGCAAGCGCACAAGAATTGTCCACCATCCCAGTGGACATTTCTACACCTGCACGTGAGGCAGCTAGGCCCCCTGCTTCTATGTCTATTAAGGCCTTCTCCAGGGCTAAAGCAGCTAAAATTTCAAAGGCTTTACCTGCAAAATCTACCTCTCAGAGACTTTCCCCAAGTTCTCAGATTCCCAGCCTTGCTGAGGACCTTATATCTCTGATTAGGGGCTCCCAACCTCACCCAGACAGGGCCTCTCAACCTCCTCCTGACAAAAGGCCTAGGACTGAACCCCCTGAACCTCTCTCCTCTGATTACTCCTCGGATGGATCTGATTTATCAGACCATCAGGAAGGGCCATACTCACCTTATGAGGATTCAGATGCAGAAGACTCTATTCCTTCTGCCTCCCCTCCAGAAGAATTTTCCTTTGGGGAGAATTTACACTCAATGAGGGAACACTTTCAATGGCAGGGTCAGGATTTCTCTGATTCTAGAAAAAGACTAAGGACCTTTTTACGCTTGCCACAGCATAGGCCTTTAGCCATACCACCTGTGCTAATTGTTGTTGACGATGCATATAATGATGTCAGTTCTGCCCCTGATTCTCTTCCCCCGGCCCCTGCCAAACCTGACAGATATTACAGGGTCCTGGATTCTCACTTTCACTTGTATAAAGCCCATGCTGCGGACCCAGAAACTATTTCTCAGGGCCCAAAAGGTGTTGAAGCTGCCACTGCCAAAACCCCCCTACCCTCTGAAAGAGAGTCAAGAGCATTAGAGAGATGGGGAAAAAAGGTTTATACATCTGCTACTCTTTCTGCCAGGGCATTAAACTGTCAATTCCATATGATACAGTACCAGGAATATTTGTTAGATCAGCTGAATAAAAAGCTTTCTTCTCCTGAACCTTTAGACCGTAAGTCCCTTCAGGATTTGGTACACAACTCTCAGCAGGTCAGTAATCATTTCTTAAAATGTGGCTATGATGCACTGGAGGCTTCATTTAGATCAGCTATGACTGGAGCAGTAATTCGAAGGCATGCCTGGCTAAAAGAGCAATCCTTGCCAGACCATGTCAAGACTAAACTCCTAGATGCTCCAATGGAGAAACAAAGTTTATTTGGCTCCCCTGCACAGGAGATTCTAAAGAAAGTGGAAGAAAAAGCAAAATCTGTGCAAACAGTAAAGGATTTTCTGCAGGTGCAACCTCCGAGGTTCAGCAGAAACTGGCCTTCAAAGAATTGGTCCTTTCCAGACACCTCCAAAGCACAGAGGGGCAGGAATAGACGCCCAAGAGGCAGAGGTCAATCAAAGGGTGCCTACAGGGGTCGTCAGTGGCAACCTGCCAACCAGAGGAGTACTGCCACAGCTGCAACTACAACCACTTCCACAGGACAGACACAATGACTTGGCTCTGATTCCACCTACCAGGGAACAACTGGAAGCACCCTTGGGCGGAAAGTTGGCTTTATTCTCGAAAAATTGGCATTGCATTACAAAAGACAAATGGACATTGCAAACAATAGACAAAGGATACAGGTTTCACTTCCACACTTTACCAAAAAAGAGCGGAATGCCAAACCTTCCACCAAACCAGAAGCCAGAGGCTCTAAGACAAATCAACAATTTACTTCAGATGAAAGCAATAGAAAGGGTACCATCTATGGAACAAGGCCAAGGATTTTACTCCAGACTATTCCTTGTACCAAGAAAAGAAACCCAATGGAGGCCTATTCTCGACTTGTCTGCACTAAACACATATCTCATTGTGCCAAAATTCAAAATGCTGACCCTACAGCAACTTCTTCCCATGTTGGGCAAGGAGTCTTGGCTGGTGACTCTAGATCTCAAGGAGGCATACCTGCATGTCCCTATATGACCAGATTGCAGAAGACACCTCAGATTTCTTGCAGGATCAGAGCATTATCAATTCTCAGCATTGCCCTTTGGCTTATCTACTGCGCCCAGAGTATTCACGAAATGCCTGGCATCAGTAATTGCACATTGCAGGCTTCAGGGAATTCAAATCTACCCATACCTGGACGACTGCCTAATACAAGCGGACAACAAGACAAAACTAATAAAGGATTTGGCCTATGTCATACACCTGTTACAGGCCTTGGGATACACAGTCAACATCCAGAAGTCAAGACTAGTGCCATCCCAAAGGATAACATTTTTGGGTGCGGACCTGGACACAATAACTAAGATGGCTTTTCTCACAGAAGAAAAACAAAAGCAACTCCCAGTCTACTTCATGGCTTTGTCAAGACAAACTCAGCTTACTGCAAGGAAAGTCCTGCAGGCCCTGGGTTACATGGCATCCTGCATAATCTTGATCCCACATGCCAGGCTGCATATGAGGAAATTACAATGGTACCTAAGGAATGTATGGTCTCAACACAGGCACAGTCTAGAAACCATGATACCAATCATTCCATGCCTGAAAAAGAAATTCCTGTGGTGGGCTCAGGCCTGCCAGACCAACAGAGGGTTGCCTTTCAACAAACCACAACCAAGGCAGACCATCACCACGGACGCCTCAGACCTAGGATGGGGAGCACACATGGAAGACAAGTGTATCCAAGGCCTATGGTCTCAAGACCAGCTGAATTTGCACATAAACCTAAAGGAGATGCTGGCAGTGAAGCATGCAATTGAGGCATTCAAATCATTTCTCCAGCAAGGACATCTGCTGATAAGGACAGACAATACCACAGTCATGTGGTACATAAACAAACAGGGAGGCACGCATTCCTACCCTCTATGCCAGATGGCAATGGATCTGTGGAACCTAGGCCTGAATCTCAACATCCAACTGCAGGCCAAATTCGTACCAGGAAAAGAGAATTCACTAGCAGACAGCTTATGCAGAACTACCACGGATGCTCACGAATGGATGCTGCATCCAGACATCTTCAAAATCATAACAAACAAATGGGGAATGCCAGAGATAGACCTGTTCGCCTCCCCACTCAACCACCAACTGAACAAATTCTGCTCAAGAGTATACCACCCACAAGCCTGGAGGGTGGACTCCCTCTCTTTCAGCTGGAAGGCCCTAACAGTTATGCTTTCCCACCTCTCCCATTGATGTACAAAGTTCTACTGAAGATCAGGGAGGAACAGCCAAAGGTGATTCTGATAGCTCCAGACTGGCCAAGGCAGCATTGGTATCCGCTACTGAGAAGCATGTCTCGGACGAACTCATGGCCTCTACCCCTATGGCCTTTACTTCTAACGCAGAACAACTACAAGACCCTGCATCCAAACTTGAAAACACTGCAGCTAACTGCCTGGAAAATTGCTTAAAACAAAACCAAACTGTTTTATCTCAGAGGGTCAAGGACATTATCCTGGAGGCTCGCAGACCCTCCACAAGAAAAACATACTCAGCTAAATGGAAGAGATTCCTCATTTGGAGTGCATCAAAGGGTGCAAATGTCACACTGGCAAACCTAGCACACATCCTAGAATACTTAGCAGAACTGTTCCACAATGGCCTGTCCTATTCTTCCATTAAGATTCATGCTTCAGCAATTTCAGCAGAGTACAACATGGATCCTCCTATCTTCTCTCACCCTCTCCTCAGACAATTTTTAAGAGGGATCAAAAATGTAAAACCTCCAAGGAAACCTCCTCTGCCTACATGGGATCTCAACTTTGTGCTGGAAAAATTAACATTACCCCCTTTTGAACCAGCAGCATCAGCAGACTTACAGTTCTTATCTTGGAAAACTGCTTTCCTTCTAGCAATCACTTCAGCAAGAAGAGTATCCGAGTTACAGGCACTAATGGCAGTGCAGCCTTTCCTTATTTTTCACCAGGATAGAGTGTCTCTGAGAACCAATCCAACTTTCATGCCAAAGGTGGTATCCAGGGTATCCTTGAACCAAGCTATTCATTTGCCTACGTTCTTCCCTAACCCACAGAACAGGGGGGAAAAACTATTGCACACCTTGGATGTACACAGACAACTACGCTACTATCTGGACAGAACTAAAACCAGCAGAAAAACTGACCAACTTTTGGTAGCATATGCTACTGGAGTGCAAGGAAAAGCAATTTCCAAACAGACAATTTCAAAATGGATAGGAAATTGCATTTGATTCTGCTACTCTTTTCATGGAAAGACAACTCCTGAAAATATCAGGCCTCACTCCACAAGAGCCACAGCCACCACTACAGCTTTCCTACGCGGGGTGGCTACCAAGGACATTTTAGAAGCTGCTACTTGGAGCTCTGTGCATACATTTGCCAAGCATTACAATCTACCTTTATACTCCAGATCCCGAGCAGGTTTTGCAACTGCAGTTTTACAGGGGATCTTAACTACACCATCATTATCTTAGTACCTCCTCCCCCAGTTTGGCTATGGTATTCTACCCATATGTTATGACTGCAGATGCATCCTTGAAGGACATAGTACAGTTTTGTACCTACCATAAATGTAGATGTCCGATAGGTATGCATCTGCAGTCAGGATTACCCACCCTCCTTCCCCTCTGTGGTATTCCTAGGGTGCTTACCCCTCTTTCAGCTAGCTGGGGGAATCTATTATGGTGTATTTGTTTGTATGTATATATGTATATATATATTTTGTTTACTACTGTTTGGAATTTTCAACATTTATCCAAATTTAGCCTTCCTAGAGGGCACCTGGCATCTGAGGCAAGAAACACTGAGGAAAATGGCGTCGGCTGATGCCTTTATACCCCAGAAGCTCTGACGTCGGGGAAAGTGCGACATCAGCCGAGGCCAGACCCAGACTTTGGAATCCGGCTGACCGAAGGGCTGCCTGAGGCAGGACAACCCATATGTTATGACTGCAGATGCATACCTATCGGACATCTACATTTATGGTAGGTACAAAACTGTACTTTTGCTGGTGTTTTAAATCACACCAGAGCAAAATTAAAACAGATAAACATGAAAGGTAATTTATTACAGTTTTTGTTATGACAAAATAAAATATTGAGTTGTATTAATTATTTTACCCTATAGTTGAAAAAAAACTAACCTGACGTTGTATGCAGAAAAAGAACCTAATTTCAGCTAGTAAGTATCTCAGTCCTGCTTCTGAGACTTGACACACGCATGTAGTTTGTGGTAGTCTTAGACAGATTAATGTGTGTGTGTCACCAGAGTAAGAGTGATGATTTTTATTTTTAGTCCATGAAACCTAATTCCTATCCCATAACACTGGCAATGAGCTTTCTCATTTTGGATACATTATAATATCCAGCCTGAGCCATAAACTATACTTTCACAAAAGTATGTTATGAGAGGGCATTCTCTGTTTGCTGTAGCTCCATTTCACATTAAAATATCTGTGATGGTAGAACATTAGAAATTAAGTAGATGCAGTCTGTGTGAAAAAATAACTTGTTTCACAGAAAAAAAGAAATGTCTTGTTTTTAGTTGTCTGTCACATATTTAGAGTCAAAGGAAGAGCTCCATATCAGAAAGACACTATTTTGAAAATAGTTTGTGTGAATGGAAATGAAATACTACCTACCAACTTCTTTAGAAAAGCTTTGCATATTTTTCTCTCTCGTGTCAATAGTTAGATGTGGGTTACTGAGGCGAAGTTTGTATGTGAAGGGAGCAGAAGAAAAAAAAGTGCTTATGTTATTTTCAGACAGTTTGTTGCTTGTGCACATTCATAGGACAGGCAATAATATCAGAAGCGGGGTGAACAGTGTCAAAAAGTGGCTATTTTCATTTAAGTGGCAAGACAATCTCTTTGAAAGGAACTCTGATATGTTTGTTCCCCAGAAGAAAAAAATATGATGCATGTTTTATTTGCATTTTTGTGACACATTCACAGTCAAAAGGAAGAGCATCCTGTCAGAAAGCAGATGTCCTGCAAGAATGCAACTGCAGTCATAACATGTGGGTTGTCCTGCCTCAGGCAGCCCTCGGTCGGCCGGATTCCAAAGTCTGGGTCCGACGTCGGCTGATGTCGCATTTCTCTCCGACGTCAGAGCGGCTGGAGTATATAAGCATCAGCCGACGCCATTTTCTTCAGTCTTTCTTGCCGCGCGGTGCCCGAAGCAGAAGCAGTTCGCAAGTGCCGGTCGGTCAGCTCCTGTTTTCTACGATACCGAAGTCATCAAAAAAGCTAAGTACCCCGTTGGGGACCTTTTCTTGCCTCAGCCGATGTCAGAAATTACCGAAAAAGTTAACAATGGTCTTTTTTGTGGTAAACAAATACCTCATAAGGATTTCCACTCTTACTGCCTCCCTTGCCTGGGCCCAGACCACGACGTCTCGGCCTGTGTAGCCTGTGCTCGCTTCAACAAGCGCACTCTCAGGCGCCAGGCGGAGTTTGCTGAAGACTTTTTCGGCGATAAATTTGCTTATACCATGCCGTCGGATCTTCCGACTTCGCAAACTCCCAAAAAGCGGAAAGACCGGGATCGACATCCTCGGCCCGTGTCTACTACCGACTCCACGCCAAAACCTAGCGCGAGTGCTCCGGTTCCCTCTGAGATAGTCTCTCCACCGCTCCGAACCGAAGACACCGCATTACCGACGACTCCGATTCCAGACTTTACTCCGACGCCAGTTATAGATTTTCCTCCGGATACCGAAACCGAGGAAATGCCCGAGACCATTGCTGTAGACAAGGTCACTCCTGCACGTGGAGCTGCCAGGCCCCCTATGGCCATGTCTATTAAGGCCTACACTAGGGCCAATGCAGCCAGCAAAACAAAGCATATTACTCCTAGAGCCTTACCTCAGCCGACTCCGGAGACACAAATTATGTCCATGGCTGCTGATTTAATTTCCATGATTAGAGGTTCGCAGACCCATCCTGAGAGAGCATCCCAGCCTCCTCCTGATAAAAGGCCCCGGGTTGAACCCTCTGACCCTACTCCTTCAGATGAAGACTCTGAGGGCTCTGTCCACTCTGATAGCCAGGAAGAGCTCTTCCAGACCTATGAGGACTCTGATGCAGAAGATTCCATACCTTCGGCCTCCCCTCCGGAGGATATTTCCTTTGGGGAAGTTCTGTGCACCATGAGGGAACATTTCAAGTGGCAGGGCCAGGAATATTCTGATTCCAGGAAACGCCTTAGGACTTTCCTTAAGAAGCCTCAGCACAGGCCCTTAGCTATTCCCCCTGTACTTGATGTTCTGGATGATTTGTACTCTGATAAACACTAGCTTCTCCTGATCCTTTAGACAGGAAGACTTTGCAGGAAGCTGTACATAACACTCAGCAAGTAAACAATCACTTCCTGCAGTGTGGATATGATGCACTGGAAGCTTCATGTAGGGCAGCTATGACAGGGGCAGTGATGCGAACATGCTTGGTTAAAAGATCAACCTCTACCAGATCATGTAAAAGCAAAACTTCTGGATGCACCTCTGGAAAAGAACAAGCTTTTTGGTGCAAATGCTAAGGATGTGTTAAAGACCATAGAAGAAAAAGCAAAATCAGTTCAAACTGTAAAGGATTTCCTCCAGGTTCAACCCCCCAGATTCAGCAGGAATTGGCCTTCAAAAAACTGGTCCTTTCCGAATCCAGAAAAGTTTCAAAGGGGTAAGAACAGACGTGGCCGAGGAAGAGGCCAATACAGAGGCCCTTACAGGGGACGTCAATGGCAGCCAGGAAACCAAAGAGGGGACGCAGGGGTTTCTCCTGCCCAACAACCACAATCTCAATGACTTTCCTCTACTACCGCCTACCAGGGAACAACTAGAAGTTCCCTTGGGCGGGAAATTATCTCTGTTTGCAAAAAACTGGCACAGACTGACAAAGGACAAATGGATTTTAAACATTGTAGACCGAGGGTACAGGTTTCATTTCCATACCTTACCAAGGAAACAAGGCATGCCAAATCTACCACAGCATCAAAGGGTAGAGGCTATCAAGCAAATCTCTCTGCTAACTCAAATGAAAGCAATAGAAAGAGTTCCACAACAAGAACAAGAACAGGGGTTTTACTCAAGACTGTTCCTGGTTCCAAGAAAAGAAACTCAATGGAGACCAATACTGGACTTGTCCGCATTAAACACCTTTCTCATAGTACCGAAGTTCAAAATGCTGACTCTACAGCAACTCCTTCCCATGCTGGGCAAGGGGTCGTGGCTGATCACTCTGGACCTCAAGGAGGCATACCTGCATGTCCCTATCAGACACAGTTGCAGAAGATACCTCAGATTTCTTGCAGGGCCAGAGCATTATCAATTCTCAGCATTGCCATTTGGCTTATCTACTGCGCCCAGAGTGTTTACAAAATGCCTGGCTTCAGTAATTGCTCATTGCAGGCTCCAGGGTATACAAATCTACCCCTACCTGGACGACTGCCTCATACAAGCGGACGACAAACTGATGTTGACAAAAAATCTGGAATATGTCATACGATTACTTCAAGCTCTGGGATACACAGTCAACTTCCAAAAGTCAAGACTGCAGCCATCCCAGCAAATAATCTTCTTAGGAGCCAAACTAGACACAGCCTCTCAAATGGCTTACCTGACAGAAGACAAGCAAGAGACGTTAACTCAATACTTCAAAGGTTTAGCAAAACTCACCCAGATGACTGCAAGGAGATTCCTACAGGCCCTGGGTTACATGGCATCCTGCATTCTACTGGTTCCATTAGCAAAACTACACATGAGAAAGCTTCAATGGTACCTAAAAAGCGTTTGGTCTCAGCACAGCAACAACTTGGAGACAATCATACCACTCATTCCATGTTTACAAAAGGAATTCCAATGGTGGGCTTCGGTGAGCCAGAAAAACACAGGTTTGTCATTAAAAAAACCACAGATAACACAGACCATGACTACAGACGCCTCAGACCTCAGATGGGGGGTGCACATGGAAGGCAGGTGTATACAAGGACAATGGTCTCCAAAGGAAACACATCTGCATATAAATCAAAAGGAAATGCTCGTAGTATTGCATGCTATCGAGGCTTTTCAAAACCAACTCCAGCAAGGCCACTTAATGATACGGACAGACAACACCACTGTGATGTGGTACATAAACAAGCAGGGGGGCACTCACTCTTACCCCCTTTGCAGACTGACAATGCAGCTTTGGGAGAAATCACTGAGTCTAAACATCCAGCTGCAATCACAGTTTGTTCCAGGAAAAGACAATGTGTTGGCGGACAGCCTAAGCAGGAATTTCACAGATCCACACGAGTGGAGGTTGCATCCGAAGGCTTTCAGACGACTCACTTTGACATGGGGCAAGCCAGAAGTGGACCTATTTGCCTCTCACCTCAATCATCTACTACCAAATTTTTGCACAAGGACATACCATCCAAAGACTTGGAAAATAGATGCTCTTTCATTCAACTGGAGCTCCCTAGCAATCTATGCATTCCCACCTCTGCCACTGATGACCTCAGTATTACTAAAGATCAAAGCAGAGAAACCCAAGGGAATATTAATAGCTCCGGATTGGCCAAGACAACACTGGTACCCACTACTGCGGGGAATATGTCACACCAGGAGGTGGGCCCTCTCTCAGTGGCCTCTACTTTTGACTCAGCACAATTTCGAAACACTGCATCCAAACCTTCAGACACTGCAGCTAACAGCCTGGGAGATCCCATAAATGAATTCAACTTACCTCTCTCCAAAGAAGTTCAGCGGATACTAACAGAGGCTCGAAGACCGTCCACCAGAAAGGTTTACTTAGCAAAGTGGAAAAGATTCAGCAATTGGAATACCAGCAAAGGGCATGATGCATCATTTCTGAACATCCCACTTATCTTGGAATACTTGGCAGATATGTTACAGAGTGGCCTCTCATATTCTTCAATAAAAATACATGCATCTGCTATTTCAGCTAGATACAACACTGATCCTCCTGTTTTTTCTCACCCCTTACTAAGACAATTCCTCAGGGGAATCAAGGACATTAAGCCACCAAGAAAGGCCCCAGTGCCAGCCTGGGACCTCAATTTTGTCTTAGAAAAACTGACTCTACCTCCTTTCGAGCCAGCAGCTTCAGTCGACTTGCAATTTCTCTCATGGAAAACAGCCTTCCTGTTGGCAATTACCTCAGCAAGAAGGGTTTCGGAACTTCAGGCCCTAATGGCAATACCACCCTTTATCATTTTCCACAGAGACAGGGTTTCATTAAGGACCAACCCTACCTTTATGCCAAAGGTGGTATCTAGGGTTTCTCTAAATCAAGCCATTCATCTGCCTGCCTTTTTTCCCAATCCCAAGAATAAGGGGGAAAGGCTTTTACATACCTTGGACATTCATAGACAACTTCGATATTACCTGGACAGAACAAAAGCCAGTAGGAAGTCTGAACAGCTTTTTGTAGCTTATGCCCCTGCAGTCCAAGGAAAAGCAATTTCAAAACAGACTATTTCTAAATGGATTGGACATTGCATCAGATTCTGTTATTCCTTTCATGGAAAGACTGTTCCAGCCAATGTCAGACCTCATTCCACCAGAGCTACAGCCACCTCTACAGCATTTTTAAGAGGGGTGCCTACAAAGGACATTCTAGAAGCTGCTACATGGAGCTCCGTGCATACATTCTCAAAACACTACAATCTCCCATTATATTACAGATCCAGAGCAGGCTTTGCTTCGGCAGTCCTGCAGGGTTTGATTGCCACACCTTCTCTTTCCTAGAGCATTCCTCCTCCCCCAGCTAAGCTATGGTATTCTACCCACATGTTATGACTGCAGTTGCATTCTTGAAGGACATAGTACAGTTTTGTACCTACCATAAATGTAGATGTCCGAGAGACATGCAACTGCAGTCGGGTTTTCCCTCCCTCCATACCCCTCTATGCCTAGGGTCCACTCCTATCCCCCCCACTCTTAGCTGGGGATATCTGTTGTGGTGTATTTGTTTTATTACTCGTGTATTGTTTGGAATCCTGTTTATGTCTACCAATTTGATTACAGCCTTCCTTGGAGGGCACCTGGCATCTGGGGCAAGAAACACTGAAGAAAATGGCGTCGGCTGATGCTTATATACTCCAGCCGCTCGGAGAGAAATGCGACATCAGCCGACGTCGGACCCAGACTTTGGAATCCGGCCGACCGAGGGCTGCCTGAGGCAGGACAACCCACATGTTATGACTGCAGTTGCATGTCTCTCGGACATCTACATTTATGGTAGGTACAAAACTGTACTTTATTTTTGTAGGATAACCCCTTCTTGATGAAATAAAAAAGAAATCTCTGCATATGCTATTTTCATACAGTTTCTTCACATTCATACTCAAACAAATTGGCAGCCTGTCAGAAAGGTGGTATTCATTCAGAAGTATATCTGTGTGAAATGAATTGAAAAACTTCCCAGAAGGAAAATAACTGGTGTACATTTTGCTTTGTCAGTTTCTGTTGCTTGTTCTCAGCTGAAGAAGACAACATCTCAGAAATGGGTTATTCTTTAGGATAGTTTATAAGTGAAACGAGCTGATAAATAAGCAGGGAAGAGCCCTGACTATAACCTAAATGACATGGGTTCACGTAGGTGTCTAGGTGTTGGAAGAGACAGCTTGGAAGGGAGAGGACTGATGGGACATTGCCTGCTAGCTGCTGCTTGGAGAGGGTGAGATGGGAGTGGGATGGGAGTGTTTGCCCTGAAGGTACACATACTTTAGCTAATCCCATGTGGAGACCAGCAGCTTGATGGGAAGCATCCAACTGTAAGGTAGTATGGTTGCTTGAGGGGTTACATCATCCATATATGTGAATGACTTCATACCCATACCCATCCCTTCATTGCTTCTAGGTAATGCACAAGGGGTGACACAGTTAAGTCTTTATTTTTAATGTTTATTAAGTCGTCACATGACATGGGTCACATTCATTAATAGAAAGGAAAACAAACACTATAACATTTCTGTTGTTATCTTGATGCAGTATACATAGATATTTCCTTTTTTAACAATTTTAATTCATTCCATTACATAAATTGCTTGAGTTATGTATTTGATCCTTAACTGGGTTGCTTTAAAATACCTTTCAACTCAGTTAACCATAAACCACCTTGTTTTATGGAGAGAATCATTTTATCCCAGTTAACTCTTTCCTGCAAAAACAAATTCCTTCAGCCTTTTATTAATTGTCATCTGCAACCTCTGTAGTTGAAAAAAGTATGTCTTATCTGTGTATAACACTAAAGGGACTAAAAACATTACACTGCTCCCATCTTACTCTTCAGATCCATAATCAGTATCTTCTAGTTTCTCAGTTTTTTTATTATCTTCTGTTTAGTCTCTTCCCACATATCTTTGGCTGCCATAACAGAAAAAAAATAATAATCCATATACCTACATACTTCATTTTAGCTTGACCTCATGTGTATGGCCATTGCTGAGCCAGTTCAGGCATAGATACATAGTTTACCTCTATAGCCTTTATTTTATCTTCATTTATTTTCTATATATTCCATAGCACTAAAATGTCCTTTCCTGGATTTATGAAATACAAAACAATACAAAACAATCTGCAAATAAAGCTTTGATTACCATACCAGTTATACCCTTGAATTTGTGAAACTTTTATTTTCTTTGCTAACAATTCTAAATGCAAAGCAAGTAACAAAGGGGAAACAAGACATCCTAGCCTGGTTCCTCTGTCTATATGAAACTGTATATGAATGAGTTTCACCCCCTTTGGGTAATGGTAATACAGTTGTCATAATTACATAGTTTCATTGTTGGAATAACTATGTACAGTCTCCCAGTCTCTGATAGTCCATATTTCTACGAAGTTTTACCTACCTGTCCTTAAAATATTGTTAAACAAACACTTCCAGGTCTTTATCACGCTCTCCCTTCCTAATTTCCAATTTTTTGCAGGGATACCCTCTCTTCCTGTAGGCTTCCCTGTTGATTATTTTTTATTATTTTGTCTCTTTCTGTCTTAGTTAATTGTAGAAACTCACCTTATTTTGTCCTGGGAATAAATAAATCTCCCATAAATATTTCCATATGTGACTTTTCTAGGTTTCCTATTCAAAAGCTTTATACAAGTTTTCATAACATCCCTGAGCTATCTTTAGTACCTGTATAGGATCTCTTATTTTCCTTATCATAGGCTTCCGGTGTTTGAATACAACTCCTTATGCTTTCTGCTGCTTACATCAGTGTGCTAAAATATATTGCTATCTAGAGTTGTTACAAAAATTGCTTAATGACAGCTTTTCTAAACTCATACATATTATTCAAACACTGCCTTATTTTCAGTTTAGCACTTTGCATTTGCTTCTCTTCTTCTTGTACAGTGAGATTCCCCATCTTCTGCAGTATCTTGATCTCTGTCAACCTTTAAATAATGTTTATAATTCTTCCCATATTTCTTTGTCTTATTCCTACTATATTTTTAAATTTCATTGTAATTGTATCCCACTCAGTAGGCTATCCTTGCTGAAGTGATTAATGTCTGTCTTCTTTAATAATTCTTGAATTGCATTCACTACCCAGTCCTTTAATTCTTCCCTTTGTAGCAGGAAAGTGCCAGTGTCTCAATCATACATCATTATCCTGTATCTTTATCTTAATTTTTATTTGTATATGATCTGACAGTTATGAAGTGGGTCTCAAAGCTTTCAATTAAATGGACATGCTGTTGTGAAATGTAATTTATATCCATTCTAGCCCAATTATTGTATCTTGGGGAATACTGTGTAAATTCTGTTCGGGTTGCCACTACTAAATTTACATTTTCCATACCAAATATTCTTACATATTTCAGAAATCTACCTTGATTTGTTATTTTCCCTTCTTTTTTAAAGACATGTATTGACTTATTACTTATGATATAGGAAGATCTTAGATCTTAACATGTTCATATTTACAAACATTATACATCATATATATTGTTATATATCCTATAGTCTAGGCAACATTACATAACATATTGAATTCCTGCCTTCTCATAGCCCTCATTCCTCCTCCAAAACATTTTTTCTGTATGTATTGTTCCCACAATTTCCATTTTGTCTATATAATTTACTCCTACCTTTTTCTAAAGATCCCACCTCATGTTCTTTTATCTCTGTTACAATATTGATCACATCAAGTATAGCCTGTTTAGATTGATTTCCATCTTCTAGTAATTGCTTTTTGGTAGCCACCAATAATTAAACTTAAGAAGACCTTATTATATCTAGAAAATTCAAATCCTGTATCCCAGCTCAAAAAATAATTTCCTTAGTTACACTCATTTGTATGCCCAGTATTCCTGACGGAGTACTCTGTAGGGAATATTTAAAGTCTGCCAACTCAATACACTCCCAAAGTATATGTTCCCATTTATTTATTGCTTCCATATCACATCTCAACATTTGCTATCTACCTGAGGAATATTTCTCTGCATGTTTTGTTCCCACAGTTTCCTTTTTTATATATGTCATTTACTCCTTCATTCTTCCAAACATCCCATCACCTGTTCTTTTATCTGTTTTACAATATTGATCAATTCAAGTATAGCGGGTTTAGATTTTGACTTCCATTTTTTAAAATTCTTTGGAGTTTGCTTGTGGTATGAAAGTATCTATGCAAACTCTTCCAGGCAAAAATTCTAAATATTCTAGACTTTGTTTCATATTTGGGAACCATGCATATGTCCTCCCATTATTTATTTGTGAATTGCATATCTAATCTCTCTTCTCAATCTTTTCTTACCTCTTCTGATTGATTCCTATAGTTAATGTACAATATTTTATATGCCCTATTAATTATCCTTTTTTAACAACAACTTTTGCTCTAGTCAATTAAAACTTCAACCAATGCAGGTCTTTCATTTAGAATTCCTATATCCCTTTCAGTTTATCTATACTCTGTCAGTTCCTGATAGTTAAGACATTTGCTAGCCTGCATATACTTTCTGCTACTTTATGAACATAATATTCCTTATGACTGTTGTTATTCTCCTTAAGGAACTGCATCCGAAGTCGCAACCATTTTTTCTTGAATTACTCCCCTACTTCATCATCCTCCTTTTCTACTTTGAATTTTATCTTTCTGCTTGTGATATGTATAAGAGCCTTAACTGTGTAGCTCTAATATATCCCTTCAAATCAGGTGATCCTACATTTCCTTGTTTATTTGGGTGAATCACCTTTTTGCACTTGACTGTTTCCTTCTTAACCTCCCATATAAAATCCTTCAACTCTTTATTAATTACTGTCCACAACTTATCCTCAGTTTGATAAAAATATGCCTTCTCAGTGTATAAAACTGAAGGGACTAAAACAGTTGTACTACTTTTATCTTGCTCTCTATATCCATAGCAGGAGCTTCCAGTTTCTCAGTTTTTGTATTATCTTTTGTTTAGTCTCTTCCTGCATATCCTTAGCTGTCGTAACCAAATCTTTTTTGATCCATAGTCCTAAATACTTCATTTTATCATGTCCCCATAAATATACGTATTGCTGGACCAATTCATGTGTGAGAACGGGTCTACTTCAGATGATTGAACTTTCAAAAGTTCGACTTTCATATGGCTGAGAACAAATGATCAAACTTTTGAAAGTTCGAACATCTAATAAAAAGGTTAAAAAAAAAAAAAGAAAAAAAAAATGACCTGAACGGTTTTAGGAGGGAGCAAGCCCCCCTGCACCCCCTGTTATTTATATATACCAACTCCGAGATTGTACTACAGTGCGGAAAAGGGAAATCTTCCCATTCCGTGCTGTATGGAGATCTCCACTAAGAACGTTCGAACTTTCAAAAGTTTGATCATATGGTCTCTGCCATATGAAAGTCAAACTTTTGACAGTTTGATCATATGAAGGGGACCCGTGAGAACATAGTTTATAGCTATAGTCTTTTCATTAATTTTATATCCTGGAAAAAAAATAGAACTGTCTCAGAATATTCCATAACACTGAGATGTCCTTTTCTGGCTCCATCAGTTACAAAATAATGTCATCTGCAAATAAAGCCAGCTTTTTTTTTAATTTAAAGCAAGAACAGCTCTATTAAATTATCACTTATGACATACAGTAGGTAATCATACATTTGTATGAATGAAAACAAACTATGTTGACATATTTTTAGTTGCAAACGGTATCCATCACTTACAATCTATCCAGTCATTATTAATCAAACATGAAACAGCTCATTCAGATCCTGCCTTCTTTTAAACCTCATTCCTTCTCCAAAATGTTATTCTACATTTATTGTTCCCACAATTCCCATTTCCTATGTAATTTGCTCCTACCCTTTTCTACAGATCCCATTCCCAGTTGTTTTATTGCTGTTACTATATTCACTACTTTTAGTACGGTTGGTTTAGACTTTGCTTTTCATTTTCTGGTAATTGTTTTTTTGGCAGCCACCATAATTAGACTCCGCAAGGCCTTACTATAATTAGGCAATTCTGAATTTGTATCATAGTTCAAAAAATAATTTCCTTAGTTATACCAATTTGCTCACCCAGTATTACTGATAGAGTAGACTGCAGGGAATTGTTAAAGTATGCCAACTCATTGCACTCCCAAAAAATTTGTTCCCAAGTAACTCTTTCTTCCCCATCACTCCTTCAACATTTAATGTCTACCTGAGGAAAAATTCTTTAGAGTCTACTTGGAGTATAAAAATATGTATGTAAGGACTTCCAAGCAAAGATCGTAAATCTTCTAGACTTATTCATATGTCCCCACATTGTTTATCTGTGAATTGCTTATCCAGTCTCTCTTTGTAATCCTTTCTAACCTCCTCTGACTGATTCTTGTAGTTATCACGCAATATTTTATATGCTTTACTAATTATCCATTTTTAACAGCATCTTCTCTTCTAGATTCTACTAACAACTCTACCAGTGTTGGTGTTTCACTTAGAATCACCTTATTTCTTTCTCTTTGCCTGTACTCTGATGTCAGACCTTGATAGGGAAGGCATTCTCTAGCCTGCAGTCCAAATAAATTCTTGGCCTCTTCCCATTCTGTTACCTTTCCCCTGTCTAATTATTGGCTCCCAATACCTTGGTAGCTTTGCTAGTTTTCTCTAATAAATTACAGCCCCCTTTTGCCTATTGTCTGTATCCCTAATTGCAGTCATCCAGCCCCCTCTTGCCTATTGTCTGTATCCGTAATTGCAGTCATCCCTATCGGCAAAACCTCCTTTCTCCATTCCCATGCTGGCTTAGTTCTTAGAAACCTTTCTGCTACTTTATGAATATAATATTATGTATGGCTATTGTTATTTACCTTAAGGATCTGCATGCAAAATCCCAGTCTCTCCTTGTTTCTTGAGTCCCCCCCCCGTTTTGTCATTATCCCTTTCTGCTTTGAATTGTAGCTTTCTCCTTATGATATGTATAGGAGCCTTAACTGAATAGCTGTGAAATATCCCTTCAAATCAGGTAATCCCAATCCATCTTATTCTATTAGAAGAATCATCTTATCCCACTTGACTCTTTCAATATTCCCCTCCCTCTTGTTGCCTTTTGTAGTTGACTTTCCTTCAGGTCCTCTGTATTTCTTTCTTCATGGCATCCAGGCAATGCACTTAGTAGCTCCTAACTACTACAGATATACTTTTATTATCCTTTCCCCCCTCTTCTATCACTACTGGAGCTCCTCTAGTAACTAATATAAGTACTTCTCTTTACCTGCATCCCCAGTATTCTGCAGAGTATCCGTTATGAAATCTTTTATCAAATTAACTACTCAGTTCTTTCCAAATGTTTCTCCTCTAGCATTGCTATTTCCACTGTGCAATTAAGTATGATTTCTTTTTTGTCTATGCATATCAGGCTGTTTACATTCCAAGATAATATGGAAAGCATTGCAGTTAATGTAAGAAGTCATTATTCCCACATATGTATGGCAGCTTTTTTAAATGTCTTATTCCAGCTTTTGTGGTACATGCAACCCAGTACTGTTTGGCTGGTTAGTCCGATAAGCAGCTTTTTCTTATCAGCATTGGAACCTATGTCACATTTTATAAGACTATTTATTTTTAACAAACCCCTTAAAAATAAAATCAGAACAAACAAAAAAAAAAAACAGAAAAAAATCATACTCCTGTAACCTATTAATTTAATAAAAACACACATGTCTATGTATATCTTTAAATGATGAAGTTGTAGCCCTTCTAATAGGAACATTTGTGCCAAACAGACAGCTGTTAATACAGAAGTAGTTAACCTGAAATTGGGTTTATCCATGCTAGGATGCATGTTATTGTTTGTGCTTCTACTTACACTAATTGGTGTGTGTTTTTTTAATCTCTAGCCCCCTTCCACTGATGTGAAAACTAATTGCATACTTTCATAAATCATTAATGTTTAGCCTTGAAGAATTCAATGTTCAGTCTTTTATTGCCCTCTTGTCAGCTTGCCTCCATGAAAAAGTTAGAGAAAAAAAAAACGTCAAAGACAAGCTAAATCATTTATTGCTAAATGAAAAAAAATATTTATATTCTGTGCTCTAATATTTACTTGTTTCCACTTAAAATGTGTTATTAGATTAAGCCAAGAGTCTTTAATCCAGACATCAGCTCTTCGTGTATTATGATATATGGGATTTTACATCCCATCTCAACAATCCAAGATTACAACCTATTAACTTTAACATGCCTTTGTCCAGCTTTTCTTCTGTTTTTGCACTGTAATGCCTACATTTCTTAATACCAAAAATTAGAGGGAAAGAGAAAAGGGAGAAAAAAGGCACATGTTTTCTTTAATAACTTTATCACATGCAAGAACAACTAAAAATACTTTACTGTAAAATATGCAATTTATATTATGAAAAGTTTCATTGAAATACTGATACGAACAGAAACTGTTTTACTTACAGTTATCTTTTCCTTCCTCCTCTCTCAGAGTCCTCCCAAACATTAATGACATGACGTGAGGCAAATGCCTTTCAGTTCCTCACAAATTTAACAAAATCAGCAAAAGTCCATTCTTTCCAATTATTCTTTTACTGTTGTATTTCACAAATGTGATTGATTCTTTGCTGTCCCAAATTTATTCAGTAATTCCCATGTTGCTGGTTTTATTGTTCATCTCCATCTCCCTATTCCAGATTCCAGTTCAGTTACACAGTACTCCTGATTCTTCTGGTCAACTCCTGTGCTTTTCTCTGTGTCTCTCAAGCATTTTCTTTTGGAACAGTGGAAGTTTGACTGGCAAAGTGTCTCCATGTGCTTTATTACCAGAAACACGAGAAGCAAAGTCCTCTTCTACTTGGTGGCTCATTTTTTTTGTTTTTTTTCTATTATCTCCATCTTTAATGCTTTATTCTTTTACCACAGTTTTGTCAGGATAAACTATTTCTTTTGATAGGATTGCATTTTTGCTAATAAAATTATTGGCTGCATTCTCGTTACCATATTTAGAGTATACACATTGCGTGCCCTTTCAATTAACAGTTTCTGCTGTGGAATACCAGTCCAGTTGCATAGGTGTGCCTTACTAAAATTAGTAGTCTGTTCCTTCTAGTGTATCTGGTATATCAGAAAATGTCAGTTTTCCCTACGCGCTTCGTCTTCTAATTCTACCATTTTTTTAAACATCTCTTCCTGAATAGTTTCATACTTATCTAGCCTTTTCTTCATTTCAACTTCTGTTTTTTGCAGTTTTGTCAGCTCATCTCAGTATCTGTTTAAAACTTCCTCCATTTTTTCCAGCCTTTTGTTATTTGAGTTTATATACTCCTTCAGCGTTTCCAAATTTGATTTATTTTTTCCTCTAGATTACCGGAAGCCGTGTCTTACACCAAAGCTGGAACTTGAACTACTTTTTTGCTGAACAGCTACTGGATTCCTTATAGTCAGTATTTTCTCTTCACCTTTTCTAGCTGATGTTCTTTCAGGCTCTCTTAGTTTCTTCTTTGCAGGTGTCCAGGCATTATACTTACTAGCCAGTAACTGCATTTCACTCAAGTTGATAATATCTCTGGCTGCAGTTTCTCAATTTATGTTCTCCACTGGGAGAGCTTTAGTTCATCTGCTGATCCATGTGCAGCCATCTTGGAAGTCCTGGTATTTTCCCATATTGATCCTCCTGATACCTCCCTACCATTGCAAATTATGTTCCAGTCCCCAGCAATAAATAACTCCTGCTGAAAGCTTATAATTTCTCCCAAAAAATGTCCTAATTCCCATAATAGTATTTTAAGGTGGAATATACATACATGCAGGTATACTCTTCTTTCCCCTGCTAGTAACCTCATATTACCACACATTATGGACACACTAATGACTGTCAGGCTGATTTCACATGAAGCTGCCTCTTACCTGTATTTGAACCTATGTCAGTTTTCTTTTAGACATTTCAATAAAACTGTTTGGAGAAACAAAAACCTAAATGCATTTTAAAAACCTCTCATTTAACTTATTGCAAACACACAAAACTCCATACATTTTCCAAAAAATTAAGTCTACCCCTGCAATTAGGAGTAGATGGACCAAATTAGTGGCTGTGTCCACAGGGATTTTCTGTCCCAAATTTAAGGTTAATAGTGCTGTTGCACATTAGATCCTCTTTTCTGTTTAAACAATATGCATGCTTTCAATAAAGATGAACTTTTAGCCTTCAGAAAAGGTGCTTTACTGCATTAAAGTACTACAGCAGCTGAAGAGGCAACAACTTGTATAAATATTAATTCCAGTAATTTCAGTCTTCATTTGTTTTCATGGAACTGTTTACCAGTATTCATTTAAAAGTTAATTACGTTGACCCTTTCTGATTCCACTAAGATTGTACTGGCTTACTAAACTGCTTTCCAATTTTCTTTTTAAAATTGTTTCTTGCAGAACACAGTATTTTAGACCTTTCATGATTAGTTGCCAGCACCTGTTGGTTTCTTTTCTTCAGCTAAAACCAGATGCCAATGAAAAAAATAGTTAGAAACCTTGCAAATGCAGGAATGAACTAATTTTCAGCCTTTCTGTTGTTTTTCAAGCCTTTTTGCTTAAAAACAGTGTGTCTTAAAGCCAACAGAATTAACCTAAATATCTACCTCTGTAAAAAAACCCGCGGTGGTGGTGCTGCGGTAGCGTTGTCGCCTCACAGTAAGACACTGTCCGGTTCGATTCTCAGTTAGAGAGTGTCTTTTGCGTGGTGACATGCGTGAATGGGCATACCTTCGTTGAAGGTTGTGCTTCAGGGCTGGCAACTCGGCACGTAAAAATCTACTGCCAATCATTAGCGGACCGGAGTTCCGCTGTGGCAACCCCTAACCAGGAAAAGCCGAAAGTCACAACATCTACCTCTGTAAAAACAGGATAACTTATCTTTTAATTTTATTTATAATACAGACAGTATATATTTACACCCCTACCAACAGCCATAATCACATTATATTAGCTGTAAGTTGCTTCTTTCCAGACTTATCTTCTTTCACTGTAAAGCCTGAACACTTTACAACTAAGAAATTGTTTTATCACTAGCATCTACAACACTCACTGATAAATCTTCCCACCTCACATTTAAGATACCTCTGACTGCAACATATCCAAAACTACTTTACATTATAACATGCAGTTCACATCCAGACATTTTTTTTTAAATCTTAATAAGAACAAAATCTCATGGTTACCCCTTCACTTCATCCAGTATCTTTCTAAACATTAATGACATAAAGTGGAATTTATGCTTTATAGATGCAGCCGATGCCCAGTGCTGCACAGTGCCCGAAGCAGAACCAGTTCGCAAGTGCCGGTCGGCTGACTCCTGAAATTTTCGATTTCGAGTTTCAGAACCGAAGTCTTCTACTAAAAGCTAAGTACACCATTGGATAAACATTTTCTTGCTCCTTACCGATGTCAGTAAAAGTTAGTAATTGCATTACGTTTGGGAAGCAAGTACCTCATAAGGATTTTCATTTGTACTGTATTCCTTGCCTAGGCCCTGACCACAACGTACCTTGCTGTCAGTTTCAAAGTACTATTAAACGTCAGTATATTTTTGCTTCTAAATATTTTGGCTCGCAATTTAATTATCCAGAAATGTCGTTGGTTAGCAATCCGACTACCGGAATACCTAAAAAAACGCAAAGAAAAAGACGGAGACAGACTGTCGAGGTCCAAAACTGATGATGCTTCTCCTAAACCCGTCGCCCATTCGCCGGTACTCGGTGAGGCGCTTTCGCAGCCCCTGATACCCACTGCTTCTGATTTGCAGGCCTCTACGGAGACACATTGGGAGTCCGGTATGCCACAAGATGCTTCAATTATGGAACTCGCGGATGTCTCTACCTTAGATGGGTCCGGAGCCGCTGTGCAGGCACTGGCTTCTGAGGGTGTTTTCAGGCCTACAGATTTGTATATTATACCGATGCCATCTTCAAAACTAAGGCCAAAATCTAAATCTATGTTTAAAAAAATGACGCCTGGGCCACATGTGCAGGCCCCTATGCCTAAAAAAAACAAATGATCAAAATGGCTGAAGATTTAATTACTCTGATCAGGGGTAGCCAAACCCCCTCCTTCTAAGAGGCCTGGGCAAGACATTGATTATAAATCTTCTGAACAGGACTCTATTTCTTCAGATTCTTCTAATGAACAGGATTTGTCTATACCTACTTATGAAGACTCTGATGCAGAAGATTCCATTCCTTCTGCCTCTCCCCCTGAGGATTTTTCTTTTTGGGAAACTTTACATACCTTAATGGAACATTTCCACTTGGAAAGTCAGGATTTCTCTGAATCTAAAAAGAGACTTAGGGACTTTCTTCTTCTTCCTCAGCATAGGCCTTTGGCTATACCTCCTGTTCTTGACATTGCTGATGATGTATTTTCAGAATCTAGTATGGCTCCTGATTGTCTGCCTCCGGCTCCTTGTAAGCCAGACAGATACTATAGGGTTCCTGACTCCCACAAATTCCTTTTCAAAAATCCTATTGCAGATCCTGAAACCATTTCTCAGGGTTCCAAGGGCATTAAGACCTCTACTGCTAAAAAATCGTTCCCCTTCTGATAGAGATTCCAGGGTGCTGGATAGATGGGGTAAGAAGGTTTACACTTCTGCAACCTTGGCAATCAGGGCTTTAAACTGTCAACTTCATATGCTTAAATATCAACAGCATGTTATGAGACTGCTTAAACAGAAAATGATGTTAATTTCGGACTGTGTGGAAAATAAAGATTTACAAGATTTATTGCATTCAGCTGAACAAGTTGGAAAGCATACTTTGTAATGTGGTTTTGATTCTTTGGAGGTCTCCTGCAGGGCTGCTGTAACTGGGTCTGTATTAAGAAGGCATGCTTGGCTCAAAGAGCAAACTCTGCCTGATCATGTTAAAGCAAAATTGTTGGATGCTCCTTTACAACAGGACCGTCTTTTTGGTAATAAGGCTGAAGAAGTTTTAAAAAAGATGGAAGATAAAGCTAAATCTATTGCAAACTGTGAAAGATTTGTTACAAGTGCAACCTCCAAGATTTAGTAGGAACTGGCCTACTAAGAACTGGTCCTTTCCAGTTCCTTTGAGAGCCACCCAAGTCAAACCCAGACATTCCAAAGGCTCCAGGTTTCAGTCACAAGGGACCTTTAGAGCAAAACAATGGGGTGCCTCCACCTCCAAATCTGGAACCAACAAGGCACCTCCCTATTGTAAACAGTCTCAATGACTTCCCTCTACACTCACCATGCACTTATCTTTTAGCCGCCCCTTTGGGGGGAAAGCTGGCACTTCATGCAAGAAACTAGCAACTTATAACCCAGGATAAATGGGTTTTAAATATAGTATCCCAGGGATACAGATTTCATTTCCACATGTTGCCAATCCCAAACGGATGGCCAGTCTTGCCCCCAAATCAGTGGGCAGAGGCCCAGAAACAAGTTCTGTCCCTCATGAACATGGGGGTTATTCAACCAGTACCAGAAGAGGAAAAGGGACAAGGTTTCTATTCCAGACTTTTCCTGGTACCCAGAAAAGACAAACATGGCATCCAATTCTGGACATATCTACTCTAAACACATTTCTGGACTTTCCAAAATTCAGGATGCTGACTCTTCAACAGTTACTTCCTATCCTAGGCAAAGATGCATGGTTGATAACTCTAGACTTAAAAGAGGCTTACCTGCATATACCAATCAGGGAATCTTGCAGAAGCTACCTCCGCTTCAAAGCAGGCTATTTGCATTACCAGTTCTTTGCACTGCCCTTTGGCTTATCTATGGCGCCCAGGGTCTTCACAAAGTGCCTGGCTACAGTAATTGCATTTTGCAGGCAAAGAAATATTCAGATATATCCATACGTGGACGAGTGTCTAATTCAGGCAGAAAATAAGGACATTCTTCTAAAGCATCTGGCATTTGTAAAAAGGGTTCTAACTCGTCTAGGGTGCACAATAAATGAAAAGAAGTCACAACTGGTACCCTCTCAAAAAATTACATTCCTGGGTGCAAGCTTGAATACAACTGCCCAGATGTCTTACCTAACGCCAGAAAAGCAAATTTAATTGGTGACTTACTTCAAACAGGTGGCCACAAAAACCCTGCTATCTGCAAGGCAAATTCTGCAAGCCTTGGGGTTCATGGCCTCCTGCATTCTTCTAATTCTATATGCAAGACTGCATATGAGGAAACTTCAGTGGTACTTAATAGGTTTATGGAGTCAACATTGTCACAATCTGGAAACAATGATTCCTATCATACCTTGCCTGAAACTAGAGTTCCTATGGTGGGCAGAGGCCTGCCACCAAAACAAGGGACTGCCATTAACTCCACCGCCTGCCGCCCAAACCCTAACTACAGACGCATCAGACTATGCTGGGGGGCTCATCTGGCAGGGAAGTGCATTCAGGGCAAATGGAGCCCAAATCAAATGCACCTTCATATCAATCGGAAAGAGATGCTAGCTGTACACAATGCACTGACAGCCTTCAGGGACTACCTTCATCCAGGACAATTAATAATAAAGACAGACAACACCACAGTTATGTGGTACATTAATAAGCAGGGGGGTACACATTCCTACCCCCTATGCAGACTAGCCATGGCACTGTGGAACACAAATACAACTACAAGCTCAATACCTACCAGGAAAGCTGAATACTCTGGCAGACGAACTAAGCAGAAATCTCATGGACCCACACAAATGGAAACTGGAACCACGGATTTTCAACATATTGACATGCAATTGGGGGAGTCCAGACATAGATCTTTTTGCCTCACCCCAGAACTATCAGTTGGACAAATTCTGCACAAGAACTCATCACAAAAAAGCTTGGAAAGTGGATGCTCTATCATTCAGCTGGGAAAAACATATCAGTCTATGCTTTTCCCCCTCTGCCTCTGCTCTCCAAAGTTCTGCTAAAAGTCAAACAGGACAAACCAAAAATGATTCAGATTGCTCCAGACTGACCTCGCCAACACTGGTACCCACTCCTGTGCAGTGCATCACACCTTCCACCGTGGCACCTGCCTCAGACCCCTTACTTACTGTCTCAGCAGAACAACCAAATTCTGCACACTCAGCTTCAAACTTTGAATCTTGCAGCGTGGCTAATCACCTAAATTCACCTTTAGCATCCCTCAGCAAACCTGTGATGGATGTCATTTTGGAGGCGAGAAGGCCTAGTACTGGAAAATCTTATGCTGACAAATGGAAAAGATTCTGTGCCTGGACCAATCACAAGGAATAAGCACAGCAGCGCCCAATATTCCTCAGATTTTACAATACTTAACTGAGATGCTTCACAAGGGCCTGTCCTTTTCTTCCATAAAAATCCATGCCTCTGCCATTTCAGCTCATTACAACACAGAACCTCCCCTCTTCTCTCACCCTCTGCTAAAGCAGCATCTCAGAGGGGCCAAAAACTTAAGACCACCCAGGAGAGCTCCAACCCCTGTCTGGGACCACAATTTTGTATTGGAAAAACTCACTCTCCCTCCTTTTGAGCCAGCTGCTACTGCAGACTTAAAATTTCTGTCCTGGAAAACAGCTTCCCTTTTAGCAGCCACTTCAGCTAGAAGGATTTCTGAATTACAGGCTCTTATGGCAGTGGAGCCTTTCATTATCTTTCATGCGGACAGGTTGTCTTTCGGGACCAATCTATCCTTCATGCCTAAGGTGGTATCCAGTGTGGCTCTTAATCAGACCATTCATTTGCCAACTTTCTTTCCCAATCCACAGAACTAGGGTAAGCGAATTCTGCATTCCTTGAACGTACACAGACAACTTAGATTTTACTTAAACAGGACAAAATCTCTAAGAAAATCTGAACAACTACTGGTGGCATTTGCTGCAGGGGCAGAGGGAAAGGCTATTTCAAAGCAGACTATTTCCAAATGGATAAGCCATTGTATTTGGTTCTGCTATATGCACCATGGTAAAACTATCCCCCAGGGGATCAGATCTCATTCCACCAGAGCTGCATCTACTTCTACTGCCTTTCTCAGAGGTGTTCCTACCAGAGACATTCTAGAAGCTGCTACCTGGAGCTCAGTTCTTACATTCACCAAGCATTATCACTTACCTTTCTTCTCTAAATCCTGAGCTGGCTTTGCCACTGCTGTCCTGCAGGGCCTTATAGCTGGTCCTAATGCTGTATAAATCCATCCTCCCAACCTTAGCTTTGGGAATCTACCCAAATGTAATGACTACAACAGTGAAACACGAAGAACATAGTACTTTTGTGTACACTTACCATAAATGTAGATGTTTGAGTGTATTCACTGTTGCAGTCCTGGTTACCCACCCTCCAACCCTCTGTTTTTTCTCTTACTATACTTCTACTTTCTTTTACTATGCTTAAAAGCCTTGTTAGTGTATTTGCTTTTGTTTGGCGGTATATGTTTTGTGTTTTTCAATTATACATATATATATATATATATATATATATATGTGTGTGTATATTTTGCTCCCCATTTGCGGGGCACCTGACATCTGGGGCAAGAAAAACTGATGTAATGGCGTCGGCTGCATGTTTTATACCCCTGACTACCTGACATCATGGAAGAAGGGACAGTAACCGACGCAGGACCCAAGGCTTTGTTAATCAGGCCGACTGAGGGCAAACCTGCCAGCAGATTACCCAAATGTAATGACTGCAACAGTGAATACACTCGAACATCTACATTTATGGTAAGTGTACACAACTGTACTTTCTCCCACCAGTATAATACAGTCAGTAGATGTCCAGCCTTTTGCAGGCACTCCTTGAATAATCACACTTCACATGTCTAAACTGTATCTAATGGGATTCATGCTTTACAGTTCTCACATTGGTATAACAAAAGATAGGTTCATAGGAGATTACTAGGCTAATGACTTAAGTGCCCTTAACAAGCCTAGCCAACATAACCCGATTTTACCCAATATATGACCCGCAGGGACAAGAGGATGTCATAGATTTGTGCCTGTGCATTGAGAATCTTACAGATTGCCCTGTCCATGAGGAACATAGACACTATCCGAGGTGTGAATTTGTGATTTCCCATCCATTGATCCAAACTGCATTTGAAGAGGGCCAGAGAGGGGCTCTGTGTAATGTGAATCAGAAGACTGTTCCAAAGAAGGGGCAATCTGTGAGACACATATATCTCTCCAGCACGTTTTGCTTGAATCGCTGACTAAGTTTGGATCCCTGGATTGGGTGACCCTTGTGCAGTTTGATTTGTGGATGTGTAGCAGCTCCATCAGGGCTGGATTTGTGAGTGCCTTGTAGGTCCGGCATAGCTCACCCCTTAATAGCCGGTAGGACTTTTAATCTGTATGCATAGTTCATGTTGTTTACATCCTGTATTTTCTTTGTGAGGAACCTCTGAGGTTACTCCAGGTGTTGTAAGTGCCTACAGAAGTACATGCCAAATGGCTCACTGTACTCTATTATTGATCTAATGAGGGCTGAGTACAGTGGGAATATAATTTCCTTGGATATGGATGCCATACTTTAACTTATACGTTCTGCCACATAAATGTATGTCCTCACCACTGTGGACACATGTTGGTCAAAGTTCAGGCTACTATCTGTTTGTGTACCTAGATATCTCAACTTTGAATCTACTGTAAGGGATGTGCTTTTGATGTTGTAATTTGCAGGGATACTTGACTTCCCAAAGGGTATAATAATGCATTTTTTTTGCATTTAGTTTTATACCATGGTTCTGGCACCATTTATCTTATCTAGACCTCCTGAAGGATATCTGAATCATTGGAGGAGTCGGTGATTGCCCCCAGCTTGCAGTCATCAGCAAATTTTGTCACCCAGAGGCCTTCCACATTTGCTTTGACTTCAGAGAAATATATTCTGAACAGGAGTGGTCCAAGTACTGAGCCCTGTGGCACGCCAGTAGTAACTGACCTCTTGGTGAATCTGGATTCACCTACTTTAACCATGTGTCCTGTCCATGAGCCAATTGGCTGTCCTTCTGGTGACATAGGGATTTATGCCCAGTTATGAGAGTTTATTTATAATACTTGAGTGGGGAATTGCATCAAATGTCTTGGTCAGATTGACGTAAGTGGTATGTACTATTTTACCTCCATCCATGGCCTTAGTGACTTTCTCAAAGAAATCCACCAAATTCAGTAGGCATGACCTGCCCTCGACAAAGCTGAATTGGGTCAGGTCCATTGTTTGGAGATCTCCTATGTCATTATCAGATCCATGATTATTCTTTCCATAGCTTTGGATACAAGACTAGTCAGACTTGTCAGGCCCTATTGAAGCCATCTTTTTAGCTTTAGAGATCAGATTTTCAACCTGTTATGTGATGGTAATCGGTGGTGGAATGATGGGGGGTATTTCTTGGAGGAGAATTGTGAGTGATTGGGAGGTGAAATCTGAGCTGAATTTGTCAGCCAGCAGATTTGCTATGTCTTCGGGTTGAGTATAATGCAGCAGGCATCCTTGGCTGTATCAGCTGCTGTGCCTTCAACATCCAGGATTTCAACAGTAAAGAAAAAAATGATGGCTGCTGCTTCATCATTCAGATCTGATGAAGTGGAGGAGGAGAGGGATGAAGCTAGCTACCTCTGTAGATTTGGGCACAGATTCAGGTAATAACACCCATTCTGCATGGTCACCACCAAAGGATATTTCTTTTGAAAAACATGTAATCCGATAAAAGGCTATTTTCTGGTGCTATCCCCACTCTGTCTGCCAGTCATCCATGCCCAGACCCCATCCAATGACCTGTTTAATCCTTTGTTCTGTCCATAACAAATCCCATCACTTCATAGGAAAAGAAGGCACCCTGCTGTTAAGCAAAAATTAACCTTTCAGTGACTGTACTACTATCGGCAAATGGTCCTAGAGGTGAATGCAAACTGACAGAAGGATTGCCATTTAGACAGTCATAGAAGAATATTTTCCCTTTATTGTTGGTTTAACATAGTGCCGCCTGTGCTGCTGACTGTGTCACGTCCTGCAGCTCCCTGCCTGCTAATTGAACCCAGGTTATCTGGGTCATATTTATGGCCTTGTCCCTCCATGCCACAGAGCTATAAGATAAAAGATCATTCTTACTGTCTTTTAGATCATTGGGTTCCCCAGAAATTAGGATTCCTAAGCTGAAGAAGTCACTGGAACTCAAGTAGCTGTTGCTCTTAGAACTCATTTCTTTATGGACCTATGTTTTTATTTCATCTTAGAGTTAACTCTCAGCCACCAGCACTAAAGAAAGCAGATAAAGTCTCTACTGCTCAGGATTATAGTAAGTTATAAAATAAACTCCCGATTAACCAATCTGTGATAGATCTTGTTGTTCCCAAGTGGTTGACATGACAGCATATGTAATTACCCAATGACAAAGGAAGTAGGTCTCTTAATAGGTATGGGAAGGGTATCTGAATTTCTGCTATGGTAGGTATAAAGTTTAACATCCAGACCTATATAGGCAGTAGAACATTCAGCAAGTGGTGGATTGTTGGGAGATGCTTCTGAATTTTGCTGAAAAAAAAAACTGAAAAATGTTGATCAGACTGCACACAATGTGAAAATCTGTAAGCTGCGTTTTGTCTCATTGTCATTTGAAAAGCAGGCTCCTCAAAGAATGATTAGATTGAAGACTGATTTTCTTTCAGGGTGGAATATAATCCCTCTAAGACTACTGCATCTCGCAGAAAGCATCTTAACCACGATGTTTTTTGACGAGTGTTCCCTTTGGCAAATGGTTTTATTTGAAAAGATGGACAGCTCACAGCTAGCATGTTCCAAAATGTGGCTAGGACTCGGTAGATTACTGTCTTTCAAGCAGGTGCTTGAGCTACTGGACTTTTTTTGAGGGATGCTCAATGTAACAGAAAACAATTACATTTTGGCTCAATCACTTTCTGTTTACTTTGGCTTGGCAAGATTTTCTTAGTTCTCCAGTTTTCCTTATGAAGACTAATACTGGTTTTATACATGTGAGGGTATTTACAGTGGTGACACAGTTCTCCACAATGTATATTTTTTGGTGCATGCTGTCTTCATTTCTTCTCACTGTCTGACTACCACTGGTCCTTTACTGTTATGCCAGTGTTCTTTCAGCTTTGTAGTAATCTCTTGATCATCTCTGTTTTTTTTTGACAGACATCCATCCCAATCCTGGCCTCTCAATCTCCAACCCCTCCCCTCATAATCAGACTACAAACCACATAGATAAGCCTAAATATTAGAAGTATATGCAACGAGGTGCATGAACTCCATGCCACCATAGACTTCTACTCCCCTGATGTAGTGATCCTTACAGAAACATGGTTAAAACCACACATTACTAATGAGCAAATCCTCCCTACCGGTTACAGTATACTAAGAGTAGACCGACTAAACAAAAAAGGAAGTGGGTATAGCTATAATATTTAAACAGCATTGAGACATCCAGCTCTTAAAGTTAGCAGCTCCTCAAATAGGTAATGAAGAAATAATATATATCAACCTTAAAATAAACCAAAATAAAACCCTAAACATAATAGGTTGCTACTTCCCACCTGGCCAAAACATCCCTCCACTTGAAAACCTCCTCAGCTGGACTACCCACCATCTATCCCAGGAAACATTAATTCTGGGAGACTTCAACACTGACTGGCAATCCTGTTCTAGCAACCATCCCAACCCATCATGTAAACCTTCATGGCTTCACCCAATTAATTCAGTCACCTACTAGGATAAATAAAAGCTCCAACAAACACACTACCCTTGATTGGATACTAGTCAATAAGGGCCCCCAGTCATATATAGCGGGCTGCCTATCTGACAGCCTCAGTGATCATTCCCCAAATTTCCTACTCAGAAAACACCTATATAAAGTGAAACCCATCATCTACCCTCAGATGTGCAAAAAAAAACTAACTTCAGCCCTCTCTCATTCCTAAAAGACTGTAACTGGCAACCTCTAAAATAACCTCAAACTAGATGACGCAGTTGACTACTTTAATAAAACATTCCTAAGCATCCTTAATTACCACGCCCCCATAAGATGTTCCCGAACTAGAGCCCAACCATCCACCTGGCTACAAAAAAACACTAAGTCTGAAATGAAAAACAGGGATAAAGCCTGGGACAACTGTTGCAAAACCAAAAGCCCCTCTACTAGACAAAAATTCCAAGAACTACTCAATAGTACCAAAAAACTTATAAAACGGTACAAAATCCAATACTGCCAATCTGCCCTTACCTCCTCCCAACATAACCCCAAACAATTCTGGTCCTCAATAAAGTCCATCCTCCACCCAGGTAAAGAAGTAAGTACACCCACTCCTAACATAACTCACTCCTCCGAAAATATTGCTACCTCTTTCAACAATCACTTCACACAAACATTACTATCACTAGCTAGACAGCACAACCCTCCCCCAATAAACCCACACCATCAACTACAACTAGCAATCTCCCCACTAGCTTCTCTTTCGCTCCTGATGTTCATCGTGTTTCACTGTTGCAGTCATTACTCTTGGGTTATCCTGCTGGCAGGCTACCTGCAGTCGGCCTGAATTCCAAAGTCCTGGTCCGGCATCGGTTGCTGTTGCCTCTTCCCTGACGTCAGTGCACCAGGGGTATAAAAGATGCAGCTGACGACATTTTCTTCAGTCTTTCTTTCCGCGTGGTGCCCGAAGCAAAAGCAGTTCGCAAGTGCCGGTCGGCCGACTCCTGAGACTTTCAAATCCGAATTTCAGAACCAAAGTCTTCATTAAAGCTAAGTACCCCGTTGGGGAAACTATTTTCTTGCTCCAGACTGATGTCAGAAAAAGTTAACAATTGTATTTCTTGTGGGAAGCAAATACCTCATAAGGATTTTCACTCTTACTGTATTCCTTGCCTAGGCCCTGATCACAACGTTGCTAGTTGCCTGTTTTGTGCTAGATTTAAACAACGCACTATTAAGCGTCGGTTCGATTTTGCATTTCATTACTTTGGCCGAAGATTTAATTATATAATGCCGTCAGAACAGCCGATGACCGGAGTTTACAAAAAACACAAGGACAAGGAAAAGGATAGGCATCCGAGGTCCAAAACTGACGACGAGGCCTCCGTTAGGCCAGTCGCCAGTTTGCCGGTTCTCAGTGAGGTGCTTTTGCAGCCCCTGGCGCCCGCTACATCAGAGCCACAGGCCGCTTCCGACTCCCACGTGGAGCCGACTGGGCCTCTGGATATGCAAGGTATTGGACACTCAGAAATCATTCCCTCATTTGGGTCCAGCGCCGCTGAGCAGGCATTGGCTTCTGAGGGTGTCTTCAGACCTACACAGCTGTATGTTAAACCATCTTCAGCTTCAAAGACAAAGACTAAAGCAGCTCTAAAGACAAAGAAACAAGTACAGCATTCTCCTACTCCGACTTCCATGCCTAAAAAACAGATGCTTAAAATGGCCGAAGACCTAATTACATTGATCAGGGGTTCCCATCCCCCTTCTGATAAGAGGCCTAGGCAAGAGACAGAATATGATTCTTCTGATCAGCTTTCTATTTCTCCTGATTCCTCTTCTGAACAGGATTATTCTATGCCTCCCTATGAGGACTCTGATGCTGAAGAATCTATTCCTTCAGCCTCTCCTCCTGGGGATTACTCTTTTGTGGAAACCCTGCATACCATGAGGGAGCATTTCCACTGGGAGAGCCAAGATACTCTGAATCTAAGAAAAGGCTCAGAGACTTTCTGCTACTTCCTCAGCACAGGTCCCTTGCTATTCCACATGTTCTAGACATTGTAGATGATGTATTTTCAGAGTCCGGCCTGTCCCCTGACTCTCTACCCCCTGCACCTGCTAAGCCAGACAGATACTACAGGGTCCCGGATTCTCATAAATTCCTATATAAAAGCCCCGCTGCTCTTGGTACAGGGCAACCTTCTGTCACAACTAACACAACAGCGATATCGGACACCTTCCGGAATAGTTTTATCTATACCTATTCCGGCAACTCCGCTGATATTGAGGAGATCATCAGGAGGCACTGGCCTGTACTGACCTTTCGTGAAGAATTCAAAGATGCCCTCCCACCACACCCTAAATTTGTAAGAAAGAGGGACATTAATTTCAAGGAACTATTTGAAAGAAAACCTAATTTCCAGGCTAATAACTCTAACACACGACTAGGCACTTTCAGATGTGGGTCCTGTAATCAATGCCATGCCATTATTAATGCTCCAACACTTTACATTCCCTCCAGGAATTGTAACATCAAATCATATCATCACTACACCTGTGGGAGTAAAGGGGTTGTCTACCTAGGTTTTTGCACCACCTGCACAAGCTTCTATGTTGGCAAAACTGAGAGGCCATTTAGGAAAAGACTCTACGAACATTTTACGATCTAAGTAAACAATGGGAGTCTAACGCATTCTATAAGCATTCACTCACTTGCCCTGGGATAGATCTTAAATTCATAGTGTTGGAGCAAGTTACCCTGGATGCTAGGGGAGGTGACTGGGAGACATAATACAAGGAACTTATATGGCAACTTAAACTAGATGCAGGCAGACACCCTGGATTAAATGACAACATCAACATAAACAGTGTCCTCAAGCTAAGAAAGGCTCGATTATGAGAAGCTCATTCATTGCTGATAAAAAATCTTCAAGTGAAATATGATAAATGATTTATTTTAATGTATTGCTAAATGCACTGCCTACAGTTTCTTTCGATTATTTTACATTTCATTTTTAATATTTACTGTATACATTTATTATAATGCACCAGGTTTAACTTTTAACAAAGAAGCATTTTTAACAATTTATCAACTCCAGCATTTTTAAGCTTTAATTTTTTTTAATTGATTAATTTTTTAATTGATTAATAATTAACTTCAGTGTATATAAAGCCTTGCAGCACTTTGGATGTTCACTTGATAAAGCTCGGCACAGACAGGTTTTCATTGTTTTCATGGTTTTGTATTAAAGAATTAGACTTTCTGAGCAGCAGTCTGTCTTGGTTTGGTTTTCCACCTTGGATTTATTTTTTATTGGTCCTGTTCGTGCTTTTCTAGATTGCTTTTTCCATGGCTGGAGAAGCTGAATCGTTTAATTCTGCTGAAACTCCTCAGCTATTGGGAGAAACGGAGATGGCGCCCTGACTCTGCATAAGATGACGCCCCGGTGACTCGTGACAGAGTTCAACCAGGTAGTTTGATGTTAACGCAACTCACCAACCTCGTAAAGAAAACAACGGCAGTATCCCTCTACCTGGGAACCAACAACACGCTATTGAAGCTAAGAGGAAATCTCCACCGACTGGTGCAAATGGAACTAACAGTGGTTTACACTTATTTCCGACTAATCCCAGCACACAAAGGGTACCTAATAATGAGCACAGTGAAGGCACGGCTCGCTCAAGACCAGCAGACCTGAGAAACAGCCCAAGGACTTCAATTTCACCACCTGGGCAGGTCGGCAATTTACATTCAACCGAGGTACTGTGTCCGCTAATAACTACAACACCATAGAGAATGATTTTGCTAACTAAAAGACAAACTCTACGCTTATAAAAGCAATCAACTCGAGATTGAGTACTTAAGGGAATGTGTTAATGTGAAGCATACCGAAAGGGTTTTTGTTTTTATAAGTTCCCTAATAATGTTCAACCGGGACTTTATATTACAAAAACTGTGTGAAATTTTGACAGAGCTGGACTGGAGGTTTTAAATGTGATGATTTCAGAGTATGAAGCGAAGGCTGATACTCTCATAAATGAGTTAAATGTTTTAAACAACTCCCTTGTTACTGACAATAACTTTTTAACTGTGAAGTTTGATTATGACAATGTTTTATCAATTCTGTACAAAATACTTAACCGAAGATAATGTAAGTTAGACAGGGATTTAGCTGAATATAGAGAAGGAACAGCCTACCCCTCTCCTAATAGGACCCGGTGGGAACATAAACAGGACAATCAAAACAACCGAAACAAGGGGGCTAATTTCTATTCTAGAGCTACTCCTGAACCCCCCCGTAGGAGTGAGAGGTTAGCTGAGAAAGGTAGAAAGAATTCCCATCAGGATTTTCAGCATCCCCCCGGCAGGACGGGGGCATGGGGACAGAAACAATCCCCTCACATGTGGAGCAACAAACATGGTTAAATGACATCCCTATTGTCCCTGAAATGGCACTCCTACACTATAACTTTCCCAACACTGCAGGCCACAATTGTTCTATAGTTAAAAAAGACAACTTCATTATATACAATTATACTGATTTGCAAATTACAGATTTGACCTTCGACCTATTCACTCGGGGTTTCCAGTTTGTCCCCGCACGCTCCTGTAATATATCCCAAATTTTAGTTGAACTAAAACTCTTTGCTAGAAATTTAAATCTAGCACATTACTTTAAAGGGCAGCCCTATACCAATACAGGGCTCTGTAGAACTAGCACTTTCAACCCACCTGTGCAACCCTTAATTAAACTTTTTGAAGAACTAGTTGAGAAAGATTTTAGAACTTTACATTCCCAAGGAATACAACCACAGTTAGTTAACTTAAATGAATATGAAATCTGGTTTATTAACCATTTGAAAAAATAAAACATTAGGGTCATGAAACCAGACAAGGGTGGTGGGGTTGTCCTGATGTATAATTCCAGCTATGACATTTACATCCACGATATGTTACAGGACAGTGAACAATACGAAATTGTATCTAGAAATGAAGTTAACGTAGCCTTTTCCAAAATCAAATATATGCTTACTGACCATTTGCTCCAAGGAGCTATAAATGAAAAATTGTTCAACTATCTGCATGTTGAGAAACCCAAAATACCAGTAATTTTCAGGATTCCGAAAATTCACAAAGGCTTGGACCCCTTGAGATTTAGGCCTATTGTTTCAGGGGCAGGAAGCATCACTGAACCCTTAGGTAAATTCATTGACCATGTTACTAGGCAACTCATCCCACTTTTAGATCATGTCTGCAAAGACTCCTGGGATTTTCTCAGAGACATTCGACCTTCCTTTTTTCTCATCTGAACTCCTTATGATAACTATAGACATCAAAGACCTGTTTCCTAGTATACCCCACCCAGCAGGGCTCGAGTGGTTTAACGATTTCTTAACCACTGAAACTAATCTCAACAATAAGATGACTGGCCTTCTAGTGGAGTTTATGGAAATTTTATTACAGAACAATTTTATATTCTTTAATGGTGAGCTTTTTAGACAAAGGAAAGGAGTGGCCATGGGTGCCTCATGCGCTTCTTTTTATGCCAACGCTGTTTTGCACAGATGGTGTTAATTTTTTCTTCTACTTGGGTTCAATATTTAACTCATTATAGAAGATACCTAGACGACATCTGTATTTTATGGAATGGGACCCTCAATCAGTTTGAGGATTTTTTTAGTTATATCAATTCCACTACCCCATTCTTGGTGTTCACTCACAACATTAACAAGCACGAACTTCACTATCTGACTTTATATAAAGATTATAACAACTCAACATTCCTTTCTAAACTTTACAGGAAACCTACTTTTTCTAATTCTTTTCTGCATTTTCAAAGTGCACACCCATTTTATCAGAAAAAAGGCATTGTTAAGGGCCAGTTCATTAGAGCCTCTAGGATGTGCAGCTCCACTGTTGATTTTTTGGATGAAATACATTTTTTGCAGTCCATGTTTGTAGACAGGGGATACCCTCTCTCCCTTATCACTTCCTTAGCTAAGGAAGTGATTGATAACAGAGAAACAACATTTCCACCACTTCTTGGTACATGGCAACCTTCTGTCACAACTAACACAACAGCGATATCGGACACCTTCCGGAATAGTTTTATCTATACCTATTCCGGCAACTCCGCTGATATTGAGGAGATCATCAGGAGGCACTGGGCCTGTACTGACCTTTCACGAAGAATTCAAAGATGCCCTCCCACCACACCCTAAATTTTTAAGAAAGAGGGACATTAATTTCAAGGAACTATTTGAAAGAAAACCTAATTTCCAGGCTAATAACTCTAACACACGACTAGGCACTTTCAAATGTGGGTCCTGTAATCAATGCCGTGCCATTATTAATGCTCCAACACTTTACATTCCCTCCAGGAATTTTAACATCAAATCATATCATCACTACACCTGTGGGAGTAAAGGGGTTGTCTACCTAGGTTTTTGCACAACCTGCTCAAGCTTCTATGTTGGCAAAACTGAGAGGCCATTTAGGAAAAGACTCTACGAACATTTTTACGATCTAAGTAAACAAAGGGAGTCTAACGCATTCTATAAACATTCACTCACTTGCCCTGGGATAGATCTTAAATTCATAGTGTTGTAGCAAGTTACACTGGATGCTAGGGGAGGCAACTGGGAAATACAAGGAACTTATATGGCAACTTAAACTAGATGCAGGCAGACACCCTGGATTAAATGACAACATCAACATAAACAGTGTCCTCAAGCTAAGAAAGGCTCGATTATGAGAAGCTCATTCATTGCTGATAAAAAATCTTCAAGTGAAATATGATAAATGATTTATTTTAATTTATTGCTAAATGCACTGCCTACAGTTTCTTTCAATTATTTTACATTTCAGTTTTAATATTTACTGTATACATTTATTATAATGCACCAGGTTTAACTTTTAACAAAGAAGCATTTTTAACAATTTATCAACTCCAGCATTTTTAAGCTTTAATTTTTTAATTGATTAATTTTTTAATTGATTAATAATTAACTTCAGTGTATACAAAACCTTGCAGCACTTTGGATGTTAACTTGATAAAGCTAATGTGTTTTCATTGTTTTTCATGGTTTTGTATTAAAGAGTTAGACTTTCTGAGCAGCAGTCTGTCTTGGTTTGGTTTTCCACCTTAAACTTAAACCCACCAAATTAGCAGCCGACAACCTCCCAAGTTAATACCTTCAACTTGCAGCTGACGCTCTAGCCTACTCATTATCACTCTTGATTGACAGATCTCTGTCAGAATGTTATGTTCCCACACTATGGAAAGTCTCACACATAATTCCCCTACACAAAGGAGGCCCCTCCACAGATCTAACCAATTACCGCCCCATAGCTATTCTCTCGCCACTCTCCAAAATACTAGAGAGATGCATCCATTCTCAAGTCTCAGATCACCTCCTTGCTCACAACCTCCTCTCCAACACACAACATGGTTTCCAACCTAACCATAGCACCACCACCTTACTCTCTTTCTCTAACACTATCCTACAAAATAAAAATGCTGGTTATCTCTCCTCAGCTACCTTCCTAGACCTTTCTAAAGCTTTCGACATGGTCCCACACAAACAACTCATCTCTCTTCTCAATAACCTATCCTTTTCTCAACCAGTCATCAACTGGTTTCAGAGGTACCCATCTGACCACCAACAAGCAGTTGTATGGCAGGACGACCTATCCCCCCCAACTACCAGTCTCCATAGGGGTTCCCCAAGGGTCCATCCTGGGACCCCCTACTCTTCTCTACTTTCACCAATAATCTAGCCTCAGCAGCAACACATGGCACACTCATACAATACGTGGATGTCTCAACCATCATCTGCACAGCCCACTCCCTACCAGAACTGCAAAAAGTCACACAAGAAGCATTTTCCGCTGTTGAAACTTGGTTATCTGATGCTCAACTAATACTCAACCCAAACAAAACAAAATTACTAATCCTCCAACCCACCAAACTTACCCTAGACAGCTCTCACTTTAACATCACAGCAAAAGACAACACCACCATCCATACTACAGAACACACCAAATTACTAGGAGTAGAAATAGACAGCAAACTGAACTTTGACATTCACATTTCCATGACCATTAAAATAGTGCACAAAAAAACTAGGTGCATTATATAGAAATCAGCAACTACTTACCGAAGCAGCAAAGATTTCAGTAGCAAATTCTCATCTCATCTCCACCCTACTTCATGCCTCTCCAATATTTACTAACCTAAGACAATGCGACCTAAATAAGCTTGAAACCTGCTACAACAAAATCGCCAAATTCGCCACAGGGGCTTCCTACCGTACTCACCACTGTCTCTCACTGGCAGAACTGGGCTGGCTAGAGCTCCCCCACCTCCTTCAATGGTACCAACTCACACTCGCCCACAAACTAATAAACCAACCACTAAAAGTCCCATCTCTTCAGAATGTACTCCAACCCTACCTAACCAGAGACCACTAAGATCCAGCCACAAAAACCTCCTACAGGTCACAAGAGCCAATAACTCTGCTGGAGAAGCATTATTCTCCTGCACTATAGCCAAAATATGGAACTCCCTCCCACCCTCAATTACCTCTGTAACTTCTTGCACCCACTTCAAATCCTTACTTAAATCACACTTAAAAACTTGCTGGATATGCTCTTGCAACCCCCCCCTCTAATACCATCCACCCACTACCTCTCTCTGCCCCCTATCAATTACCTACTCTTAGCAAGCTTGGCTGCTCATGTTTCCAGCTACCTACCACATAGTACTAACCTCTTGTAGCAACAACTGCTAATGGCTGTTATGTACCTCAAAAACAGATTGTATCAATTGTCCAATTGTATCAATTGTCTACTGATGAATCTCAACTACATTTGTAACCATGTTTAGCATCTGTCACCATGTTTTAAAATTGTACTATGTTCTACAGCTGTTTTACATCTATGTTTTATTCTTGTATTATGTCCTCAGGTGAACTAATGTCTATATTTTTAAAAGCTATGTTTCTTAACTGTATAATGTAAATAATACTTACTGTGGAGCTTTTCTACCCAGGCCTCCACTGAAAATGGACCTGCGTCCAGTCGGACTCTCACGGTCAACAAATGTAAATATAATAAAATATAAAAAGAGAAAATCATCTTCTGGCTTTCATGTGAATTAAAGCTGTTGCCATCACCTAAATTGATCAGCACATGAGCGTATGACAGGCAAATCAATGCCATGGTAGGGGGTTGGATGAATGGGACACCTGCTCCAGATGCCAACTTGTAAGGGACACTAAACATGTATCCAAAAAAAAAAGTTTTGAGAGTTTACAAGAAGTAATGCCCAGTACTGCAGAAAAGTTGAGGTGACTGGTCTTTCCTGTTCTGATATGATACCAGAACAATAGGGCATGTCCTAGCTGACAAATTGAACTCGCTTTCCCCTCCCCCTTGCTTACACATCTTTGTTCGCTGTCTTAAAGTATACAGTTTGTTCCATTATTAGCGTGAGTCCGACCAGTATACCAAGCTGCCATTTTAGGAAAAAGCACATTACAACAGAACCCATCCTTAAGATTTTTACTCTTAGCCTCTCCACAGGATATTTGCTTGAGCTCTGGAGAACAGTGGTTGTGGTGTCTCTGGATAAGGGTGATGTTGTAACTCACCCTGGAAATTATTGTTCTATTAGTCTCTGTTATATTACCTTCACAGTCATTGAGCAGATCTTGTTCTCATTAATAGAGAAGTTAGTAACTAGTAAGTATAGTTTTGTGAAGAGTAAGTCTTGCTTGTTTAATTTGTTTCATTTTTGAGCATACGAGTGATCCCCATTGATGGGGTCTTCTGCTCATACCATTAATTTCCACTTTACTAAAGCATTCTATATAGTTCCACGTTTAATCATTATTGATAAACTTTCCAGATTAACTAGTAACACTTGTATTGCACAACGGAGTGCTAATTGGCTCTGAGCACACACAAAATTGAGAGTTTATGGCTCTTCCTCTAATAGATTAATCACTAGTGGAGACCCTCAGGACTGTGTGCATGGTCCCGTTGTGTTTGGCATTTGCTTTTCTGATGTGAAGATGTAGGTTCAAGGTATGTAGTTGACCAAGTTTTTTGGATGACAGTAAACTTGTTGCTGTTACAGATTCTGTCATAGGATTATAGAAAATACAAGGCAAATGAGTCTTGCAGCTGTGTTTACTCCTCTCATATTCTCTGCTGATTTGAAAAGCTAGCTCTCTGGTGTGACACATCACAAGGACAGAAACCTTTCCTGTTACTGGCTCCAGCTGCTATAAAGTGGCTAAAACAAAGAGCAGTTTTTCCCATGCTAGACTTAACCTGACATAGTGTTGCCAGTATCCACACCCAGACTCAACTTCCTCTCTGAAGGAGGGTTTGGCAAGTACAGTCAGTGGTGAATTAGTGAATACCCATCCAGTTCTCTGGTTCTCATTTGAAGGAAGATGATGTATCACATGATTTAATTTGTCGTGAGAGTCTATTTCAGAGGTGGGGAAGGTCTTCCTAAGTTTAATTATGGTGGCTGCTAAAAAAGAAATTATTAGAAATTGTAAATCAAAGTCTAAACCAACCATATTTGAAGTAGTGAATGTAGTAACAGAGATAAAATAATTGGAAGCGAGTACTTTAGAAAAAGGTAGAAGTAAAAAGGAACTGTGGAAACAGTACATACAGAATAATGTTTTGGAGGAGAATGAGGCTCAAGGGAAGGCAAGAATCGAGTTAGCAATGTAATTCTGCATTGACAATAACTGTCCAGAAGATCATAAGTGATTTGTAATGTTTGTAACTGAGAATATTTTAATACTGTTTGTTTTAATTTGTATAAATGTATGATTGCCTATCCATAAGTGATGATTCAATAATGAATTAAAAAAGCGCATTCTCAGTACCCCTTGGTGGCAGAGAAGTGTATGGTTTCAGGCTTTCAAGTCCCTGGCACTACTAGAATTTTACTCTTTTTCAAGCCAGGCTGTTATCATTAGTTAGGGTGATAACTGGTTTCACATCAGGGTGTGGTTGCTAATATAGACCCTGTGATCCTCCTGGATTTGCTGCCTGTGGATTCAAAGATTATTACTTCTGCTGCTAAATATCCTTACATTTGGCAGGCCTATACTTGTGAAATCTTTTCTCACTCTGGGTGGTGTTTACCCTTGTCCACATCACTTTAACAGGTTTACATGTGCTGTTGATGTAGCTCAGATATTTATGTGGCTTGAGCATCAGTAATTCCATGGTGAGGGTGCATGTGTGCGCTGCTTTCATTATCACCCTTGTGGAATACATAGCTATAGGTCAAACAGTTCCTTAAAAGAGTGCTACATTTCTATCCACTTGTTAAATAACACCTCATGTCTGTGGGACCTGAATATCATGGCTGTCAAGTTTCCCTTTCTGCCATTTGAAGTTTTGAAGCTCACATCTATTGCTGCTAGATTTGTCTTTTGTAACTACAGGACTGTTGCCAGTACTATTGCCAGTAGAACACATGACATCTAAATCTTCTACCAGCTACTCTCCTTTTACTCATAATTTTCTGCTTCCCCTTCAGACCTTTTTTGTGGTTTAATACACGTTAGATCAAAATGTGGCTTCCACGTTACTTAGTTTTGTGGTATTTTTTTTCTGTGACACTGGAAGTAATAGGTTTTCTTCTGATTTTCACTTGTTTGCTATAAGTGGTTTCAGGCAGTTTTGACTGTAAACCTAAATTATGATGCGTTTCCTGTTAGTAAAGTTCTTTCTATGTTTCACTCCCTTAGTCTTTAACATTCATCACCTGCCTTCCATTTGATTGCTGTCATTTCCATGTTCTGTTTGTCCCATTTTTTTTTCTTCACATTAAGATATATGTATATTTTTCTGCCCATTGCTGCTTGAAACTAGTTGTCTCTAGTGTTGCTGTTTATTGCTGTGTTGATGCTTACACATATCACTTCTGTTTATTTTTGTATTGTTGCAAAAATGGATAAATTCTTCAAAAAGTGCAAGTGTAGGAAACACGCGGTTTCTCTATTGTTTTTAGAAGGATATTGTACTTGTGATATTTCTAAGTCTAAGGGTAGAGGAGCTACTGGGTGTCATGTAGATTAGGGAAGAGGGTGTTTGGTTTGCATTCTCCTCCATTTTAGGGCAGATGGAAGGATCTTTTCTGCTATTCCATTTTCAGTGAATTCCTCAAACTTTACCTCATTGGCACACTTGCTTCAGGTGCAACTGGAGTCAACCTGTAGGGTGTTGATGTAGATTTTGGAATAACTTTTGAAATGAATGAATGGCAAGCAGCCTTACTAGCTGTCTTCAGCATCAACTCTTTTTATGTGGGTGATACCTTTGACATTGAAATTTGCCTTTGATTTTTGGCAGTGTCAGGGCTGTACAATTTGTTAGTCTTGATGTCAAGGATCAAAACTTTGATGTGAAGCTCGGCTCCTGTGTCTTCAGTGCTGATGCTGATATCAGACACTAAAGACATCTGCTGCCACAGACCTCGGTATTAAACATTAATTTGATATTAATTTCAAACTCATCAGTACAGCCTTCACTGTATGTGCCCCTTCTGGCTCATGCATTGCCCCTGGCTACATTCCCCATAAGTTCTGCAGGCAGTTTTTTGTCTGAGCCCTTCTGCTACCCACTTCTCATGAAGAGTCTTGCTTCATCTTTTGGCTGCCAATGTGCTTCCTCCTCTTCCTTAACCAGTTACTTGTAAGGACAGATAGTAAGTGACATGCCTGATGAAACATGTGAATTTGCTGTTGGGAGTCCCTGTTACAGATCATAATGCCAAATCGCCCATCAATCTGATTTCCCCAAGTTCAGAAAATATTCTGGAAATAATGAACCAAAGAAGGAGATGGTCCCACAGACATAGCCCTTTCTCATAAAAAAAAAACCTGAGGCCTTTTGGAACCCCCAGAAATCTTCTTGGCTGGTTTCTTTGATAGACAAAACAGTGAAGTTGTCCAGCACAGCCACTTGCGACAGTCCTAATCTGACTTCTTTTCCAAAGAGAACAACAGTCCTGTACCCCCTTCTCCCCTGCAGGGATTGCTGCTATTGGTCTCAGAGGCCTGAATCCTGACTCTTTTGTGGCAACAGTAGTCTTCAAAAAAGCTCCAGCACCTCAGACCTCCTAATGGCTACCTACTGCATAAGAATTCATGAATAATGGGCAACTTTGGTAAGTAGGATTACATTCCATCTATATTTGCATTAAGGGCATTTAGCTGTATATTGTGCATGACTAGATTTCAGAAGAAGCTCTGTAGTGAAGTTCAGCAGGCTTGGGGTCAGTTGCCAGATGAACATAGAAAGCATGACCTACAGGCTTGCCTTTAATACAGCTGAAGGCTGAATCAAAGTTAAAGACACCAACATTGCCTTAATCCTCCATGACTACTGCTTCATTTAACTGTATTTGCTAAAAACACCCAAACCAGCCATTGGTCCATCCATTTTGGATCTTCTGTTTGTATCCACATGGAAAACTTGAAGAAAAAAATGTAAACCTAAACTACTGTTGGAATTTAGTTTCAGAGCCCACAAAATGCCTTTCAGGGCACATAGTAGAGACCACATCAACTTTAGTTTGACATGCCAACATGCATCAAAATCAAAAATGTGGGAAGAACCAAAGATTTTGTGGCACCTTCCGGAATGTTCCCTAGTCCAGGCATGATTAATCATTAGCAACAGAAACAAGTCATTCAGTAGGTCTCACTAGACCAAAAATGATAAGGTAAAGGACCGCAGGCCTTGTCTCTGTTTGCGTGACATATCAGTTTATACAAAAAAAAAATACCTTTCAGATAGCCACAGTACATTTTGTCTTTCAATGTCGGTAAGAAGGAGACTGGATGTGTTGGTTAGACCTCCTGTCTATGCATAAACATTGTCAAGGACTCAAGAGGTTTCTCTTTTTCTGGGCAGGAGCCATCCATTGTCAGTTCAGGAGCTTCAGTTTGGCCTCAAAATACCCCCCAGGGTGTCCACCAAATGTATGTCTGTAGTTGCAGCAACTAGATGCTGTAGGGTCAGAAAGTGTTTCTGTTTCTAATAACTGGTTGCTTCCTGCTCTCTCTCCTTAGAATCATTGGTGATTAGTCTGTTCCAGTCCTTGGGAATCATGCTGAATGTAGCAAATTGTCTTTTGGAACCTTTATAGCTCTTTACCTTAGTAGGTTGCTGTCTGGACACAGTACATTGCAAAGCCAGGCTGGCTCTGAAAAGGATTCCTCCACTTCAGTCACTGACTCAGTCAGTAGTGTGTTCTGGGGGTGTTATAGCCCTAGTTTGCTTCAAGGTATTGGCTTGATGGCAGCTTCCATCCTCATGGTACCTTTCGTAAAATTTCATATGAAGATTCTACAGTGGACAGTAAGAGTTAAAAGACACATTGACCTTTTAAATTAGGATGTCCAAAGCTTGCAAAGACCAGTAGCAGTGGGGGCTACAGACACTTAAACTTACTAGATGGAATCTCTAATCCCACTTTTTTAGTTGATGTCAACATGAAAGCTTTTGCTGTAGTGTTGGGGGATACCTTTTCAGGGCCAGACAATGTGAAGTGTTGGGGCCAATTTGCACAGAGACGTTTTGGAGATGAGCCTTTCTTCTCACCCACCAAGCCTTCCGGAATTCCTTATCCCAAAGTACAGGTGCCATACACACAGACATTGTGGCACTGGCATGGTGTATAAACATATATAGAAGAATTCGTTCTTAGCTCTTTTTTGCTAAGAGTATGAGAATGGGCCCTTTTTACCAAATGCTTTCTGATTAAGAAGCACACTGCTAGAAAGCCAAACTCCCTAGTAGATGGATTTAGATATTGTCTTCTGATGATTCTCAAGTGGTCTGCCAGCCCACCTGTAATATGGAAGTTTCACCACTGGGAGGAGACTTTGCTGTGATCTCTTTGTATCCCTGTTATCACCAGTGCTGTAACTTCCTTTTCCTAAATCTCCCAACTTGGGGAAGGTGCTAAGAATGTACTAATCCAGAAGTGTCTGCTGTAGGACTCTTTCTTTCATTTCATCTGATTCCAGAATTCATTCAAAAAGAGAAACCACAGACTACCAAGGTAATGCTTATAGTCTTCCTTTGGCTTCACCAAATATGGTTCCTTCCTCAGCCCTCACTCATCTCTTGAGAAGCCTCCCCACATTTGGGACCCTGTTTGTCCCATCCTTGTAGCACCACCTCAGTATCTCCTCTGTTCATGTAACCACAGGGCTACTCCAGTTCTGTTAATCAGGGATCCACCATATCCCTGCAGGTTGGTCCAGATTCTCACTTTGCCAAAGAAATCTGATACAAGGAAATTATCTAGTAGTTAATGGACAAAATTTTCATTTTGGGATTAAGCTCAGGCTGTATCCTTTTACTGCCTGTGTTCCTGCAGTTCTGGTTTATCTGTCCCAAATGTTTGGTACGAGTATCATTTACTGCTGCCATTTCATATTTTCTTCAGGGATCTAATGCTGTGTCTTTGGCTTCTCTTAAAGGGTACTTTCTTGAAGAGTACTTTCCTTATTAGACCACCAGTTAAAGATCCCATTCTTCCTTGAAACCTATGTTTTGTTTTAGAGAAACTGTACCTCCATTTGAGTCTTTTTGGCAGAAATGAAGTACTTGTCTTGGAAGACCATTTTCTTTGATGCAATAACCCCAGATGGAAGGAATTCAGAGCTTTAAACATTGTTGATTCATGCTCCATATTTAGTTTTCTGCAAAGATAAGTCTGTTTATGCACCAGTCCTGTCTTCTTCCCTAAAATAGGCATTTAAGCTAATTTTACCAATCTGTTCATCTTCATGTATATTGCATCTGTTTGATATGCTGCATGTGTGTTCACAGGTAGCTCGGATTTTACATAGACATTAAAGGCTTTCAGCTGTTTTTAACTTCTCTGCTAAATAACTTGGTTGCAAAGTATTTGAAATTCACCTTAGTGGAATTACTTTCAGATTGCATTAAATTCTGATATGAGAAGCATAATAACGAATTGCTTGCTATTTAACCTCATAGCACATTCTTCGGGTGTAGTGGCTACTTCTCAGACTTTCCTTTGTAATGTTTTTTAGGATAATGAGTGCACTTTTCTAAGCACTATAAGCTGGCTATTGTCTTTCATACCAGTTATTCCTTTGGAACAGCAGTGGTAAGGAGGCATATTCCCATGAAGGATACCACCTAAGAGGATGAGCTTGGGACTCTGTGTTGTTGCTGCTACAGAAGATGGACTTCCTTTTAACATATGTAATGTTTTGTGTACTTGCCATAACAGTAAATTTAGACGATCTGGTTCATCCTTGGTGGCATACACACACCCACTTTCCCCTTCTTGTTGTTCACTCAAGTCTAGGGCTGTTTTTTGTTTGTTGCTTTACATTTCAGGTTAGAGATCTGGGGAATAAGTACTGATGCCGCCTGTCACCTGCTGGCAGTATTCCTGCTGTTACAGTGATTGGACCTGCTTATCCATTTCTTGCTGTTACTGTTATTGGACCTGCATATTCATATCCATATCCATCAGTAGGTTAAGTACATATTTCTTTGTTTCTTGGCAAATATTATTTCTGGTAGCCCTCACATGAGTATTTAGGATCTTTGAGCTTGAGGCCCTTTATGTTTAGGGAACCATATCTAGTTCTTTACTAGAATGAAGTGCCTCTCTCAACCCAAGATTTCTTCTGAAGGTGGTTCTAGGTTTCTTCCTAAATCAGTCTGTTTTTTTTTTTTTTGTATGCTGAAAGAGCAAAGGGAAACACTGTTGCTTCGTGACCTCCTCTGTTTTTTTTAATTCATGCTTTCTGGCATTATTTTATTTTAATTTATTTTAGAACAAATTGATACATGGCTAGGTAGGTGGGTAGACAGCCGGATGGATTGATAGATAGACAGATTGATAGTTATTTCCATTACCTTAAAGTGATTTGCCGACATTCAGAAACTTACCTTAGTACCACAGCATGCAGTGCATAAATTGGAGAAGAGTACTTTTCTTCATCTCAGAATATTTTTGTCATCTTTTTAATATATAAAAATGATTTTAAAATATGCAGTTTCCTTGGACCGAAGTCACCAAGGAAAAACAGGGAAGTTTTGTCTTGGTGACTTTAGAGTAAGAAAATGTTTGTTGCGTTCATAGGCTTTAATGGGCAGGGTTGGCATAATGGTTCAATTCTTTGCTTAACAGATGCAAGGTACATGGTTTGCTTCTGACCTCTAATTATTAGGGGGAGGGTTGGTATAATGGTTAAGGGTTTAACATCACAGATACAAGGTACAGGGTTTGATTCTGACCTCTGGTTATGGGCTAAGCTTATAATAGTGTGCAGATTGATAGCCTAGTATTTACCTACGAACATCACTATGCATGCGCAAATGTACCCCATAAATTTTCAATGGGCATACCACATGTTAACCTATAGTAATGCAAGAGCCCAAGGAGGTGCTACAGGTTTACTTGGAGCCCTCTTATGCAAAACCTCTTTCAAGAAAATTTTGACATGTGATTGCCTTGAAAAGGAAGATCCATGGACAGACATGCTGAAATGGCTGATAAATGAACTTTGGTAGAGGAATAAGAAAGGCCGTAGGATAGTAACTCACACAAATGTTGTAAAACCAAAGAACAATTAGCCTGAATGGGTGCTGGTTATGTTGTCTGCAACAACCAGAAAACCTTTTCCATTTGCTTATATATGACTTAATAGTAGTGGGTTTTCTTGCCTCCATTAGTACCTCCTGTGCATCCTCAGAAAATAGGTGCCTAAAAGGAATTAAGACCCTATCATCTAGACAGTCAATTGAAGATGACTGATGTCAGGGCTATCAAAGAAGGGGGTCACCACAATGATCTTGGGGATTCCTTCTGAATCTTCAGAATTTACCTGGATATTGGTGGAAAGGGTGGAAAAGCATACAGGAACATTCCTATCTAAAGAAAAGAAAAGCTTGTGTCTTCCAGGCCTTCTTGCATGGAGTTCTAGAACAGAATTTTGCCAGTTGATTGTTCAGAGAGGAGGCAAAGAGGTCTACTTGAGGAACTCCCCACAGATGGATTAAATCTTGAAAGCTGGATCTAGTTTCAATTCATGAGGGTTTGTCCTGGTCCTGCTCAGTTTATTTGCCATACAGTTTTGCTCTGACGGGATGTAGGCTGCCTGTAGAGTGCAGCTGTGCTGTGAAGCTATATCCCAATCTAACATGGCTGGTTTACAAATGGGGGAAGACCTGGTTTTCTCTTGCTTGTTTTACCACAGCACTGTGGCATTGTTTTTAACCACTTGAAGAGGTCCCAGGGACCAAAGATGGTTCAGAAAATTGAGTGCCTTGATCAGAACAAGCATCTACTTGATATTTATGTGCTTCCATCTGTCATTGGTGCCCCACACCCCCTGCACTTTGATCTCTCCTGAAACTGTTCCTAAAGCAAAGTCTGAAGCATCTGTGGTGACTGACTACTTTGAAGCAGGGAGGGAGAAGGGAAGACCTTGATTTCTCTTTTGACAAACCCAGTACTGGGATCTGAAAAGATAAAGGGTGTTGATGCTGGGACCAAATTGATTTCATATACCACTTTATCTTTCTCTTGTGGAGTCTTGCCAGAGGTATCATAAGATTCGTATATGACATGAGATGCAAAAGTCTAAGGTATTCCTTCGCAATGACTTGAAGTCTTTGTGGAAAACCTTAGAAATAGATCTAAGTAAAGATCTGTTTTTTCCTGTGGAAGAAAAGCTCTTTGAACTGAGGTGTCTAGTTGATATCTCAGGAGCACCATCCTGTGTGAGGGAGTCAAGAAGGACTTTTGTGTTTTCTCTTGGAATCCTGGCTTGTGCTAGATAACTCTCACCCAGGAGAGAGATTCCTGACATTTTAAAAAAGACTTTGCAAAGTTAAGCAAGTCATCTAAATACAGAAAAATGTGGATACCCTGTAGCCTACAATGAGCTATAACTGGAGGTAGACATTTTGTGAACACTCTTGGTGCAGTGGATAGTCCAAAGGGTAATGCAGTGAACTGATAATGTGATCTAGGTATACAACCCCTTAAGAAAAGCCTGAAATCTAGATGAATGGGAATGTAATAAGCATATTTTAAGTCTAGCGGTACCAGGAAACTTGAAAGAGGAAGAAGAAGCAACAGGTTGTGAAGTGACATCATTCTGAATTTGGGCACTTTCACAAACAGGTTTAGGAAAGAAATATCCAGAACTGGTCTCCATGGGTTTTCTTTCTTTGGGACTAGGAGCATATCTGAATAAAACCCCTTCCCCTCTGCGGAGGAGGAACTGGTTCTATCACTCCTTGGGACAGCATATGATGAAAAACAGGTGGAAACAAATCAAGTGTGATCTGCAGGAAGAGGATTGACCTCCCCGGAAAGGTGGAATTTTCTCCCATTGCCGTCTGTAACCCTGATAAATGATTTTCAGAACCCGTTTGTCTGAAACAATCTGTTTCTGAAGTGACAAATGGAGATTCAGCCTTTCTGGAAGAGAAAGAGGGACAGAGTGGGAGGTGGTCACAAGGTCTCTTGATTAGTTATTTAGACTGTAAAAACACAATATGAGGAAACACCGTGCCAAGAGCAAAAGGCAACAAAAAGTACTAAATTCAAGCACAGTGTGGGCTGGTAGTAAACGTCAGACTCGCAAGATACAATCCAAGCGTTTATTAGAAAATCCACTCAATGTAACATATAATTCCAGCATAAAAGACCTTAACTTCCTCACCATGTTTTTCTTCCCTGTAATACTGGGACTTCATCAGACCATTAACCCAAACAAAAGTGCTATTCCCCTTAAATATCCTCCATTGTGCAAATTAATTAGCTGGGTCTGAGCTAAGATAGTAAAAAACACTCTAATCAACTTGTATAAAGTCATACCAGTGGACATAGTCATGGCTGAAGTTAATTGCTAGCCTGCTGTGGTGGCAAAGCTGGTTTGCTTAATTTTTTCTTTTTGTGGCTGGAAGAAGGACCAACCATGGGACTGACAATCTGTTACATGGTCAAGCCGAAAATGATGCCTGTATCTTGAGAAACAATGCCAGTAAAACTACCATTCCACAAAATTAACATTTTTGACAGAAAAAAACACAACAAAAAGCACTTTCAAACACTTTGGTAGCCTTGCAACCTTAAAATAAATGCAATTTCATCACAGAAAATAGTTTATCAGTTTGATAACTCTACTTTTAAACTGGCAGAAACAAGTGCTCTTTTTAAACATATGTTACAGTCTTGAGACAGTCTGTTAAAGTACAGCATAATAGCTTTAAAATAAGTTTCCTGAAGAGGAAAGTAGTAAAACATCAGTAAAAAAAAATGGAAGTTTTTCACCCAAAGGGAATTTGTCTGCTCAGCTAAGAACAGCACAAGTCAACCGTCGATCCTCAAAAGCCTCAGAGGAGTTATTCTTCAGTGGCATTAAAGCTCTGAAGAGCTTTGCATCTAAACATACTTTAAGTTAGTTCAGTTTGAGCTGCTTGATGTTTGTGCCTGTGTAAAGTGGCCTAAAGCTTTGGAAGCTGTCCGGCTGTTATTTGCTTGGCAGGATATAACCCAGGTAGCTAAGACTACTGCAGTAGTGATCAATATGAAGAACATATTACAATTTAGTTGTCACAGCTGAAGTGCAGGCAGACAAGGTACCACATCTGTTTTGTTTCAGCGGGCATTAAGACCTTTGAATTATGGTAATAAAATGTTGCAGTGAGTAAGTAATATCTTTATATAGACAGAAAAAGAACATTTACAGATATTAAATAATGTTTTGCTAGTTTTATAGAATGTAGAATTTAAAACCAATGTTATATTTTTAAAAGTGACAGTCCATTCAGAAGTTTGGATCCCACACAAGAAAAGAATGCAGTGTAAATGCTATAAGTCCCAGGTTAAAATCTCATGTCAGGAAAATAATGCAGTGTAATCTTACTCTATGAAAAAACTTCAGATATTTTTAAAAGACAGATATGTGAAGTTCTAGAATCCGATCAGTTCAGTTCTTGTAATAAGTGTGTATATGTAGACGATTCAAGATTTTATATATTTCATTCAGAAACTAAAGTTTACCACTGCACACCAGAGGCATGGACCTAAGTAAGTGAGTTATCAAGTTACAGGCCAGTTCAATGAGCTGAATGAAAAAGAGTACTGTATGTCATAAAACTGTATGGTAAAGATCAGCTAATATTATTAGTGACAATTTTATGCAGTAATAGTTGTTACTATTTATCCGAGAAATTGTAGACAGTAATAATAACCTCTTGCAGCCATAGCTGACTTTAGGCATAGGCCAAGTAGGAGGCCACCTAGGATGCCACTCTAGCAGGGGCGCATTTACAGTAATCTGGCTGGTCTAAGGAGACCAGGACTGGGGCACCAGGTGGTGTGGAGGGGTACTGTGGAGCCATTTTACTTAGGGCACCAGTTGACCAAAGGCTGTCCCTGCTTGCAGCATTCAGAAGTACTGAATAGGGTTTAATGACATATGTTGAAAAAAGAGATGCATGTAATACAGTGTGTGAAGGATAGCTTGCTGAAGCGCACTGAGAAATTATTTTGTGTAAATTAATTCCTGAAGATAAAAACATTCAACAGTCTAAATTAATTTTGTAAAGGTACAGAAATGTAAAAAAAATGCTTTGGTATACTCTCAAATTACTATTTTAGTTTCATTTGAGTTTGACAGGGAGAAAAATGCCACTGAGGTTTCCATTTCATTCACTAATAAAGTTACAGCCTTTCTGTTTCATTGTAATACATTTTGAGTTTGGTTACAGACTTACAAGAATTTATTCATTAGTAACATATCTTTATTTCATTTAGAGAAACATAGATAAAGTCAGGACAACAAGCAATGCTATCAGTTTACAATTGTTAAAGCTGCAGATCTTATTTTAAGAACGTTTTTCTTTTTTGTATTTTTACAGATGATATATGCAATTTAATTTACAAGTTTATTAAAAGTTCAAGATATTCTGCCCACAGCCTTGTCTTAGGGATTTGTGGAGAGATCTGGAAGCCAAAATCCTTAGAGACCAACTATAATGTACATTAGGGTGGCTTCTCCAGTTCCTCAGCAGTGACTGGAACAGTGCAGAATAAGGCTTAAAGCTGGCAAGAGCTGTGGTGCACAAGTCAAGTATTGACAGAAAAATAAGACCACCAAAGCCAACAGTGAAGATTATTGTTTTTTTCAATGTTTCTTCACATATACAGTATGCTAATTAAATTTATGTAAATGTGCTTCAGTTATCTAAAAAAAAGTATTCTTTAGAGTGAAAATCTGTATACAATAGATGTGTATTTATGCAGATTACAGTTAAAGCATGTATGCAGAAGTGCATTCAGGCAAATAAGTGGCTTCACAACATGAAGTATTTCAAGCTGAAGTTACTATTTCAAGTTATGTTTTCAGTCAAATATATAATGGTACCAGCTTTTATTTTCTGCTTTTATCTGAGATCAGATAATATTGGCAGGAAGGATATTCTTTTAGTGTTGGTTTAGTTAGTTTGTAGAATATAACATTTATAAATAGCTATTTTAGATTGTTCAGTATAAATATGTTTCACTTAGTTTAAATTTCAGTAGAGTTTCAGAATAAAACATTCATACACAATTATATATTTCTAACAGCATTACTAGGTAGTTTACAACAAACATAAATAATATGCACCACACCTCACATTATTCAGTCAATAGTTTTAAGGGTAAAGTGACAGAATTATTTTAACAGGCTTATTGAGATAAGTTATCTAAAGAATAAGTAGTAATAGTTATTTAATTATACTCAAGGCATGATAGGTTGGGCATAATTTTATCAATTTGTTACAGAATACAGTGCACATTACATAATGATTATAGTACATTAGGCAGAAAGTTGAAAAGACACTGAGAGGGCATGCAAAGATATAGATATGAAATATATAAAGCATAGGTTTTAGTAAATGCATTTTTGCTGTTACAGCACATAGATATCTACAGAATATTTGAGAGACAAATTTAAAATATAGGCATATGTTACAGCACATAGAAATTAAAAGGTTAAATGAACAGGACTATTAGTTAACACTTTAACAAATCTAGTTCAAAATTTACAGAAACAAGTTAATACTGTATATGCTAGTTATGCTTTAAGATACATCTATTAAATCATAAAGCTGAGAGCTGTTCACAAAATCTCACCAAGATGACACTGATATATAGACTGTATTTATGTAGCATATCATGGACAGAAGTAAGTTAAAATTAAAAAAGATAGCTGGGTGCACAAGACACAGAATAAAAAAGTGCCCAATCCTGGTAGGCATACAGATGCTAAGACTGGAAAAGATGACAGCGTAGAATCCTCAAAATACAGGAACATTCCTACAATGGGGCCAGGCCAGGCCCAGGGGGAGGATTGGTCCCCCTGTTGTAGAAGGAAGTAGTAGTCCACAAAAATCACAAAAACTGATAGGCCAAAGAAGAGCCATAAAGACGATAAAGTGGACTGTTGAGGATAAGAAAGAAATTATGTATTGTTACTATTATGCAAAAAGCATAGAATTTCCAGACACAAGATATACAAAATGTTTGAGAGAGAAATTAGAGGAAATTAAAATACTTCCACAAGAAAAACTATCAGAAGCTTCAAGTATAAAATTGAATTCATTAATACAACAGATTTCTGAAAAACAGTATATAGATCAAGAAACTTTGAGTCTGTTTGGAAAAAGAAGCATCCGAGGAAGTGCAAAAATATAAACAATGAAACCTAGAGATTTTTGAAAAGTATAAAAAAGAAATATGGACATGGGAAAGAGAGATTTGATATGGTGCAATATTTATACAAAGGAGAAAGCCAGACGAATCAGTGTAAAGAAGGCAGCCTCAAAGGTATTTGAAGAGAAATACAGGCAAAGGCATCCAGATATTTAAAATTTCACAATAAAAAATAATATCACAAAGAGGGAATGTAGAAAAGAAGATTAGTAAAGTAGAAGTTAAAAAAATAGAAGTTGAACTTCTGGAGTGCCTGCGAAGTGAAGGATTTGGTGTAGAAGGTCTAACACAGATTACATCACAGCATGATGGAGTGAGTCCCCCAAAAAAGGAGAAGCAGAAAGATCTTGAGACATCTGGAGAAGAACTATGGACATGGGAGAGAAAAAGAGATTTAATATGGTGTAATATTCATGCATAGGAGAAAGCAAAACTAACCAATATAAAAAGAGCTGCACCAAAGATATTTGAAGAGAAATACAGACAAAGGAATCCGGACATGGAAAACTTTACAATACAAAAATTAAGAAGACAAAGAGGAAAAATAGAAAAAGAGATTAGAAAAGGAGAAGTTAAAGAAATAGAAACTGAGGTTATGGAGTACCTGCGAACTAAAGGATTCAGTGTAGAAAATCTAATTCAGAAAGCACCACAACAGGATAGAGCAATGGTTATCCAAATTAAAGGAAACCAGTGGAATGGGAAGCAATTGGTCAGGTGCCATATGAAGATATTTTGGAGCATTCCACAGGAAGCCAGTATAAATGTTCACTTGAAGCTGGACAGCAAGGGAAGGAACAGGAATCTGTGAAAACTCTGAAGCAGTCAGTGTTGAGGAGTGATAGGCCAGTGAGTTCCCATATGACAGAGCAATGGATGGTACAGGATGAAACTGAAGTGAATGTGCCACAGGAAGATGCTATAGAACTTTTTATAGAATGTCTGGCGGAAATGAAAAACAAAAAATGTGCCCTCAGTTTAGAAGAAAATGAGTTGAGAAGAGCTGCTTGATTTAATAGACCCAGATAAACATATTAAGATCAATGAAAGAAATAGACTGCAGAAGGTCAATAAAACTCAAAAAGTCAGAAGTTTGATAAAACAAATAAATGCTGTAATTAGAACTGTCCATAGAGATCCAGGCGATATAACAGAAGAAAACAGAATATATTACTATGCAGCTAAATTAATAACTGATAACGTTCTACCACAAGAGCACAGGGTAGTGAGGGAAAGGAATGGGAGAAATCGAATACCATCATGGAAGTATCGAGTAGAGAAAATTATAAAGCAATTAAGACAAGAAGTGTCACTGTTAGAGGAATATAGAAAAGGGAACAGATCAACAAAAGTACTAAGAAAGATAGACATGATAAAAGCAATGCACAGTATTAGAACAGATCAGGGTCTATCATGCAGTATCGCAAATAAGCTAACAATTTCAGCACATGCAGAAAAACTTGGAAGATACGCAGAAAAATATAAAGGAAAAGTACAAAATAAGCAATTTTTTGATGACCCAAAAAAGTTTTATAGAGAAGTGGGAAACGAGGTAAAAGGAACTGAAAGACAGCCAAAAAAAAGAAGAAATCGATACATTTTGGAGAAGTATCTATGAAGATCCTGTGGAAGATAACAAAGATGCTAAATGGATAGCACAAGTAAAAGAAAAAATAAGATGTTTAAAGGTACAGGTATGAAATGGGATGAAGTAACAGCTAGAGAGATTGAAACAAAGTTAAGAAAAGCCTCTAACTGGAAACCTCAGGCCCAGATGCAGTACCAAACTTTTGGCAAAAAGAATTAACATCTTTGCATAAAGATTTAGGCATGAGTAACAAGTATTTATATACACACTCCGATCATCAACCTGGCTAAAAACAGGAAAAAAAATGCTCCTACTTGAGTGAACCTGCAAGCTGCCCTAAAAATTATAGACCAATAACTTGCCTTCCAACAACGTATAAACTATACATGGGAATTGATGCCAACAGAGTTTATAGTCATGTAGAAGAACACTCAATTGTGGCAGTAGAACAAAAGGGCAATAAAAGAAAGTCATATGGAACAAAGAATCATTTGTTGTTAAATAAAGTCATAGTGGAGAACTATAAAAAGGGGAAGAATCTAAGGATGCATGGATTGACTACAAAAAAGCATTTGATAGTATTCCACATTCATGGATGTTAGAGTTCTTAAACATGTATAATATACACCCTACACTGATCAACTACATTACTGTGACCATGAAACAGTGGCAGACCACTTTGCAATTAAGCCATGATAAAGGACAAATTATTATCCCAGGGATAAAAAAATCAAAGGGGGATATTCCAGGATGACTCTGTCTATTTTGCCTTGCTGTTAACCCATTGAACTGTCTACTTAACAGCTTAGGCCATGTCTATAATTTGGCTCCTAGAAAACAAAGTGTAAAGACTTCTCATCTTCTCAAGGTCGATGATTTAAAATTGTATAGCTCATCAGATGAGGAACTGAAAGCACAACTGCAAGTTGTCAAAACTTTTGCAGATGATGTAAGAATGTCATTTGGTCTTGATAAATGTGCAAAAGCAACCTTTAAAGCAGGAAAACTAGTGAACCGGGAAAACAGTTTTGGCCAAGAATGTGACATAAAAGAACTTGAGCAAGAGGGAATGTATAAATATTTGGGAATTGATGAAGGATCAACAATAAAACACGAACAAATACAAATAAAACTTAGGAATACTTTTAGAAGACTTAAATTAATCCTGAAAACAGCATTGACATCTAGGAACAAAATCCAAGCTATAAACCAATTTGCTCTTCCTGTCCTAAGTTACAGTTTTGGAGTGATTGACCTCAAAACATGTTGGATAGATTAGATAGGGAAACAAGAAGGATGCTTCATAATCACCAAATGATTTATAAAAGTCTGTGCATACCAAGATTATATATTCCTCGTTCCGAAGGAGGGATGGGCCTCATTGAAACTGATTGCATTTATAGATCTGCAATCGTGGAACTCCACACATATCTGCTGACCTCATAAGACCCAAATGTAGTGAAATTTTAGAAACATGAGGAGAATAAAATCTAAGACGACTTATCTGCTTAATCTAGCAGAAGCATATCGGTGTCGAGCAGTAATGGAAATCAAACCAGAAGTAGATCAGAATCAGGCAGCAACTGAATGTTCCAAAAACAAGAGAGAGAATATAAGGTAAAGGACCTGATTAGAAGGCAAGAAATTTTTAGAAAATGCATAAATATAGTTGCAAGTATAGAAAACTTATGGAAGAACCTCATGTTGATCAGGAATGAATGCAGGAATGATTAAGGAGAAGCAAATTCAAACCAAGTGATGAAAGGTTAATATCGGCGGCTCAAGATAGTGGGCTGTGCACACATTGGTTTACAAAGTCCGTTGGACATGTGGGAGAAGCAGACAAATGTACATTTTGTAAAACCAAATTGGAAACAGTAGCACACCCCGTTGCTGGGTGTGACATACTAATGGCAGAAGGACTGTATACTGAAAGGCATAATAATGTGGCAAGATTGTTGCACTGGGGATTGTGCAAACATTATGGTACTGAAGTGGCTGAAAAACACTGGAAACATGAGCCACAAAGCATTGTAGAAAACGCTGAAGTTTACATCATATGGGGTCATCCATTACCAACAGTTCAAAAGATAGATGCTAGAAAACCGGATATAGTGGTCCATGAAAAGAAGACAAAAGTAGCATTGATCATTGAAATCACCACACCCAGTGACTACAGTGTCTTGCATACAGAGAGACACAAAGTCATAAAATATCAGGATTTGCAGGCAGAAATGAGAGCAATGTGGAATAAAGATACCTAGACAGCCCCAATAGTAGTGGGGACAATGGGTCAATCATATTTAGATATGTTACCAGTACATGTAACTCCGTACGAACTGCAGAAGGAGTCATTACTGGACACATTGCGGGTGCTGTGAAGAGCACTTCTGGCTGACATCAAAGATTGAAACAATACTGATTTCCTGAACTTTAATTATACTTTGACTTAGGAATGGGATACATTCCCATCATGGTATTAGAAACCCAAAAGATATGGAGAAATTAAAAAAATTGGCAGTTTTCAAAAGATTTGCAGATGCTCAAGTGACACCCTGTGGTCAAAATCAATATTGCAAGTTTATTTACCAGATAAGAACAAATGATTTTATAGCTATTATTATTTCTAGTAATCATTATAGTATCCTTTGCAGACTGTATTAATAAATGTATAAAATAATTACAGACGTAAATCTAAGTTCAGTAGTTTCATAGACAATTGTAATATTTTAGTAAGTCCTACTTAAATACAGTTAGTAACATAGTATACCTCATTATGAGGAATGTTCCTCATTTGGGGTCTTAAAACATTCATGTTCCTCAAACTTCCACATTGAAAGGATCTGTCACACATTCAGTGTTAGCAGTTTTTTAACTGATATCCACAGTAATCCAAAAAAACTCCAGTTGCTTTCCAGAATCAATAGAGGCCACCTCTTTCCAATATCAATACGTTTATTAAAACATAAAACAAAAAAACAAAAACAAGAAATAACAGCACTACTTTGACTTTTACTTTTTACATCAATGGACTTCACACTTTCATTTCCTTAGTCTGGAAACATCAGAGTCCCAACATTCCCTTTAAATACACCCAACATCTACATCATTGGACAAAATTAATTAGCTTCCTGTTTTTTAAAAAACTCAATAAATATATATTACTAAAAAATGTCAACATTTCCCTATGAAAAACTTGTATATCTTGAAACAATTATTAAAATACATCTTTAAACAATTATTAAAAATGTTTACCTAAAAACATTTTTCTGACCTATATAAATATATTAACCAATACACTTGAACAATACAACTGAATTGAGCTAATACAAAAGCAATATACTATAATTAACTAAATATAAAGCTTAATATAAAGCTTAACAATACTATTAATAATTATTTGCTTTAATTTTAAGAGCTGGCAGCAATGAAATATGGTCATTGAGCCCTGGTGGGTTGCAAGCGTCCAGTTGTAATTGCCAAATTAGCTCTCTGAACTCTAATTTGGTCTCCCAATCCCCACCTCGTTCGTTCATTTTAAGCTACTCAATTACCCAAAACTTAAAATCAGCTTGGGGGCATATAACAGTACGTCTAAAAAGGGCATTAGTTTTTCTTTCTATTAATATCATACATGTGTTCATACACTCTTTGTCTCAGGCTCTGTTCCGTCTTACCTATATAGTGTGATCCACATGTTATACAATTTGCTAAATATATAATACCCCCAGACTGACAATTCTAATATCCCTTTGGATAAAATACCATATTAATACTTTCTAATTCTAAAAACTCTTGATTGTATACAAAGGGGCACTGTGGACATCTGCTGCATTTATATGTACCTAGCTTACTCCTATTTTCACTTTCCTGTCCTTTTTCAAATATTTCCTTCAAGTTTCGATTCTTCCTGTATCCAAATTTAAAATGTTTGGAAAATACTTTCAATCTATTTGGCATCCCTGAAAACAAAGTCCAATTTTTGTGTATGACTTCTATTCCCTTGGTATCTTGGTTGTAAGTTAAAACCATATAAATTTCTTCAGTTCCGTTTTTTTCTATCATTCACTCTTTCTCCTTGATTCATTTCTAATAATTCTACAATACTGTTTTGTGCACTCGTTAACAATGGTATATATTTTTTATTCCATCCCTTCCATACTTCTTCCTTTGCATTTTCTATAATCTCTAATGGGTATTCCCTTTCTTGAAACAAACTTTGTATATATTCTAACTCCGCCTTAATATCCTCTTTTTCAGATGTCATACGTACTGCTCTGATCATTTGGCCTTTAATAATATTGTGTTTTTGTTTTACTGGATGGTTACTACTATAATATAAATATGAATTTGAAAAACACTCTTTTCTGTACAATTTGGACCTAAACTTTTATTAATATTGTCTTTCAAAATAGTAGTATCTAAAAAGTTAATATACTCCTCCCATACTTCATGTGTAAATTCTAAAAACTCCGTAGTTTGGTTAATATAACTAATACAATTTTCTATTTCTTCTTTAGGTCCCTTCCAAACCAAGCAGATGTCATCCAGAAATCTAAAATATGCTTTAATATAGTGATTATATCTTGAATTAAATATAAGATGTTTTTCCCAATATAACGACACAATATTGGCCACTATAGGGGCACACTCTGCACCCATCGGAATTCCATCTTTCTGATGATATAATTCCCCATGAAAATATATAAAATTATTTTTCACCACCAGTTCAACATTTTCTAATATTAAATTAAAGTGTCTTTGATCAACAAAATTAAATTCCAACATCATTTCTTCCAGCCACATCAAACACAATTCATGCGGAATCACCGAAAAAGGGTCTTTAACATCCACCATAATAAATTTGTATTCCGTATCATATGTTAGTTGTCCCATTTTAGTGAGAAAATCCCACAAATCTATGAGAATATGATGATAAAATCTATAAAAAGGTTTTAGATGTTCTTCGTGTTTCACTGTTGCAGTCATTATATTTGGGTAATCCTGCTGCCAGGTTGCCCTCAGTCGGCCTGAATGCCAAAGTCCTGGGTCCTGTGTCGGCTGCTGTTGCCCCTTCCCTGACATCAGGTCATCAGGGGTATAAAAGATGCGGCCAACGCCATTTTCTTCAGTCTTTCTTGCCACGTGGTGCCCGAAGCAGAAGCAGTTCGCAAGTGTCGGTCGGCCGACTCCTGAGATTTTTGTGTTAGAGTTTCAAATCCGAAGTCTTCTATAAAGCTAAGTACCCCATTGGGGAAACTTTTTTTCTTGCTCCAGACCAATGTCAGAAAAAGTTAATAATTGTATTTCTTGTGGGAAGCAAATTCTTACTGTATTCCTTGCCTAGGCCCTGATCACAACGTTTCTGGTTGTCGGTTTTGTGCTAGATTTAACCAACGCACTATTAAGCGTCGGTATGATTTTGCTTTAAACTATTTTGGACGTCGGTTTAATTATCCAGAAATGTCGTCGGATAGCCATCCGACTACCGGAGTTCACAAAAAACGCAAAGAAAAGGAAAGAGATAGACAACCGAGGCCCAAAACCGACGACAAAGCTTCTCCTAAGCCAGTCGCCGGTTCGCCGTTCCTCAGTGAGGCGCTTTCGCAGCCCCTGACGCCCACTGCTTTAGAGTCGCAGGCCGCTACTGACTTCCATGTGGAGTCGGCCATGCCACTGGAAACTCAAGGTATTGGAGCCTCAGATATTATCCCTTCAGATGGGTCCGGAGCCGCTGAGCAGGCACCGGCTTCTGAGGGTGTATTCAGACCTAAACATCTTTACATCAAACTGACTTAAGCTTCAAAGGCAAAGACTAAAGCACCTTCCAAAGCAAAGAATCAAACTCAAGAGCCACGTGGTCAGGCCTCTATGCCCAAAAAACAGATGCTCAAACTGGCCGAAGACTTGATTACCTTGATCAGGGGTTCCCCATCCCCCTCCTGAAAAGAGACCTAGGCAAGAGACTGACTATGAATCTTCAGATCAGGTTTCCATTTCTTCTGATTCCTCTTCTGATCAGGAATATTCTCTTCCCCCCTATGAGGATTCTGATGCTGAAGAATCTATTCCTTCAGCTTCACCTCCAGAGGACTATTCTTGTGGGGAAACCTTACATACCATGAGGGAGCATTTCCACTGGGAGAGCAAAGATTTTTCAGAATCTTAAAAGAGGCTGAGGGATTTCCTTTTACTACCGCAACACAAGCCACTAGCCATCCCACTTGTGTTAGACATTGTAGATGATGTGTTTTTGGAGTCTAGTCTTACCCCTGACTCCTTACCTCCAGCTCCTGTTAAGCCAGGCAGATATTACAGGGTTCCTGACTCTCATAAATTCCTTTTTAAAAAACCCCGCTGCAGACCCAGAAACTATTTCTCAGGGTCCCAAAGGAGTTAAGGCTTCCACTGTAAAAAACTCTACCCTCTCTGAAAGAGACTCTAGGGCACTGGTAAATGGGGAAGAAAGGTTTACACATCTGCTACCTTGGCTATAAGGGCCTTAAACTGTCAGTTTCATATGCTCAAATATCAGCAACATGTCATGGCATTGCTTAAACAGAAAATGTTGTTAAACTCTGAATGTGCAGAAAACAAGGAAATGCAGGATTTATTGCATGCAGCTGAACAAGTTGGAAAGCATACTTTGCAATGTGGTTTTGATTCTTTAGAGGCCTCCTGCAGGGTCGCAGTTACAGGTTCTGTAATTAGAAGGCATGCTTGGTTAAAGGAACAAAATCTGCCTGATCATGTTAAAGTTAAACTATTAGATGCACCTTTACAGCATGATACTTTGTTTGGTGTTAAGGCAGAAGAGGTGTTAAAGAAAATGGAGGACAAAGCTAAATCTATGCAAACGGTCAAATATTTTTACAAGTACAGCCACCTAGGTTTAGTAGACACTGGCCAACAAAGAATTGGTCCTTTCCTGTGTCAGACAGACCTCAAAGGGGCAGAACCAGATGCCCTAGAGGCAGATCCCAGGCGCAAGGTTCATTCCGTTCAAAACAATGGGGGGCTTCTACCTCCAAAGTTGGAGAAGGCATATCACAACCATTCAGAGGTGACCTGTGTCTGGCATGCAAGGGATCCTCCAACAAATTAATGATGGAATTACTGCACATCAGCAAGTCAAATGGCATCAAACATACTCTGTCTAGGGACCTAAACCTCTTCTGCAACATCAACAGAATGGTTTGGGGGAACAGGTATCTCTCGCAAAGGATACTGCTGCTGTGGTACAGACTCCACATAAAACAAAGTGCATCCCTGTTCATTTTCAAGTACAACTTAAATTTATGGATGGGAAATAGAAAATTTACCCCAGGACTGCCAGTTGGGTAAGGCCAATCTATAACCAAATGGAATAGGTTATTTCATGCACAAAATGCGACATTGACTAGGCTTAAAATGGTCTGCAAGGGCAGCTAGCCAATACTTAGCTATGAACCTATGTAATTTGGACTTTAAGTTCATTGTGATTCCTAAATCCATGCAGACTTGAAGCAAGGAATCCCTGGCTTGAATAAGTAGATTCCTGGTTGGGGCAGTAATGATCCAGTTGTCCAGGTTTGGGAATACTCATAAACTCTGCAGTCTTGGGTAAGCTGCTACCATTGCCATACCCTTGGTAAAACCTGGGGGGGGGCTGTATTGAGTCCAAAGGGCAGTGCTCTGAATTGGAAATAACTAGCTCCCAGCCAGAAGCAAAGATACTTTCTTGGAGTGCCTGTCCATCTTTATATGGTAGTAAGCATCTTGAAGATCAGTCAAGCATATCCAGTAGTCCTTCTTTGGCAATGGAAGAATGGACTGAACCATGACCATCTGGAATTTTGTTTTACAAATATTTTCAGTTGATTTAGGTCCAAAATTGGCTTTGGGTCCCCATTTGTCTTTGGCAGTAAAAAGAGTCTTGAATAAATTTTGGATTTTTTTCATCTAGCAGGACCTCTTTGATCACTCGATTTCTTTGCAGCTTCTTTATTTCTGAAGTGTCTGCTTCCTATTGTGAGGATAGAACATCAGGAATTCTTTTCTGGAGTGAGAGGGAGTATGAAAAGGTATGACCTAGCCTCCGGTTGCTGTCCTCTGCACCCATTTGTCTTGAGTGATTACCATCCAGGTTGTTCGATGCAGAGATAAGTGCCCCCATTAGTCTCCAGAGTATGACAACCAGGCATATATTCAGGACTTCTGGATAGGCTTCTCTTAGAAAGGAACCCTGAAGCCTTGGTTTTGTGGACCACCTGTGCTTCTTGGGAAGTCTCCATTATAAGAGTTCCCCCCTCTGAAACGGGGAGCAGCCTATCCAGAAGTGTCTGATGTAAACCATGCAATTTACAAATCCTCTTCCCTCCCTTCTGATTTCTGGAGATGGTCCACTGAGTTTTGAGAATTTGATCCCTACAGCAGAGGGGGATTTACCATCTTTACTTCTGCAGGGAGTTTCTTTGACATTAGAACCAAACCAGGTTGATCCATCATAAGGGGCTTTGGACCTCTCTTCTGCCAGTTCCTTCTTAGTGACTGCTGCCACTACCATGGAATCTACAGCAGGACCCTTGCTCCAATGGAGTCTTATCTTTAGGAGCTACTAAAAATTTGTCAGCCTTCTTAGGGATAGGCTTAGCCATAACTGGTTCCTTCCATGCCCTCGATGATATTTGGACAGTCATCTCGTCATTGAGGGGAACCAACCAAGAAGTAGATGGGCCAGAATCAAAAGCTTCAAGGAACACTGTCGCCTCCAGAGAAAGGTCTTGGAAGGACCAACCCACTCAATAAGAAGTTCCAGAATCTCCCTGAATGAGACATCCTCGGGGGGGGGGGGTTGAACCTTCTCCTTCATCGAAATCCCTGCCAGTGTCACAGATTCCTCAGGGAATCTATATGCCTTCTATTGCATTTATATTTCTGGTGGATCTGTGCTGTCGGAGGTTTAGGAGAGGACTCTGAAACAGAGAGAGAATCTCTGTGGAGACCAGTCTCAGTTTTCTGAAATGGGCTGCCTCAACAGGACAGGAAGAGCAGGCTTCAGACTCTGGGAAATCTTATGGAGATGGGTAGGATCCAGTTCTGAAAGGACAGATCTTTGTTTGGACTGGGTGAGAACTCTTGAAAGCCTAGAATGCCAAGCTCAAGATGGGTCCAGGGAGCCCTGCCTCCAGATACAAAACTCCTGAAAGTGACTCAAACCTGCAAGCCGTCCAACTCTGGACCAACATTGGAGCCAAACTATCTAGAAGCAATGCTAAGGGGAGAAAGGGATCCGAATACTTCTGATCCAGTCACAAGTTATTAAAGTCAACACCAACAGTCTGGCTATGAGACTGAGATGGCTCCAAATGTGCTAGAGCTGGCTCTGTCAGAGAACTCATCATAGTCGAGGAGGAATGTAATTTCTTGTTCAGTGTAGACTTACCTTGGGTTAAAGACAGATCAAAGGGCTCCAGTCATAGAGGACAGATCAGAGATGGAGTTATTAATGACCCAAGTGGGAGAGACGTGTCTTCCAGATCTAAAAGTGGTTAAAACCGGGAGTACCCTCAACTGAGTCTGTGTCTGAAGGAAACACCTCATCATCCTGTTCACATTCACTTCTTTGAGGCTCAGAGTGGACCTAACTGACCTTAAGAAAGAAGTGGAGGAAGGAGGCCTGGATAGATGCCTTGGCCTGTCCTGTAAAACTAGAGACGGGAACCTAGGAGTCACAGGTTCCAGTGGAAAAACTGGGTGGTGTAGCAGATCTGATGATTATTGGATCCAAAAATAGCTCTGGATTCAAGAGTTTAGGTATCTTCACTGGTAGGGTCAGAGCCACTGAAGGTGTCTGGTCTTGTGATCTTTTTTTCACAGACTTTTTCTTGTCTTTTTCTGTCTCTTTATGTCATTCTTTTTTTTTTACCAGCCTTTTGTTTGCAAGAGGAAGAAGTAGCAGCCACGTTTTCCTTGAAACTGAAGAAGGCTAGAAGATGCTTCAAAGCAAGCTTGTTTCTCCTCTCTGTTAAAGTTGTCTGCCTGGAGGCTTCCCAAATACAGCAGGACACCACTAACTGAAAAATCCCCAGACAGTAGACGCATTTCTCATGCTTATCAGAATTAAGAAGCTTGTGAGGACAAACAACACTTTTTAAATCTCTGTGGCTTATATGACATGTTTGTACATAAAATGCTGTAAAAGGAAGAGGATTAAAGTACCTAGAAAATAATATACACAGATAAAAGTAAAAATTATTTTTTCCTAACTAAGCAAGTATTAGTACAATGGAGAAAATGTTATTAGCAATAAAAGAAAGGGAAAGGAAAATATCTATATGTATAGGAGTATGTTTATGTATATATCTAAATAGATATAATTGTAAGGGAAAAAGCAAAGGGAATGGATATACTTATCTAGAAGTAATCTTCAAAGTTTCCACAAAAAACTCTCCTGAGCAAAAAGATCCATTGTAGTTCGTCAAGTGCATATGAGATCTGAAGTAGCTTGTTCTATTCACAGGGATTATGGAGTAGGGGGGAGGTGGTTGTAGCCAGTTCCAAGGTTGGTTCAGAGACCCATCCTTTGAGGGACGGATGGAAAAAATGACATCAGCTGTTTCATTTTCTGATATTGTTTCTTATCTGTTATTTGCGGTTTGTCATTACAAGGTGGTCAAATATGTGATGCTATGGTGTAACAATTGCAAGTAGTCACAAAAGTGTCATCTGTGATCAAAAAAGGTAAAGGAATGTACATTTCATTGCTGTATGGTTCTGTAATTTTTGCCTTGTATATATGTGGATGTGGGTGCATGAAATATCCCCACTAAATGTAGAACTGGGTAAAAGAATGGTATCACAGAAATGAAAGTGTATTAAATTATAATAAGGTACTTCCAGAATAGAGTTGCTTGTGAATTATATATAGTTTGATAAAATTATGATACCATTTTTACTGTGGCGTGATTCATTTGCAGGTTTTAGAATTTTTCTTTTTTTCTTTTTCTAAATCAGCCTCTAATAGTTAATCTTGTGAATCCAGGATCTCTTACTTCTGCCATGTACCAATTTCTGACTGAAATGCATGAGACAAAAAAAGGTGTCGTTATTCCTAAAGAGCTCTTCTCACAAGTATGTAAAAAGTGAGTATCGTCTTTTTATTCTGCATGGTACTGCTTAGTTTTACACATATGTTATGTCACTCTAGACACTTTTTTTTTTCAGATAAGTTTTTTTCAGAGGTGCCTGTTATGGTAACAACTGCTAGCTTCAGATATTTGAAAAATATTGGCAAGATCTGAATTTTTAAAAAAAACTGTATTTACATTTCACACACAAACTTTGTAACCTAAATAAAAACGACATCAGTCATATGCAATGAACATTTCCAGATCTTAATTGACAATCTTGTCTTTATATATTTTCTTTCCATCAACATTATTAGCCACTTTTCAACACACCCTACATTCTCGTTCATCAGTTGGCCACTGACCATTCTCCTCTTATTCCTGTTGACTGTTTCCATGTACTTTCCCCATAGATGCCATGCAGTTTACTGCATCCCCTTCCTCCTTTTCTATCTCTGTCTGAGATCTCATCTATTTTTTCTTTTATTTCTTAATCATAATTATTTTACCCTGTACAAATTGGGAAGTTGCACTGCTCAATATGTTTGCTAATGTTGGTTTAATATTTGAGTTTGATTTTCTTGTGATTGTTGGGTTTACTTCTGCTGGCAAACAAAAAAAAAACATAGTGGTCTCTGAATGTTTAGCGTGAAGCATGTAAATCTATTCCCTTGTATAGTGTGGTCAAATAAAATAATGGGGTAGAATTTATCATTTGCTTCAGTACATTCAGTCTGCAGAACCAAGCATTTTTTTTCAGTTTGCATCATTGAGCCTCCTTTAAGTTATTTTTCACTCATGCTTTATTCATGCTAGTAGTACCTCAGAAACATTGAGAAATGGTTCCTGTGGATCATATCCTGGTCAAGAAGTAAAATAAAATAAAATTGTTGTTTTTGCTGGAATTTTAGTAAATTGTAATGAGCTACCCTAATCACTGACAAGGTACGTCAGTGTTTTCATTTTTTTTAGAACATAATTAAATATTCTATGATCCTAGCCAGTGCTGGTTCCACTGACTCCAGAAAAGAGACTAATAATACAGAAGGATGCTCATGTGGGTGTTTTTTTGCATTTTAAGAAAAATTACATCACTCTGCAAATAACTTGGTAGAAGTTTGTTATTTTGTTTACTGGTTATTACCAGTGGCTCTTTTTCCAGATAAAATAATATATATAAAAGTTCTGTTCATATTGTCCTGGCGCTTGTGGAAGAAAAAATCTAAATCTGCTTGTTCCTCCACAGTTCCCCCCCTTTATCCCCCACAAATCAGTATTGAATTTTTGGAGCTGAACATCCGCTAACTTCTCCTGTTGTTCCTTTTCCTCTCCAACTTTGTCTGCCACATATTGTACTAGGTTAACAATTTTATGAATGCCTATACTTGGCCAGTTTAAACAAACCTTTTTAATCTATTCTTGAATTGGTGACCGTAAGCCTTTTACAAAGTCTGCTGACAGTCCACTGGCTGCTGCTTTTTCTATAGGTTCTGGATACCCTGAAAAGGCTTCAAACGCATCTGTCATACTTTACAAATATGCATCAGTGGATTCATTCTGTTTTTTTTGTACAGTTCCCTTAATTCTTGCCCAGTTAAATGTTGGGTGAAATGCTTTAGTGATGGCTTTTAATAAACTGTCTTTCTAGCAGTAAGAAAACAGTTATCCATATATTTAGGAATGTTAACGCCTATAGCTGATTTTCCCATTTTTTTCTAAAATTGTCTGGGGGAGTTGAGGCTTTCAAAACTGCGTATAAATCTATGATAGTTGACTTGGGGGGGGGGGGGTGAATGGGGGCTTACCTTGGAGGAAAGAACTTTATTGGTAGATTATTCTTAATGTTGCAAACACCCCACGTATTAATGATGTTGTTTATATAGGATCCGTTTTGAAGAAAAAATATTTTTCTTTATGAACAGTTTTTATTAGCAAAGTTCTTATCACAAATTAATATAAAAATATTGAATTAGGTAGTTTTTAAAGGTGCATTTCTCTTTAAATTTTGGTTTTGGAGCTAAAATTTGTATTTAAATAGCAGGAAGTGTGGGGATGCACAAGCCAGTGCATTTCTTTGTGCCGGTCCCAAGCCCGGATAAATGGGGAGGGTTGCGTCAGGAAGGGCATTCGGCATAAAAATTCTGCCACAACACTTATGGCGCAAAAATTTCTTATTTCCATACCGGATCAGTCAAGGCCCAGGTTAACAACGATCGCCACCAGTACTGTTAGCCAACAGGATGTTGGCGGAAATTGGGCTACTGTTGGCCGAAGGAGAAGAGGAGGGCGAAGGCATGCCCAAAGGCAGGAAGGTTAGGAGTGTTGGAACTTTGAATGTTGGCAGTATGACTGGTATAGGAAGAGAGCTAGCTGATATGATGGAGAGAAGGAAGGTTGTTATATTGTGCGTGCAAGAGACCAGATGGAAGGGAAGTAAGGCCAGGTGTTTAGGAAACGGGTTCAAATTGTTCTATCATGGTGTGGATGGCAGGAGAAATGGGGTAGGGGTTATACTAAAGGAACAATATGCCAAGAGTGTTTTAGATGTGAAGAGAGTGTCTGACAGAGTGATGTTTATGAAGCTCGAAATTGATGGTGTAATGATGAATGTTGTTAGTCATATGCTCCACAAGTTGGGTGTGCGATGGTTGAGAAAGAGAAATTTTGGAGTGACTTGGATGAAGTTGTGGTGAGTGTTCCCAAGGGTGAGTGATTGGAGCGGACTTTAATGGGCATGTTGGTGAAGTGAACAGAGGGGATGAGGAAGTGATGGGTAGGTATGGTGTTAAGGAGAGGAATGCAGAAGGTCAGATGATTGTGGATTTTGTGAAAAGGGTGGACATGGCTGTGGTGAATACGTATTTTAAGAAGAGGGAGGAGCATAGGGTGACATACAAGAGTGGAGGAAGATGCACACAGGTGGATTATATCCTGTGTAGGAGGGCCAGTCTGAAGGAGATTGGAGACTGTAAAGTGGTGGCAGGGGAAAGTGTAGTTAAGCAGCATAGAATGGTGGTCTGTAGGATGTCGTTGGTGATCAAGAAGAGGAGGAGTGTGAAAGCAGTGCCAAGGATTAAATGGTGGAAGTTAAAAAAGGGTGATTGTGAAGTGGAGTTTAGGGAAGAGTTAAGACAGGCACTGGGAGGCAGTGGAGAGTTACCGAATAGCTGGGTAACTACAGCAGAACTAGTAAGGGAGACTGCTAGAAAGGTGCTTGGTGTGACATCTGGACAGAGGAAGGAGGACAAGGAGACCTGGTGGTGGAATGAGGAAGTACAAGAGAGTATACAGAGGAAGAGGCTGGCGAAGAAGAAGGGGGATTGTCAAAGAGATGAAGAAAGCAGACATGAGTATAAGGAGATGAGGCGCATGGCAAAGAGAGAGGTGGCGAAAGCTAAGGATAAGGCGTATGGAGAGTTGTATGAGAGATTGGACACTAAAGAGGGAGAAAAGGACCTGTACCGATTGGCTAGACAGAGGGACAGAGCTGGGAAAGATGTGCAGCAAGTAAGGGTGATAATAGATAGTGAGGGAAAGGTACTCACAAGAGAGGAGAGTGTGTTGAGTAGATGGAAAGAGTCTTTTGAGAGGCTGATGAATGAAGAGAATGAGAGAGAGAAGGTTGGATGATGTGGGAATAGTGAATCAGGAAGTGAAACAGATTAGCAAGGAGTAAGTAAGGACAGCTATGAAGAGGATGAAGAATGGAAAGGCTGTTGGCCCAGATGACATACCAATGGAAGCATGGAGGTGCTCAGGAGAAATGGCAATGGAATTTTTAACTAGATTGTTTAATGAAATTTTGGAAAGTCAGAGGATGCCTTAGGAGTGGAGAAAAAGTGTTTTGGTACCTATCTTTAAGAATAAGGGTGATGTGCAGAGCTGCAGTAACTACAGAGGGATAAAATTGATCAGTCACAGCTTGAAGTTATGGGAAAGAGTAGTAGAAGCTAGATTAAGAAGGGAAGTGATGATTAGTGATCAGCAGTATGGTTTCATGCCAGGAAAGAGCACTACAGATGCAATGTTTGCTCTGAGAATGTTATTGGAGAAATGAAGAGAAGGTCAGAAGGAGTTGCATTGTGTCTTTGTAGACTAGGAGAAAGCATATGACAGGGTGCCTAGAGAAGAGTTGTGGTATTGTATGAGGAAGTCGGGAGTGGCAGAGAAGTATGTAAGAGTGGTACAGGATATGTACGAGGGTAGTGTGACAGTGGTGAGGACTGCAGTGGGAGTGACAGATCCGTTTAAGGTGGAGGTGGGATTACATCAAGGATCAGCTCGGAGTCCTTTCTTATTTGCAGTGGTGATGGACAGATTGACAGATGAGATCAGACAGGAGGCCCCGTGGACTATGATGTTTGCAGATGACATTGTGATCTGTAGTGAGAGTAGGAATCAGGTTGAGGAGAGGTGGAGATATGCTCTAGAGAGCAGAGGAATGAAGGTCAGCAGGGCTAAGACAGAATATATGTGTGTAAATGAGAGGGAGGGTAGAGGAATGGTGAGGATGCAGGGAGTAGAGTTGGTAAAGGTGGATGAGTTTAAGTACTTGGGATCAACAGTTCAGAGTAATGGTGAATGGAAGAGAGGTGAAGAAGAGAGTACAGGCAGGGTGGGATGGGTGGAGAAGAGTGTCAGGAGTGATTTGTGACAGACGGGTACCAGTAAGAGTGAAAGGGAAGGTCTACAAGAGGGTAGTGAGACCAGCTATGTTATATGGGTTGGAGACAGTGGCATTGACAAAAAGGCAGGAGTCAGAGCTGGATGTGGCAGAGTTAAAGATGTTAAGATTTGCACTCGGTGTGACTAGGATGGATAGGATTTAGGAATCAGTATATTAGAGGGTCAGCTCATGTTGGACAGTTTGGAGACAAAGCAAGAGAGACGAGATTGCGTTGGTTTGGACATGTGCTGAGGAGGGATGATGGGTATATTGGGAAAAAGATGCTAAGGATGGAGCTGCCAGGTAAGAGGAAAAGAGGAAGGGCTAAGATAAGGTTTATGGACGTGGTGAGAGAAGACATGCAGGCAGTTGGTGTGACAGAGCAAGATGCAGAGGATAGGAAGAAATGGAAAGAGATGATCCGCTGTGGCGACTCCTAACGGGAAAAGCCGAAAGATGATGATGATGTAGTTTTTTTTTTCACTCTGAGGAAGTTCTGTTAATTTTAAGAATGAAAATGCTTAGTATTTTACAATAAAAGAAGTTGTGGACATTTTTGGAGCAGTGTTTTGTTATTTTTGTTTACTTAGTATGCTTGTCATGTTTTTGGATTGTTTTGTAGTTATTTGGTATTGCAGTGTTCAGAACGTCACAGCTTGTTTTATTTTCTGGAGAGAAAGGGGGTGCTAGTAGTCGAGATGAGCCGCAGGACCTTACACAGCTCCTGGAATGTATGGGATTGATGAAGAGCCGTATTGATAATGACTTTGCAGCACTTAGAAGTTCCAGTTCTGCCAATTTGGCTGGACCTGATAATGGTAGATGTTCTTCATGTTTCACTGTTGCAGCCATCACACTTGGGTTATCTGCCTGCAGGTAGCCCTCAGTCGGCCTGAATACCAAAGCCAACCTTCCCCCTCTAAAAGACAAAGAATTGATTTCCCTTCTGATTCAACAGACCATGAGTCCGATGACGACTCATGATCCCTCTGATTACCAGGACATGTATCTACCTATGAGAATTCTGATGCAGAGAATTTCATTCCCTCTGCATCCCCTTCACAGGACTTTTCTTTTGGTGAAACCTTGCATACCCTAAGAGAGCATTTCCGCTGGGAATGCCAGGACTACCCACAGTCCAGAAAGAGACTCAGAGAATTTTTAGACGTGCTTCAGCACGGGCATCTAGCTAATACCCCCTGTCCTGGATATTGTAGATGATGTTTTCATGGAATCCATTCTTACTCCTGATATTTTACCACCAGCTCATAGAAAGCCTGTCAGGTACTACAGGGTACCTAACTCTCACAAATTTCTCTTTAAAAATCCCACTGCAGATCCAGAGACCATTTCCCAGGGACCTAAAGGTATTAAGGCTACTACAGCCAAAAATCCTACTCCTTTGGACAGGGATTCGAGGGGTTTGGACAGATGGGGCAAGAAGGTATATACCTCTGCAACTCTTGCCATCAGGGCTTTAAATTGCCAGTTTCACATGTTGAAGTACCAGCAGCATATTATGGAACTAATTAAACAAAAAATGTTGTTGCTTCCAGATTTTGCAGAAAATAAAGACTTACAACAGTTACTGCATTCTGCAAACCACGTCAGTACACATACTTTGCAGTGTGGTTTTGATGCCTTAGAAGCATCTTGCAGGGCTGCTGTCACTGGGTCTGTACTGAGAAGGCATGCCTGGCTGAAGGAACAAATCTTGCCAGACCATGTCAAAGCAAAATTACTAGATGCTCCATTAAACCAGGAACATTTGTTTGGCACAAAAGCAGAAGAGGTTCTTAAAAAGATGGAGGAAAAAGCTAAATCTATGCAAACTGTTAAATATTTCTTACAAGTACAGCCACCTAGATTCAGTAGGCATTGGCCTTCAAAAAACTGGTTCTTTCCAGTCCCTACCAGGTATTCTCAACCCAAACCCAGGGGCAACAGACCACCAGGGCTACAGTCTCAGGGTACGCAGAGATCTAAACAATGGAGTGCTCCCCCCTCAAAAACAGGGAGTGGTAAGCCACCCCCAATGGAAAAAATTCACAATGACTTGTCTAAAATCCTTCCCAGCCATGGCTCAAAAGTAAGTACTTTCTCTTCGCAGTATCAGGGCTATTCAACCTGTTCCAGTAGAGCAAAGAGGACAGGGTTTCTACTCCAGACTGTTCCTGGTGCCCAGAAAAGAGGGCTCTTGGTGCCCTAACCTGGACCTGTCCATTCTCAAAACCTTCCTGGTGGTCCCAAAATTCAAAATGCTTATACTACAACAGCTGCTTCCTATGCTAGCCAAGGACTCCTGGCTAGTCACCCTAGACCTAAAAGAAGCTTATCTGCACATCCTCATAAGGGAATCTTACAGGAAATATCTACGATATTCTTCGTGTTTCACTGTTGCATTCATCACACTTGGGTTATCTGCCTGCAGGTAGCCCTCAGTCAGCCCGAATACCAGAGTCTTGGGATTTCTGCATCAGATGCTGTCGCCTCTTCCATGATGTCAGGTCGTCAGTGGTATAAAACATGCAGCCGACGCCATTACATCGGCTTTTCTTGTTGTGCGGGAGCATGTAGCAGAAGCAGTTCACAAGTGCCAGTCGGCCGCTTCCTGAAATTTTCGTTTTTCGAGTTTCAAACCTGAAGTCTTGTAAAGCTAAGTACCCCATTGGGGATTCTTTTTTCTTGCTCTAACCGATGTCAGAAAAAGTTAACAATTGTCTTGTCTGTGGAAAGCAAATACCTCACAGAGATTTTCATTTTTACTGCTTTACCTGTTCAAGCACAAGACCACGACATCCCTCGCTGTCGGTTTTGTGCCTTATTCAATGCCCCAGCTATTCGTTGTCGGGCTATTTATGTCACTAAATTCTTTCCCTCTCGTTCACCGTATTCCAAAATTGGTTCGATAAGCCATCCAACTACCGATCTTCCGAAAAAAACGCAAGGATAAAGACAGAGACAGACTGCATAGGTCCAAAACTGACGATGATGCTTCCGTAAAGCTAGTCGCCAGTACGCCGGTACTCAGTGAGGCACTTTCGCAGTCCCTGTTGCCCACTTCTACAGATTTGCAGGCCTCTACTGAGACACATTCAGATGTGTATGCCGTGAGATGCTTCTTGGACTATGGAACCTGCAGATGTCTCTACCTTGGATGGGTCTGGAGCCGCTGTGCAGGCAAAGGCTTCTGAGGATGTATTCAGACCTTCCGATGTTCATATTAAACTGACTACTTCATTAATGACTAAAACTACCGAATTTCTCAGGCCCAGAGTTCGCACTACGCCTAGGAAACCGACGACCAAAGCACATTCTCAAGCTCCCATGCCACAGAAACAAATGCTTAGAATGGCTGAAGACCTTATTACTTTAATTAGGGGAAGCCAGCCTTCCCCCTCTAAAAGACAAATAATTGATTTTCCTTCTGATTCTACAGACCATGAGTCCAATGACTGTAACCCTTCTGATTACCAGGACATACCCTTATTGACCTATGAGGACTCAGATGCAGAGGAATCCAATCCCTCTGCCTCCCCCCAAGAGGACTTTTCTTTTGGCGAAACTTGCATACCTTAAGAGAGCATTTCCACTGGGAATGCCGGGACTACCCACAGTCCAAAAAGAGATTTAGGGAATTTTTAGACTTGCCTCATTATAGGCCTCTAGCTAAACCTCATGTCCTGGATATTGTAGATGATGTCTTTATGGAATCCAGTCTTACCCCTGATACTTTACCATCAACTCCTAGAAAGCCTGACCGGTACTACAGAGTACCTGGCTCTCACAATTTTCTCTTTAAAAATTCCACTACAGATCCAGAGACCATTTCCCAGGGACCTAAAGGTATTAAGGCTACTACAGCCAAAAACCCTACCCCTATGGACAGAGATTCTAGGGCTTTATACAGAGTAAGTGTACAAAACTGTACTATGTTCTTTGTATTTCACTGTTGCAGTCATCACACTTGGGTTGATTCCCAAAGCTGAGGAAGGGTGGAGGCAGTCGAGAAATATTGGGGCTGGCAAACAGGCCTTGTAAAACTGCTGTGGCAAATCAAGCTCTGGATTTAGAAAAGATAGGTAAGTGGTAATGCTTGGTGAAGGTGTGTACAGAACTCCAGGTTGCAGCTTCCAGGATGTTCCAGGTAGGGAGTCCCCTGAGAAATGCTGTAGAGGTTGAGGTAGCCCTAGTGGAATGAGGTCTGATCCCCAGTGAGGTAGGTTTTCCATGGTGTTTGTAGGAGAAATGGATGCAGTGTGCTATCCATTTAGAAATGGTTTGCTTTGAAATGGCCTTGCCCTCTGCCCCTGTAGCAAAGCTGACTAGCAGCTGGTCAGATTTTCTGAAAGGATTAGTCCTGTCAAGGTAGAACCTGAGCTGTCTGTGCACGTCCAAGGGGTGCAGGATCCTTTTTCCTTTATTCAGTTATGTGGGTTAGTCCTGCATGGAAGATAATGAAGGGTTCCACAGCCATAAGGGCCTGTAACTCTCTTCTTGCTAAAGTGATGTCTATAAGTAAGGCTGTTTTCCAAGAGACGAATTTTAACTCTGCTGTAGCAGCAGGCTTAAAAGGGGGGGGGGTGAGCTTCTCTAGTACAAAGTTAAGGTCCCAGGCAGGAGTGGGAGCTCTCCTTGGGGGTCTTAAATTGTGAGCCTCTCTGAGGAACTGTTTGATCAGAGGGTGAGAGAAGAGGGTTGGCTCATATTGTAATGAGCTGAGATGGCAGAGGCATGGATAGAATCTTAATTGATGAGAAGGATAGGCCTTTGTGGAGCAGCTCTGCTAGATAATCTAGGATTTGAGGTAAGGTGGGCACAGCTGTGTCCTTTCCTTGAGACTGGCTCCAAGAACAGTATCTGTTCCACTTTTCTGAATATGATTTACTAGTACTTGCCCTCCCGGCCTCAAGGATAACATCCAGCACCTGTTTGCTAAGGGTTGCTGGTGATGTATTCAGGGAATAAGCCAGGCTGTCTGGTTCAGGGTTTGCAGCTGAGGATGCAAAATCTGTCCCTCCTGCTGGGACGGCAGAGAGGGGGTCTGATGTAGGTGCAAGGGTGGCACTGCTGTCAGACTGCATAGGAGTGGGTACTAGTGCTGGCATGGCTAGTCTGGTGCAATAAGGATTGTCCTTGGCCTGTCCTGTTTGATCTTGAGTAGTACTATTGAAAGGAGGGGGCAGATGGGGAACGGCATAGACTGAGAGGTTTCTAAATGGATACCACATTGCATCCATTTCTGCTACAAACACCATGGAAAACCTACCCCACATGGGATCAGACCTCATTCCACTAGTGCTACCTCAACCTCTACAGCATTTCTCAGGGGACTCCCTACCAGGAACATCCTGGAAGCTGCAACCTGGAGTTCTGTACACACCTTCACTAAGCATTACCACTTACCTATCTTTTCTAAATCCAGAGCTAGATTTGCCACAGCAGTCTTACAAGGCCTGCTTGCCAGCCCTAATACTTCTTGACTGCTTTCACCCTTCCTCAGCTTTGGGAATCTACCCAAGTGTGATGATTACAACAGTGAAACACGAAGAACATGGTACAGTTGTGTACACTTACCATAAATGTAGATGTTCGAGTGTATTCAGTGTTGCAGTCCTGGTTACCCTCCCTCCAGCCCCCTGTCTTTTCTATACTTTCTACCGATCCTCTTTTTTGACCATATCTTATGGCAATGGTATTTACTTTCTACTTGAGGTGTTCCACACCATGTGATTGCTTCCTATTTTGGGGGCTCCTGACATCTGGTGTAAGAAAAACTGATGTAATGGCATTGGCTGCATGTTTTATACCCCTGACAACCTGACGTCATGGAAGAGGTGACAGCATCCGACGCCGAAATCCCAAGACTCTGGTATTTGAGCCGACTGAGGGCTACCTGCAGGCAGATAACCCAAGTGTGATGACTGCAACAGTGAATACACTCAAACATCTACATTTATAGTAAGTGTACACAACTGTACTTTTCAGGGCAGGCTGTATGCACTATCAGTTCTCTGCACTTCCCTTTGGCTTATCTACTGCGCCCAGGGTATTCACAAAGTGCCTGGCTCCAGCTATTGCATACTTCAGGCAGAGATATTCAAATATATACCTACTTGGATGATTGCCTGATTCAGTCGGACAGTCAGGAATTGCTACTTCAGCACCTGGCATTTGTAAAGAGACTTCTAACTTCTTTGGGGTACACCATCAATGAAAAGAAATCTGGTGTCCAGCCAAAAGATTGTATTCCTGGGAGCAAGCTTGAACATAACTTCCCAGATAGTATTCCTTACTCCAGAAAAGCAGATTTATTTGACAGACTACTTCAAACTAATTGCCACCAGAACCCAGCTGTCTGCAAGAAAAATACTGCAAGCCCTAGGGTTCATGGCCTCATGCATTCTTCTAATTCCATATGCAAGACTGCATATGAGGAAACTTCAATGGTAATTAAAAAGTCTCTGGTGCCAACATTCTCAGGACCTGGAAACTATTCCTATCATTCCTTGTCTAAGGGCAGAGTTCCTTTGGTGGGCTGAGGCTTGCAGCCACAACAAGGGACTCCATTTCACTCAATCCCCTGCCACCCAAACCCTGACAACAGATGTATCAGACTGTGCATGGGGGGTTCACATGGCTGGCAAATGCATTCAAGGCAAATGGGGCCCAGGACAAATTCACCTACATATCAATCAAAAAGAAATGTTAGCTGTACAGAATGCTCTGACAGCCGTCATAAACCTTATCCTTCCAGGCCAACTCTTGATAAAGACAGACAACACCACAGTTAGTTGGTACATAAACAAGCAGAGAGGAACTCATTCCTACCCACTCTGCAGGTTAATCATGGCCCTGTGAAACACAGCCTTGAGCAACCAAGTGCACCTGCAAGCTCAATTCCTGCCAGGCAAACAAAATTCACTGGCAGACAACTTAAGCAGAAATCTACTGGATCTACACGAGTGGAAACTGGAACCCAGCTCATTCAAACTTCTAACCCACAGGTGGGTGACATCAGAGGTGGACCTCTTTGCCTCCCCTCAAAAACATCAATTGAGCAAATTTTGCACTAGAAATCCCCACAGCCAAGCATGGAAAGTGGATGCCCTATCCTTTACATGGGAAAACCTCTCAATTTATGCCTTTCCCCCTCTGCCCCTCCTCTCAAAAGTGCTACTCAAGATCAAACAGGACAAACCAAGGACAATCCTTATTGCCCTGGACTGGCCCTGCCAGCAGTGGTACCCACTCCTACACTGTGTGGCAGCAAGGCCACCCTGGCACCTACATCAGACCCCCTCCCTGCTGTCCCAGCAGGAGGGACAGATTTTGCATCCTCAGCTGCAAACCCTGAACCTTGCAGCCTGGCTTATTCCCTGAATACGCCACCAGCAACCCTCTGCAAACAGGTGCTGGACGTCATCCTTGAGGCCAGATGGCCTAGTACTAGGAAATCCTGTTAAGAAAAATGGAAAAGATAATGTTCTTGGAGCCAGTATCAAGTAAAGGACACAGCCATGCCCACCTTACCTCAAATCCTAGATTACCTAGCAGAGCTGCTCCACAAAGGCCAATCCTTTTCTTCTATTAAGATTCATGCCTCGGCCATCACAGCTCATTATAATACTGAGCCACCTCTCTTTTCTCACCCTCTGGTGAAACAGTTCCTGAGAGTAGCTAACAATTTAAGACCTCCGAGGAGAGCGCCCACCCCTGCCTGGGACCTTAACTTTGTACTAGAGAAGCTCACGCTTCCCCCTTTTGAGCCTCCTGCTTCAGCGCAGTTAAAATTCCTCTCTTGGAAAACTGCATTACTCCAAGCCATCACTTCAGCAAGAAGAGTGTCTGAGTTACAGGCACTAATGGCTGTGGAACCTTTCATTATTTTCCATGCTGACAGGGTTTCCCTCAGGACTAAACCCATATTTTATGCCCAAGATGTGATATCCAGTGTGGCTCTAAACCAATCCATCCATTTAAAAACCTTTTTCCCTAATCCTCAGAATAAAGGGGAAGTGATCCTGCACTCCTTGGACGTGCACAGACAACTCAGGTTCTACCTTGATAGGACTAAGCCTTTCAGAACATCTGACCAGCTGCTAGTCAGCTTTGCTACAGGGGCAGAGGGCAAGGCCATTTCAAAGCAAAACATTTCCAAATGGATAGCACACTGCATCCATTTCTGCTACAAGCACTATGGAAAACCTACCCCATAGGGCATCAGAACTCATTCCACTAGGGCTACCTCAACCTCTACAGCATTTCTTAGGGGAGTCCCTACCAGGGACATCCTGGAAGCTGCAACCTGGAGTTCTGTACACACCTTCACCAAGCATTACCACTTACCTGTCTTTTCTAAATCCAGAGCTGGATTTTCCACAGCGGTCTTACAAGGCCTGCTAGCCAGCCCTACTATTTCTTGACTGCTTCCACCCTTACTCAGCTTTGGGAGTCTACTCAAGTGTGATGATTGCAACAGTGAAACACGAAGAACATGGTAGAGTTGTGTACACTTACTGTAAATGTAGATGTTCGAGTATATTCAGTGTTGCTGTCCTGGTTACCCTCCCTCCAGCCCCCTGACTCTTCTATGCTTTCTACCTATCCTCCTTTTGGCCATATCTTATGGCTGTGGTATTTACGGGAGGTGTTCCACACCATGTAATTGCTTCCTATTTTGGGGGCTCTTGACATCTGGGGCAAGAAAAACTGATGTAATGGCATTGGCTGCATGTTTTATACCCCTGACGACCTGATGTCTTGGAAGAGGTGACAGCATTCGACGCAGAAATCCCAAGACTCTGGTATTCGGGCAGACTGAGGGCTACCTGCAGGCAGATAACCCAAGTGTGATGACTGCAGCAGTGAATGCAATCGAACATCTACATTTATGGTAAGTGTACACAACTGTACTATCTCATGAAGGCTCTGTAGACCATACTACGTAATGCTGAGATTTCTGCTAGAGATTTTACACACTGATAGAAGTGAAGAAGGGCTGAGGAACAAGCTCAGCAAAGGGGTTGGGAAACAGTTGGACTTGAAACAATGGCTCTCCCACAGGTATGATTTTGAGACTGTTAAAGTTAATGGGAGTAGTTCAGGTAATGACAAGGATGTTACTCTCTGAGCAACAATTAATAGCTTTATGAAGTTCTTGAAAAAACATTGTGCCCTGCAGCTGGACAGTTCCTTTCTTATTGTATTCATCATGTCCGTAAGGGGCTGCAGGTTCACAATACCTGAATGGGTTAAGTTCAGGATCAGTATTGCACCATGAGCTTTTGGAGCTTTTTAATAGAACAGGGACAGGACTTTTGAAGTTGATATTCCCAACAACCTTCGAAAACTATTGACCCTTGAACAACAAATTCAATGTATAAATGAAGATTAGTTTGTATTTTAAGCACAGGGTCCTTGCTGGTGAGTAATATTGAAAGATGTCTTTTTTAAGTTTGTACATGTGTTGGGCCTGTGTGCTAGGTCAAGATCTATAAATGAGACTAGGTAAGGTAGTGTGACGGTTCTAATAGATTATGGTTTTTATGGTCTATACAGCAATAAAATCAGCATGGCTGGTTTGCAGCAAATTTTGCAGTCATGCTGTAGCATTGCCGGAGTTTGTGATTTTATTGTATTGTGTAGATTAGTCAAAATTCATGATTCATACAGGATAGTTGGAAGCAAGTATGCAATTTTCCTCCCACATCCCAAAGACATGCAATTGGTGGATTGGATACTCTAAATTGACCCTAGGTGTGAGTGTGTATGTCTGTATGTGCCTTCTGTGAAAGGTTGGGTTCCGGACTGGCAACTTGACACCATAAAACTCCACTGCCAATTGTTCTGTGGACCGTTGTTCCGCTGTGGTGACCTCTGATCGGGAAAAGCCAAAAGAAGAAGAAGAAGTTGGAAGCAAGTATGCCAGTGCTGTCACTTTCTGCCATTGTCTGTGGGATGGTGTTTGATTCTGTACAGCATACCAAGTTTCTGATGGGTCTTTCTAACAGCCTGTTGTACATGTAGGTTACATTTTATACAGTAATTTATGACAACTTCTAAAAGCTTTGTTTGACAGACTAGTTTGATTCTTATATTATTTGAGGAAGTGTCCTCTTATGGCCCATTTCCCCATAAGTGGTTAACTAATAGCCTCTTATCATATAAGAAGCTTACAACATTCTCTACAATAGGAATGCAATGTATTTGATATAGTCTACTTACTCTACCATGACAACTGTAACTGTTTGCCTGCATTTGACATAATGAAACTATTTTACTTTGTCAACTGTATAAACGTTTGAAACACAAAAAGCTGATACTAGAACACAAAAGGCAAATGTAGTCTGTAAAAAAACTCTCTTTATTCCTTAAGCACTACGATAGCTTTTTGTACGCACTGTGTACGAACTTCATCAGAGGGTAAATTAATTAATTAGCTAACATCCTTTAAGTAACTTCCTGCCGATCAGCTGATATTCCGTTACTTATTGTGTTAAAATTTTAAACACTTTTAAAATAAAATAAAACAAACAATTTAAACAGTTTAAAAACCAGCATCAATTAATAACTTTTAGAAACCTTTTAGAACAAGCATCAAATAATAAGTTTCAAATAATGAATTTTTTGAAATAAGCATCAAAAAATAGCTTTTAGCAAATCGCTAACCTGGTAATAATATGTCAATAAGTTCTACATTATTTCTATTCAAATTAATATTCCTGTAGAATAAACATACGTATCTAATATCTTAGAGCCATATTATAATATGTGAGAACTAGTATATCATCTGCTTATACAGACAAAATGCCTGTTTAAAATTGTGTAATAAATAAATATTATGTTGCTATAACAATCAAAATATATACAATATATAACTAGTAAAATTTAACAAAGTATACCACAAGTATATATGCATGTTTATGTTAGAACAATATATATATTGTACACTTATATAACAAATGTGTATAGTAATTAGTATATCAAGTGTACATTACCCCAAGGGGTGGAAGAAAGGGGAAGGGGAAGGGGGGGGGAGAAAGAAAAAGGAAGAATTACCTTGTTAGGCTGCGAAGTTTTAAAATAGGCATAATGGAACAAATATTTATTTGGCAAATTAGATTATTTTCATATTGCCTACCTGGATTAAATGATATTTGTTCCATTATGCCTATTTTAAAACTTCGCAGCCTAACAAGGTAATTCTTCCTTTTTCTTTCTCCCCCCCTTCCCCTTTCTTCCACCCCTTGGGGTAATGTACACTTGATATACTAATTACTATACACATTTGTTATATAAGTGTACAATATATATATTGTTCTAACATAAACATGCATATATACTTGTGGTATACTTTGTTAAATTTTACTAGTTATATATTGTATATATTTTGATTGTTATAGCAACATAATATTTATTTATTACACAATTTTAAACAGGCATTTTGTCTGTATAAGCAGATGATATACTAGTTCTCACATATTATAATATGGCTCTAAGATATTAGATACGTATGTTTATTCTACAGGAATATTAATTTGAATAGAAATAATGTAGAACTTATTGACATATTATTACCAGGTTAGCGATTTGCTAAAAGCTATTTTTTGATGCTTATTTCAAAAAATTCATTATTTGAAACTTATTATTTGATGCTTGTTCTAAAAGGTTTCTAAAAGTTATTAATTGATGCTGGTTTTTAAACTGTTTAAATTGTTTGTTTTATTTTATTTTAAAAGTGTTTAAAATTTTAACACAATAAGTAACGGAATATCAGCTGATCAGCAGGAAGTTACTTAAGCTAATTAATTAATTTACCCTCTGATGAAGTTCGTACACAGTGCGTACGAAAAGCTATCGTAGTGCTTAAGGAATAAAGAGAGTTTTTTTACAGACTACAGTTGCCTTTTGTGTACTTTGTCAGCTGTACTCGAATTTCTTTGTATTAAGTTTATCCTTTTCACTGTTTATATCAAATTGCCCTACTTTAAAATTATTGTATCTTTTGTATTGTTTTATATTCTAATATTGTCTCTTGTGGAGCTTTTCTCCTCAGGCCTCCACTAAAAATGGGCTCTGTCTGGCCCAGTGGACTATCCTAGTAAACAAATGCCAAGAAATGAATAAATAAATAAATAAATAAATATGTAAATATATAAATAAATAAATAAGAGATTAACAAGAACCTACACTTTCTGGATTTTGCAGTGGATGTCCACAATGTTTTTCAACATGTGAAAGACTATGGGTCTTTATCTTTAAAAGAATTAAAAGAAAATTCACAGGGATGAGATAGTATATAAGAATAAGATGACTTACCCGGATCCCAACCACAGACATAAGAAGGAAAGAGTTCCCTATGAAAATAGGCTGGACACTAACAGTAATTTTGACATTTTGGATGCTAAAGGAGACACTGATGATCGAGGAGACTCAAGGAGAAGAGGAGACAAGACATCGCCGGCAGGGGTCCTTCAAGCAGCCTGAGAAGGATGCATCAAAAATTCTATACCAGTGGTCATGATGGAGGAACTAGGACCTAAGGGTTTGGAATTTTTATGTTCATTTCAAGGTACTGTTATGGATTTTGAGTGTTTTAAGGTTTATAACTACTCCTACTTTGATATTACTCCAGTTTTTAGTTCTCTATTCAAGAAGAGCTTTAAATTTGAGCCTTCTAATGACTCTGGTGTCATTGACTTGATTGTCAAGTTGAAACTCTTCACTAGGAAACTCAGCCTTGAATATTTGCTTGCTCACAGGGCCACTGTTGAGGAACTTGGAGGGTTGAGTAGAACTAGGACTTTCAACCCCCCATGCTACCCCTTATTGCTCTTTTTGAAAGATTATGTGAGAACGACATTCATAGTTGGTGTAGCAGAAAGAAATAATTCTTTTATAACCTCATTAGAGAGGAGAAGCTTCTTTTGAACTAGATTACCAATGATAAAAACATAAGAATCATGAAACTAGATAAAGGTGGTGGGGTGGTGGCTATGAACCGCCACATTTACCAGCACAAAATGTTGGATTACCTGAATAATGGTGAATTTTTTTCCAAGGTATCCTGTTAATGAAATTAACATTTCCTACAAGCAGATTGATATTTGGCTTAAAGATGTGTGTTGCACTCATAGCATGACATGTGAATTGAGAGAGTACCTAGTGGCTAAGAAGCCGAAAATTCCACCCATTTTTAGGATACGAAAGATTCTTAAATCTGTGGAGGACCCACCTTTGAACCCTATAGCTGCCTTGGCTGACTCTAAAACGGAACCATTGGCAAAATTTGTTGATCACAAGTTAAAAGATTTTTGGGTGGACAAGGAACATATTTTTAAGGATGCATGGCACTTTTTGGAAATTCTTTCAAGAACTTCTTTTCTTGAGGATATCTGGTTTGTGACTATCAATATCGATATCAAAGACTTATTTTTAGTAATATGCTATGATCAGGGTCTCGAATGGTTCTTTGAGGCCTTCACTATTGGAACGCTCTTTGCTAAAGAGGAGATTGTTATTGTTTATCACTGTATGGACCTTGTGCTGAGATCTAATTTTGTATTTTTTGAAGATGAATATTTTAAGTAGTTGAAAGAGATTGCCATGGGAGCTGCTTCAGTGCCGGTGTTTGCCAGTCTGGTTTTATGGTCCTGGGAGAGCAGTTTTGTGTTTATATCCTCTTTCTGGTCTAAAATCCAGTTGTACCTTAGGTTGCTAGACAATATTTTTATTCTTTGGAAAGGGAATGTTGAAGAATTGGAGGCCTTTATAGCCTGTATTAATGACACTTCCAACTTTTTGGAGTTTACATACTGACGTCATTTGGACTCCATATCTTTCCTTGATAGACCAAGGATATTCACACCTCCAGGCTAGTTGCCCAACACAATCCATCTGAAATTCTCCAGGTGCAACTAACACACTAGGTAAGACTGCAATCCAAATTGTAGCTTGCTACAAATCCCCCACCATGTCCCAAGATTCTCACTACATCTTTCTAAACATACTGGAAAATATTAAGGTGCAACCAAACACCCTAATACTGGATGATTTTAACTACCCTGCCATTAACTGGGAAAACTACTCTGGTACCAACACCTTTTCCCAATGGTTCTTGGAATTCATAAATTCCAACACCCTGGATCAGCTAAGCCATTGTCCCACCAGGGGCTCCAATATCCTAGACCTGGTCATTACCAACATGGGAGATAGAGGCTCCACACCAGTGGTCACCCTCTCATTGGTCAGATCTGACCATAAGCAAATCACCCTTGGCATCCACATCCCATCCCCATCCTCCAGTACGGAAAGCTCTGTAAAAAAACTTCTCCAAAGCCAACTTCATGCTACTCAAGTCAGACGTGACAAACTTCATGACACCCATGCAGATGGGAGCTGAAAGTTCGACTGCTGAATCCTACACTAAGGCACTGTACAAGCACATCCACTAGTGCATGAATCGTGCCATCCCAAATAGAACCAAGACGCTCTCCTCCAAAAAAAGGAAGCCAATCTGGTGGTTTCCTGCCATAAACAAACTATACAACAGAAGGAGGAAACTGTTGCAAAAAAGAGGAAAATCCCAGGATGCAAAAAAACTCCCTTACCAGCCTCAGTAAAAAGCAGAGATCCCTCATAAAATCCTCCAAAACAAGTTATGAAAATAAAATTGCCAAAGTTTCCAAAGACAACCACACGGCATTCTATAGTTATGTCAAGAATCTAAATGGCAATGCTCAGATCTGCTCTGAACTACAACAGAATGGCATTAAATATACTGATCCCAAGGATATTGCCAATATACTGGCAGATCGATTTAGTGCAAACTTCACCCCCGTCACCCCCTAAAGGGCCCATCTCAATACCAAACAATTGCCAAATTCCAGTAATCACGGCCACACAGGTAGAAACCTCACTCCAAAGCTAAGAATACAGCATCCATGGGACCAGATGGCGCCCTGGGCTGTGTACTACATGAACTACAAAATGAACTGGCACCTTACCCAAGTGTCATGTTTAATCATAGCCTCACCTCAGGCTTCATGCCCACTAAGTGGCGCACAGCTACAGTTATCCCACTCCACAAGGGGGGATCCACCTTTTATCCTGGGAACTACCGTCCCATCAGTCTTACAAGCCTTATCTGTAAGGCCATGGAATGCATTATCATGGAACTTATAAACAAAGACATTGGCAACCTTCAAACACTAGACCCCACCCAGTTTGGGTTTGTGAAGGGCCGATCTTGTCTTCTGAACCTGATTGACTTCTTCATATCAGTCTCTAGAGCTGTGGACAAGGGTAAGGAGGTCCACACAGCCAATCTGTACCTTGCCAAGGCCTTCGACACCATCCACCACTCTGGAATCATAGATAAACTTACTAAGCTGGGCATAAATCCCTATGTCACTCGATGGGTTGACAACTGGCTTACTGACAGAACCCAGACTGTAAAGGTAGCTGACTCCAAATCCAGCTCTAGACAAGTGACAAGTGGAGTACTTCAGGGTTCAGTCCTGGGACCGTTCTTGTTTGGCATCTACTTCTCTGAAGTACAGGCCAACACTAAGGGACTTTGGCTAACAAAATTTGCAGATGACTGCAAACTGGGAGCCATTATTGAATCCCCAAATGATGTGGATATTCTACAAAACGGCCTTACAGAAACAGATGCTTGGTGCCAGAGCCATGGGCTCAAGCTTAATGCCAAGAAATGTATAGTCATCCCCTTTGGGAAAAAAACTCCAGCTGTACTCTTTGGCATATCGTCTACTCAGTGGCAATCTCTGCTTAACATAGAGGGCCATGTCAAACCCTGAGGTGTTGGACATGCCCCACTTAAAGAAATCCCAATCCCTCAGAGCCACACGCTCCAGGGATCTAAACCTTGTCATCACAATGAACAAAACATGCTGGAGGGATAGGTTTCTGACCCAGAGAACCCTATACTCTGGAATAGACTGTCCATACATGTCAAGCAGAGCACCTCCTTGGCCCCCTTCAAAAGGAACCTTGACGATTGGATTGGAGATAGGAAATTCACCCTAGGGATCATTTCAGTCACCCTGCTAGACAGGGGTCCAGGGAAGTAAATATTGTGGAAAGAAATATCCAGGAAATTGTTATGACTAGGCTTGTGTAGGCTCTCGGGCTGATAGCCTAGTACCAACCTATAATGTTTTAGTCATTAAAAATATTGAGAGTAGTAAATTTGAATCAACCATCTGTTGGAAGGAGACATACTCCTATAGCTTTCTCCATTATGATAGCCAACATTTGGCAGAAGAAAAATCTGGTGAGGGGGCAGTTGACTAGGCTGAGTAGCTTATTTCTGAAGATCAAGTTTTTGACAATGCGACCATGATTTTATATGACAGACTAGATTGAGGCTACCCATGAGACATGTTGATGAATTTAAGGAAGTGGGATAAAAGTCGGAGGCATGTACACTGCAAACCGTTGATGTGTTATGGGAAGAGAGTAGTAGCAGGGAAAACTAGCAATGACAACAACTGGTCTAAGGCCATGGTGTTATGTTATAGTAGGGATATACCTTCCCTAACGAAGATTATTAGTTGCTACTGGAACACCATTTTTTGGTGCATTTGATCTTATGACTAATTTGAGGACAAACCCTAAGACCTAGGTTTGTTTATAAAAAAGTTTTAGCTTAAAGACTATACTTGAAGTAAATTAAAGCAGGAATATGAAATCCACAAAGAAATTGGGTATGAGGCACTGTGGGGCATGGAAGTAGTGCAGACTTGTATTACAATGTACCCATTCTTTGGTAGCTGGCTTCTCTAAAGTGATTTCACTTAAGGATAGTTATGACCATCACCAAAGGGGTAGTATATTTGGCCATTTGTACCACCTATCCTGCATTTTACATGGGTAAGACTGAGGGACCCCTTAGGAAAAGATTTCCCAGGACACTTATACTATCCATATGAAAGGCAGTAGAAATGCATTCTGTAAACATGCTATGGCCTGTATTGACTTTAGAAAATTTTCTTTTTGTGTACTGGAAAAGGTTTCCCACCTAATTGGGGGGATGGGGGCTTACCTTGGAGGAAAAGGAACTTTATTGGCAGATTATTCTAAATGCTGTAAGCAACCCAAGTATTAATGATTAAAGAAAAAAGACCTTAGGTGTCGTCCACAGCTTCAGGCTTCCGACTGTTAAAACACAATTTATTAATCGCTTAAAAAGTGAAGCTGACAGGATGTAAACTTCACTAGAATATGATGAACTGAAAATAGTTAAATATCCAAGCAGTTGTCATCCACAGCTTCAAACTTCAGGCTGTTAAAACTCAATTTATTGAAAGCTTAAAAAGTGAAGCCGACAAAATGCAAACTTCACTGAAGTACTGAAATAATTAGCCTAGTAATTAACATCCACAACTTCATCTTCAAGTTGTTAAAGCACAGTTAATAGATGCTTGGTAAGCAAGGCTGACAAAAACATATACTTCACTGGAGTGTAAAAAGCTGATGAAATTGTCCAAACGGTACAGCTTCAAACTTCAGGCTGTTAAAACTCAATTTATTGAAAGCTTAAAAAGTGAAGCTGACAAATGCAAACTTCACTGAAGTACTGAAATAATTAGCCTAGTAATTAAGATCCACAACTTCAGGCTTCAAGTAGGGTTGCCACTTTTTCAAATGGCTAAAGTGGGACATTTTCAGGACACACATCAGATTTTACAGGCCGACACATACCCACAGTCAGTACAAAGGATAGAACTTAACTTTTGTGCCTAAATAAAAGCTTATTCTTGTAGCAGGTTAGTTGCTTATTCTGTCTCTTGTAACATTTAGGTATTTTAGATACAGAAATAAGTATTTTATGCAACTATTACATAAAATATGGGACATAATTATGTCCTACAATCTCAGGACATTTGCCATTTTTAATATTTTTTGTCAGGACACAACTGCTCAAAGAGGGACTGTCCCTCGCAAAGTGGGACAGGTGGTAACCCTAGCTTCAAGTTGTTAAAGCACAGTTAATAGATGCTTTGTAAGCAAAGCTGACAAAAACATATACTTCACTGGAGTGTAAAAACTGATGAAATTGTCCAAACGATAAGCGCTTTCGGCAGATGCCTTCTTCAGATCATATAAAAGTGTGGTTAGCTCTTCCTGTTTATAAAGGAAACACAATCAAGAGCTGGTAGCTAATTCTCTTTGGTGTACTTAAAGGCACAGGACAAAAATAAATGTTCAAAGTACAGATCTGTCTTCTATAATGTAGTTCAATGTTAGAAATGCTAAAATCATGTATTAATGTTTGGTAGGTTTCTTGTAGATTTTAGAACAGGTCTGAGAGGTACTATTGTATTGAGACCTGGGGGTCGATTGGCTCTAAAATTATTGATCCAAAAGATCTCTCTCAATTCTGTCCGTTTATGGACATCTCCTTCCCTGATGTTTTGGGTGACCACTTCCACAGCTTTAAACAAGAAATTGTGTGTAGGATGGACCAGTACGTGTGCTGCTAAGGCATTATGTGGAACTTTCTGATCAATGTCTCTGACATGTCGTAGAATGCGATCCTTTAGTCGTTGGTCAGTTTTACCAAGGTAAAAAGCTTGGCACTTGCGACAGGTAGCCAAATAGATTATGTGGCTAGTAGTACAATCAGCATAAACATCAAAATGAAAGTTATGTCCAGATACTGGATGAAGAAAAGTATTTCTAGTATCTAAGTAAAGATAAGCTTTGCATCTGCAGCATTTAAAAGTACCTTTGCGGTCTGATAGTGGACCACTACGTTTAAAGCCATCTTTATGGCATAGTAATCTCTTGATATTCTTTTTATTCTTGTAAAGAAACCTGGGTCTCTCTCCAACGATGTTCTTTATTTTGTCATCCACTGTCAAAATCGGCCAAAATTTCCTGATCACTTCACAGACCTGTCGATTGTCTGAACTGTAAGTAAGCATACATCTAAGTTGTTGAGGTGTTGTATCATTAGACTGTCTTCGTGATGCTTGTTCAGACCTCTCTGAGTAATAAGGTTGACCTCTTTGTTTTCTATAGGCTTGCACCTGTGAAATTGGTGGAAAATTGTTTTCCTGGTATGCCTTATCCTTCAAATATCTATGTAGATTGGATTGCTCTTCCAAGAATTGCACCTCATCAGTACATAGTATTGAGACTCTTAAAATTTGATTGTCAAAGATATTATCAAAAATATGTCTTGGGTGCATGCTCTGCCTGTGTAAGAAATTATTTTGCCAGGTCTCTTTCCTATGCACCCCAGTGGAGGGACCTTGAATTGGATCTAAACATATCTTGACATCCAAGAAATCTATGACTGAGGATGAGTGTTTCATTTTGAACTCAAGGAAGTCGGTGCTGTTGTTAATAAAGCTGACAAAAAGATGCGATTGGTCAATACCTCCTTTCCATAAACAAAAAAACATCATCCACAAATTGCCCATAATAGACAAGTTCATTCTTCCAGATATTTCCATCACTGAAGATTGTTTTAAATTCCCACTCAGCCAAGACCAAGTTTGAATAACTGTTGACACATGGAGTTCCCATGGTCACACCCCAGGTTTGCAAATAAAAGGTATCTCCATACATAAAGATGTTATTCTCAAGGACTAATTCCAGCAGAGAACAAAGAGGTTCCGTTGTTAAATTATGTCTAATCAGAAAATCATGTAAGACCCCCTCAGGCCATACTCATGGGGGATCTCAGTAAAGAGACTGGTTATCAAAACCATCCAGAGACTTAACAGTGGAGAACAAGTCTTTCAAGAAGCTGCCTGTATCCTTTAAGACAGTGGTAGCATAAGGCAAAGCTTTCTTGAGTTCATTTTCAACATACATGGATATGGATTCAGTGATCCATCTCTCTCTGCATCCATCACTACTATGCAGCCACCTTTATCTGCTGGTTTGATCACCAAGCTATCTGTCCTTCTCAGCTGTTGGAGAGCCTCTGTTTCTTTCCTGTTTAAATTATAGAAACAATTCTTAACTTTATCTGTTGTACCTCTCACCTTATTTATCTCATTCTCACACAATTTCATAAAAAGTTCTACTTGAGGAGGATTAACTGGAGTAAATAAACTCAATTTCTTACAGGTCTGCTGTTCTTTTGTAGAACCTTCTCCAAAAATACATTTCAGGGACACGTTCCTGCAAAACAACCTAACATCCGTCATGAATTCATTCACATCAGAAGAAACAGCTGGAATAAAACTCAGCTCCTTGTTTAACAGGCTGATAACATCATGATCCAGTGTGATCTTAGATAAGTTAACTACTAAGTCATTATCCCCAATATTTAGTCCACAAACTTCTTCCGTTTGCGTTCTTGACTCTGCGTCCTCTGTGGCCTGTACGAATTCTCCCTCACAAAAACCGGCAACGGCCAGTTTACTGGTAGGTGTGTCATCGCTTCTTTAGGTCTAGTAGCACAATTAATGGTGGTGTTGAAATTACTACCATCATTGGTATTGTTAGCACCAGTACCTCCCAGATCCCTGGTGACAATATCAGTGCAGACTGGTATCGTAATAAAGTTTCACTGATGTTGGATGACAACATGACTTATCGCAAATTGAGTAAGAAAGAAGTAAATCAGAGAATTGAACGTATCGGAGGGAGCACCTATGATCTATTGATGGAAAGAAGGATCAGTCAAGATTTATATGAATTTTTTGAAACACCTCATCCTATGTTTCCCAGCATTGGTGGATTACCTAAGATACATAAAGATCTTTTGGACCCTCCCTTACGTCCCATTGTCTCTGGGAGAGGATGGATCACTGAATCCATATCCATGTATGTTGAAAATGAACTCAAGAAAGCTTTGCCTTATGCTACCACTGTCTTAAAGGATACAGGCAGCTTCTTGAAAGACTTGTTCTCCACTGTTAAGTCTCTGGATAGTTTTGATAACCTTCTGCTTGTAACTATGGACATAACCAGTCTCTTTACTGGTTATGTCCATAACCAGTCTCTTTACTGTGATTCCCCATGAGTATGGCCTGAGGGCCTTACATGATTTTCTGATTAGACATAATTTAACAATGGAACCTCTTTGTTCTCTGCTGGAATTAGTCCTTGATTTCATAAAAGTTCTACTTGAGGAGGATTAACTGGAGTAAATAAACTCAATTTCTTATAGGTCTGCTGTTCTTTAGAACCTTCTCCAAAATACATTTCAGGGACACGTTCCTGCAAAGCAACCTAACATCCGTCATGAATTCATTCACATCAGAAGAAACAGCTGGAATAAAACTCAGCTCCTTGTTTAACAGGCTGATAACATCAGGATCCAGTGTGATCTTAGATAAGTTAACTACTAAGTCATTACCCCCAATATTTAGTCCACAAACTTCTTCCTGTGGCCTGTACAAATTCTCCCTCACAAAAAACGGCATCGCTTCTTTAGGTCTAGTAGCACAATTGATGGTGGTGTTGGAATTACTAACATCATTGGTATTGTTAGCACCAGTACCTCCCAGATCCCTGGTGACAATATCAGTGCAGACTGGTATCATAATAAAGTTTCACTGATGTTGGATGACAACATGACTTATCGCAAATTGAGTAAGAAAGAAGTAAATCAGAGAATTGAAGGAGCACCTATGATCTACTGATGGAAAGAAGGATCAGTCAAGATTTATATGAATTTTTTGAAACACCTCATCCTATGTTTCCCAGCATTGGTGGATTACCTAAGATACATAAAGATCTTTTGGACTCTCCCTTACGTCCCATTGTCTCTGGGAGAGGATGGATCACTGAATCCATATCCATGTATGTTGAAAATGAACTCAAGAAAGCTTTGCCTTATGCTACCACTGTCTTAAAGGATACAGGCAGCTTCTTGAAAGACTTGTTCTCCACTGTTAAGTCTCTGGATGGTTTTGATAACCTTCTACTTGTAACTATGGACATAACCAGTCTCTTTACTGGTTATGTCCATAACCAGTCTCTTTACTGTGATCCCCCATGAGTATGGCCTGAGGGCCTTACATGATTTTCTGATTAGACATAATTTAACAATGGAACCTCTTTGTTCTCTGCTGGAATTAGTCCTTGAGAATAACATCTTTATGTATGGAGATACCTTTTATTTGCAAACCTGGGGTGTGGCCATGGGAACTCCATGTGCCAACAGTTATTCAAACTTGGTCTTGGCTGAGTGGGAATTTAAAACAATCTTCAGTGATGGAAATATCTGGAAGAATGAACTTGTCTATTATGGGCGATTTGTGGATGATGTTTTTTGTTTATGGAAAGGAGGTATTGACCAATTGGATCTTTTTGTCAGCTTTATTAACAACAGCACTGACTTCCTTGAGTTCAAAATGAAACACTCATCCTCAGTCATAGATTTCTTGGATGTCAAGATACGTTTAGATCTGATTCAAGGTCTCTTCACTGGGGTGCATAGGAAAGAGACCTGGCAAAATAATTTCTTACACAGGCAGAGCATGCACCCAAGACATATTTTTGATAATATCTTTGACAATCAAATTTTAAGAGTCTCAAGACTATGTACTGATGAGGAGGAATTCTTGGAAGAGCAATCCAGTCTACGTAGATATTTGAAGGATAAGGCATACCAGGAAAACAATTTTCCACCAATTTCACAGGTGCAAGCCTATAGAAAGCAAAGAGGTCAACCTTATTACTCAGAGAGGTCTGAACAAGCATCACAAAGACAGTCTAATGATACAACACCTCAACAACTTAGATGTATGCTTACTTACAGTTCAGACAATTGACAGGTTTGTGAAGTGATCAGGAAATTTTGGCCGATTCTGACAGCGGATGACAAAATAAAGAACATTGTTGGAGAGAGACCCAGGTTTTTTTACAAGAATAAAAAGCATATCAAGAGATTACTATGCCATAAAGATGGCTTTAAACGTAGTGGTCCACTATCAGACAAATGTAAATGCTGCAGTCAAAGCTGTCCTTACTTAGATACTAGTAATACTTTTCTTCATCCAGTATTTGGACGCAACTTTCATTTGATGTTTATGCTGATTGTACTACTAGCCATATCTATTTGGCTACCTGTCAAGTGCCAAGCTTTTTACCTTGGTAAAACTGACCAACTACTAAAGGTTCATTCTATGTCAGAGACATTGATCAGAAAGTTCCACATAATGCCTTAGCAGCACGTGATTGGTCCATCCTACACAATTGTTGTTTAAAGCTGTGAAGTGGTCACCCAAAACATCAGGGAAGGAGTTATGTCCATAACAGGACAGAATTGAGAGAGATCTTTTGGATTTTTAGAGCCAATTGACCCCAGGTCTCAATACAATAGTACTCTCAGACCTGTTCCTAGAAGAAACCTACCAAACATTAATACATGATTTTTTCTAACATTGAACTACATTATAGGAGACAGATCTCCACTTTGAACATTTATTGGTTTGCCTTTAAGAAAACCAAAGACAATTAGCTACCAGCTCTTGATTGTGTTTCCTTTATAAACAGGAAGAGCTAACCACACTTATAGATCTGAAGAAGGCATCTGCTGGATCATTTGGACAATTTCATCAGCTTTATACAACGAGTACATGGGCAACAAAGCGTTCACCTTGTCTTGTGCCTAACTACATTCCTCCTTCTGGGGTAAGTGGCCGTGCAGCGGTGACTGCAGGTCCACAGCAGCTTCTTTTACCTTCTAATAACCAACCTCTAAGGGATTCAGTCCAACCTGTAGTACAAATAAGAAGGAATGGGACTGGCACTCGTCATTCTGACGGGATTCCTGTAATTAATAATTTCTTGGACAACAACAGTTTTTTCACAATTAGTGACAACACGGAAGACAACAACTCAGGGTCTCCAGTTGTGGAGAACCAGAACTTGGACATTAAAATTGATCTTTTTGACGTCAAATTGTTTAAATGCAAGAAATTACAGTTGGAGACATCATATTTACAGGAATGCATTAGAAATAAGGTCATTCCCAAAGGATTACGTCAATGGCGTTTCCCGGCTGGACTAACAGATGCTTCTCCTTTCTATCAAGAACTGATTGAGCTTTTTGATAGACAAGGGTTCGAATTTCTGCAAGCCCTAATTGGGTTTTATACTGCTGATATTTGTAAATTAAAATCGGAACTTGAAATACTCGAAACAGACATCAAATCAGATGTCGAGTTCCCCAGATATAAATATGAATATTGTAGGATTTTTGCTAGTATCGACGCTACTATGGACAAATTGATTTCTAACAAGAAAAAGAAATTGGCTAGGGACATTAAGGATTATGCAAATAAATGTGCTTATCCTAGACTTGCACAGAGTCTAACTAACAATCCTGCTGATAATTTGGTAGTTGATTCTAACCATATCCAGCCTTTTCAGACTAATACAGAAAATATCAGTAACAACAATGGTAATGGTAGACCTGTTGTTAGAAGGAGCCCTAGACTTAACAACAATAACAATAACATCACAAATCTCCCTACTGCAGGGGGTGAGCAGATTCCTCCAGTAACTGATTATCCTAAATTCCAGAATAATAACAACAACCAGGATTTTCAATTGGTGAACAATCACCGGGGGAACAACCGCCCACGAGTCCAACCTCAGAGCAACTCGAGGAACAGGAGACGGGGGCGCAGGAGGTGATAGACTCGCCTGATATAGGCGCACATCCAATACTTTACAAAAGTTCTAATGGTGACTTTTCTGTGTATAATTATACCTCTTTGGTTATATCAAAGGACATTATTGACTTTCTAGCAAAGGACTTTTCTTTTGTGCCAGGGTGCTCCATGGATATAGGCAGGTTAATCATCGACTTGAAGGTATTCATACGTAAACTTAATTTAAATTGCCTCATGGGTAATGATTCATCTGCACTTAGTCTACTAAGGGTAGCTAGTTCTTATAATCCACCTTTACACCCTACCTTGCAAACTTTTGAAAAAATGTGTGAGATGGACATGTGGGCCATTAAGAATCAAGTTATGTATAACAAATAGAAGAACCCTTCTAATATTGCCCCTCTAGAAAGGGATTTCATTCACTTGATACAAGATTGTCATATTAGAGCTATGAAACCAGATAAAGGAGGGGGCATAGTTTTCATGGATCATTACAAATACGTTGAATACATGGCTCAACACCTTGATACGCCTGCCTATAAAACATCATCCCTGAATGAGATAAATGGGGCTTATAAGAAAATTAATAACATGCTTAATGAATTGTTCTTGGAGGGTTACATCGACATGGACACTTATAAATACTTGACCATGCTGGCCCCAAGAATTCCAGCATTTTTTGGAACACCTAAATTACACAAAAGATTGGTTGCACCCCCATTTAGACCCATTATAGACGGGAGGGGTTCTATCACCCAAGCATGTGCAAAATATGTGGACAGTATTTTGAAACCTATGGTCGACAGTGAGAAGCACATTTGTAAAGATTCGTGGTCTTTTCTAACAGACATTAGCAAGCTTATTTATAATGACAACATGTTGCTTCTCACTATAGATGTCAAAGACTTATACACTGTCATTCCTCAAAATATTGGCCTGGCTTGGGTGAGGGACTTCATGTTGGCAAAAAATGCTGAACACAATACCATCAACTTGATAGAGACCTTGCTAGAAATTGTTCTATCTAACAATTTCTTCATTTTTGAAGGGATGTTCTATTTGCAAACCTCGGGCGTAGCCATGGGCTCGCCCTGTGGAGGAACTTTTGCCAATGCTGTGCTTGCTTATTGGGAGTCTACCTATCTATTCAAGGATGAGTTTTTCTTACAATATGTCACCTGGTATACTCGGTACCAGGATGACATCTTTTGTATTTGGGGTGGTGAAAGAGAGCTGATTCCGACATTTATTGACAGAATCACAAAAACAACAGATTTTCTAGAATTCACATATAACATAGAAGATTTAGAGATCAACTACCTTGACATTTTGTTAATCAAGGATTGAGCTAACCAAAGATTCAAAAGTCGGATATATAGAAAACCAACATATTCCAATGCTTTATTACATTTCTCAAGTAACCACCCATATCATCAAAAGAAAGCTGTCATCAAAGGGCAGATTGTAAGAGCTGCCCGTATGATAACAGACTTAGACGACTTCATTGCAGAATGTAACAACCTTACCAACATGTTCCTAGCAAGGGGTTACCCGCGGCCTCTTGTTTCTAAAGTGGTAGCAGAGGTTATTCACAAATGCGACTTAGGTCACTTCTTCCCCTTACTTCCAGGGCACGTGAATGATAATCCAATGCCTTGTGATGAACCTACATCACCCCAAATAAGTACAATTTCTTTTCATAATAAAGACATTGACAGGAGTAGGTTCAATACTAGTTTTTTACACACTTATTCCCTCGACTCTTTGAAAATCAAAGAAATTATTAACAAAAATTGGGAAATCATCAAGCATGACAGATCTCTTTGTCCCCTCTTGGGAGAATATCCCAGGAGTACATATAGAAGAGGTGACAGTATGAAATGTATTTTGGAAAGAAGACCGTTCCATAGATCTAATAGACCGAATGGTATGTTCAGGTGTGGGGCATGCTCCCAATGTAAATATATCAAAGTAGTGAATAGGTTCAACATCAATGGCAGGGAGTATAGGTGTACTGGACATCACAATTGTGAGTCTAAGGCGGTGACTTATGTAGCACTTTGTAATCTCTGCAACGCGTTCTATATCGGTAAAACCGAGAGAAAGCTAAAAAGCAGAATCTATGAACATCAATATGCCATCATCAAAGAAGATGTTAATAACGCTTTAGCTAGACACTGCTTAGAGTATATAGGACATTCTTTTCAATACCTCGTCTTACAACAGAGGGAAATGGACATAAGGGGTGGCCCATGGCAAATCCGCTTAGAAATCGATGAACTGTTATGGCAGATTAGGACCAGGGCCCACATATTCCCTGGTATTAATGAGGGATTGTCAATTAAATGTGTCTTAAAATGGCTATCATATAACAGATAGCAAATTTGATACACTAGTGCATTTCAGCATTTTTTTGTAGCAACTTTAGTTCAATCTGATTGACCCATATATTAAACTATGTTTGGCCATCTAGTCCATGGTCTTATTAATGGCCCATTAATAAAATTAATACGCCCAGGGTATCTTAGGCCAACATACCATTATAGTTTTCACGTTTTAACACCAAGCGGGTGCCATACGGGTTGGAGTTGTTATTCAACCTTGGATTGGGTTCATTTTAGGGGCAATACAGCTTCGATTGCCATTTGTATTTTCTTGATTTAGCAACATATCGTAGCAGAAAATTAAGAGCATGGGCTGTCGCTCAATGATCGCTCAGGGTCTTAGTTCCAGCCGCGTAGAAGTTTGGATGCTTATGTTTATTTTGACTAACGCATCCCCTTTGTCGGGATGAAAATACATGACACTTATAATATAAGTAAAGCGCACTGACGCTTCAATAAACTAATGGATCTGTAGTTTTTATAACTTAGTCAAGACACCGAATCAGAGGTTGGTTTGATACAATAACAATTCACGAATATGTTTATTAGCACATGAGTATGGCGTGCTTTCTTGCTAGATATAGCATTTTTTATGTATAAGGTTTCATGCCATTTTTAGTGCTTTAATTTAAAATGTAAGTAGTCCGCTGTCATGGCGATGTTACATTTATTGCATCATTTAGAAGCAACCGCTGATGTTGGTGTACTTGTCTTTAAGCTGCATTTAGAAGCAATATTTTTTTAAGGTTCCTATGGAGTTTCTTTAATTAGCAAATGCATTCTAACGTGATTGGCTTGTTGTTTTTAATTGTAAAGTATAAGATAGCTTGACCTAGTCTCGTTGCATGTCTGATGAAGGCGAGTTATTTTAACTTGCCGAAAGCGCTCACTATCATTTGGATTTTATTATCATTTGTACTTTGGTTCGCAACATTAAAGTTGTGTTTTTTCAGCATTCTCTTATTGTGTGCAGTCCGCATTTCAGCAACATTACTCAAGCCCCAACTTTCTAGCCCAAAGGTTCCTGGAGTTCATAAATTCAAATGCCATGGAACAACTAGTCACTGTTCCCACAAGAGGAGAAAATATACTAGATCTCATCATCACAAACATGGGGACAAAATGCTCCACACCGGAAGTATATCCCTCATTGGTGAGATCGGATCACAAACTTATCTCTCTGGAAATCCACATCCCGCCCCCACCCCAAACAAAAAAGACCACAGTGAAGAACTTCTCTAAAGCAAACTTAACACTACTCAAGACTGGTGTGGTATCCTTCAAGGCCCCCTAGCCAGTGGAAACCACAACCCAAGCTGCGGAAGCCCTTACAAATGCCTTCTACGAACACCTCCAGGACTGCATGAATCAGGCAATCCCTAATAAAATCAAGACTCTTTCCACCAAGGGCAAACGTCCAGTCTGGTGGACCCCAGCCATAAACAAACTTTACAATAAGAGGAGAAAGCTGTTACATGATAGAGCAAAATCCATAAAAGAGAAGACACCCTTGATCATTATTAGTAAAAAAATACAAGCACTCATAAAATCATCCAAGGCCAACTTTGAGAGAAAAATTGCAATAGATTCAAAAGACAATCATAAGGCCTTCTTCAGCTATGTTAGAAACCTGGGTGGAAACTCCCAGATATGCGCAGAATTAGTCCAAAATGATACAAAAATCACTGAACCCACAGACATTGCCAACATACTGGCAGACAGGTTCAGTGCAAACTTCACCCCAAAAGGAGAGATAACTATCCCAGTGGAGTGTAGCCTCCCAGACATCTCAAATGCGCAGGTGAAAGCTGCTCTATCTAAAGCTAAAAACACGGCATCAATGGGACCGGATGGTGTCCCGGCTGTGTGCTACACGAACTCAACTCAACGAGGAACTAAACCCGCATATAAGGCAGCTGTTTAATCTTAGCCTTACCACAGGATACATGCCCAAGGAGTGGCGTACGGCAACTGTGGTCCCACTCCACAAAGGCGGTACCTCTACGGACCCTGGTAATTACCGCGCCATAAGCTTAACAAGCCTGGTCTGCAAAGCTATGGAGAGGATCATAATGGAACTCATAAACAAAGATATAGGGACTTGCAGACATTGGACCCGACCCAGTTTGGCTTTGTCAAGGGCAGATCATGCCTTTTGAACTGGTCGACTTCTTCAAACAGTCACCAAGGCCATTGATGAGGAAAGGCAGTCCATACAGCCTACCTTGACCTTGCAAAGCTTTGACACAATACCCCACTCGGTATTATAGAGAAACTTACCAGCTTAAATGTAAACCCATATGTCACAAGATGGGTTGCAAACTGGCTAAAGGACAGAACCCACAGGGTTAGAGTTGCTGGCGCCATGTCAGACTCCAAGCCGGTCACAAGTGGTGTCCCACAGGGCTCAGTCCTTGGCCCCCTGTTGTTCGGCATCTACTTTTCAGAAGTACAGGCAAACATAGGAGGACTATGGTTGACAAAGTTTGCAGATGACTGCAAACTGGGCGCCATAGTGGAAAGTACATCAGACACAGATATCCTTCAGTGGGGTCTCACGGAAACTGATAACTGGTGCCAGAGCCATGGCCTGAAGTTAAATGCCAAAAAATGTATAGTTATACCCTTCGGGAAAAACAAGGTAACCCCAAGCTACCATATAGGTGGCAATCCATTAAGCACAGAAGAGGTTATCAGGGACCTGGGGACCCAGGTTGACAGTGGCCTTTCTTTTGACACTCACATTGCTAAAGTGGTTAGAAAGACCTTCTACATTGCCCACCTGATCATGAAGGGATTCACATCCAGATCAAGTGAGGTAATTGTTCCCCAGTACTCTTCACTTATCAGACCAATGATCGAGTACAATGCCCCATTCGGGATGTATCTCACCCGACACCTGCAGCAACTGGAGAGACCCCAAAAGTTCCTCACCAAAAGGATAAAGGGACTCCAAAATCTGTCATATGCTGCCAGACTGAAGAAACTCCAGCTCTATTCAGTCGCATGCCGCCTGCTCAGAGGTGACCTGTGCCTGACATATAAGGCCATGTCCAACCCGAAATTAATGGACATGCTCCACCTCAAAAAATCCAAATCTACCAGATCCACTAGAGCAAGCGACATAAACCTTAGCACGGATATAAATAGGACATGCTGGAGGGATAGATTTGTCACCCAGAGACTCCCTATGCTGTGGAATAAAATCCCGGTCCATGTGAGGCAGAGCACCACTGGCTCTGTTCAAGAGAAATCTTCACCGGTGGATGGGAGATCGTAGGTTTACCCCGGGAATCATCTCTGTGTCACTGCTGGACAGAGGCACAACAAACTAATGGGCACAGTATTTTTTAACATAAGGGGTAAGCCACAAAACTTTGGGCTAGGCTTATAAATGCCTTAGGGCAGATAGCCTAGTATAAACCTATGAACCTATGGTGGACATCTGCAATAAATAAACTATATAACAAAAGGAACAAAATTACTATCCAGGACCAAGAAGGAGCAGGTGTCCAATTGGAAGCAATATTCTTACCCTGAACAAGCAAATAAGAGCACTAGTGAAATCTTCCAAAGCCAACTTCAAGTCCAAATTGGCCACATACTAGAGACCATCATAAGGCCTTTTTCACGTATGTCGGAAATCTCAAAGGAAGCACCCAGATCTGTTCAGAACTGGTGATCAAGGACACCACATACACAAATGCTGTAGATATAGCCAGTCTACTGGCTGACAGATTCAGCGAAAACTTCTTCCCTCTGGCCCCCATCAGTAAATCAGAACATCCCAAGTACCTGCCCCCCCACCCCTTATCTCTAGGGAACAGGTCATCACTGCCCTCTCAAAGGCAAAAAATACAGCCTCCATGGGACCCGATAACATCCCTAGCTGCATCTTATGTGAACTTCGGTATGAACTTGCAGCACCATTAGGCACCCTATTCAACCAAAGTTTGAGTACCGGCTTTGTCCCAGCCAAGTGGAGGACAGCCACTGTCACCCCTTTACACAAAGGTGGAGCTTCCACTGATCTGGGAAATTATAGATCCATCAGCCTAACTAGCCTGATCTGCAAAGCCATGGAGCGGATTATCATGGACCTCATTAACAGGGACATTGGCAACCACCAAACACTCGACCCCACAAAGTTTGGCTTTGTCAAGGGGAGGTCATGTGTGTTAAATCTGGTAGAGTTCTTTGAGGCAGTCACCAAAGCCATGGACAAAGGGAAGACGGTGCACACCGCCTACCTTGACCTGGCCAAAGCCTTCGACACGATTCCCCAATAGGGAATAGTAAATGAACTCTCTCAACTAGGCATCAATCCATATGTTACCAGAAGGGTAGCAAACTGGCTCACTGATAGAACCCACCTAATCAAAATAGGGGAAGCCACCTCAAGCAGTTGAACCGTAACGAGCGGCGTACTCCAGGGATCGGTCTTGGGGCCTCTGTTATTCGGGATATGCTTCTCTGAGGTGCAGGCCAAAATCAGTGAGCTATGGCTGACCAAGTTTGCAGATGACTGCAAGCTGGGCACAGTCATCAATTCCCCAAGTGATGTGAACGTCCTTCAAGAGGGTCTCACTGAAACAAATGACTGGTGCCAGAAACATGGCCTCAAGCTGAATGCCAAAAAATGCATCATCATCCCCTTTGGGGAGAATGACATCCCCACATATTATCACACTAACAACAATGTCCTAAGTACACTATCAGTAGTGAGGGATTTGGGCACCGAGGTTGATAGCAACCTAACTTTTGACCATCATATTGCTTCCGTTGTACGGAAAGCTTATTACATGGCCCACCTCATAAGTAAGGGTATATCATCCAGGGGCAAAGAGGTCATAACATTCCTGTATTCTTCCTTTATAAGGTCAGTTATTGAGTACAGTGCCCCCTTTGGCATTTACCTTACAAATCACATGCAGCAGCTGGAAAGACCACGGAGGTTCCTCACCAGGAGAGTCCAGCGCCTCAAACATCTACCCTACACAGATAGGCTAAAAGCCCTATCCCTCTACTCAGTTTCATACAGACTCCTCAGGGGTGACCTGTGTTTGCATATAAAGCAGTAACTCCGACCTTAATGGGACTGCTGCATACACGCAAGTCAAGCTCCACTTAAGAAACCCGTACGGGCGACCTCAACCTGGTCTGTGATATCAATCGGACTTGTTGGTGGGACAGATTTGTGTCCCATAGACTCCCCTGTCTGTGGAATAGACTCCCTCTCCATGTCAAGCAGAGTACCCCATTATCCCGTGTTAAGCGCAACCTGGATAACTGGATGGGAAACCGAAAATACACCCCTGGGATTCCCTCTGTGTCTCTGCTGGACAGGGGCTTTGGGTGCTTGCTTGTCTAAACATGGGCTAAACTGTTGGCTAGGCTTATAAGGGCCTCAGGGCCAATAGCCTAGTAACCTCTTATGATCCTATGATTGGTCTTATAACAATTAATATAAAAATATTGAAGTAGGTAGTTTTTAAAGGTACATTTCTGTTTAAATTTGGATTTTGTTTTTGATGCCAAAATTTGTATTTAAACAGCAGGAAGTCATGTAGTATCTTTTCACTCTGAGGAAGTTCTGTTAATTTTAAGAATGAAAGCACTTAGTATTTTACAATAAAGAAGTTGTGGACATTTTCGGAGCAGAGTTTTATTATTTTTATGTTTTCTTTTTAAACTCTTCTTGCCAGTTATTACAAGCTGACCAACAAGAGGTAGGTACTTTATTTCCTTTCTGTTTCAATTCCTTTCTAAGATTTTCAAAAATATTCTTATCAAAAGTTTCTCCCTCTGGGAACGGCAGTGCATGATCATTTTTAGTGAGCTCTGACTATTTTAACAAGTAATTGCAGCTGTCTTGACAATAGTTATTAAATGTATGCTTGGTTAGTTCTTTTAGTACACCCACATTTGCACACATTGTATTTTTAATACAATAATATTACACTAACATACCAAATATAGTAGATATGCAACTATGGTTATAAACCCACTCTCATACTGTTAAGGAAAACTGTGATCTGATGTTTTCAGTCTTCATTATTGGCTGTTGGGTTTTGGTTCTGTCCTCGGAACCAACTCTGCCATTGTATCAAGCTCGTGCCAGCCAGAAGCTCTTGAGCTAAGGCTACCCATAGTGCCTCTCTTCCCTTCAGATCTCATTTGCCGCGTAGAATTTTAGGAGACATCAGTTGTGCTCTCAAGCTAAGTACTATGTATTCTTTTTGTTGTTGTTACAAATACCTTTATTCAGCCTTTCTCGTTAACTCTAAATTTGCTGCTAACTTACTTTTCTTGATTAATCATATATTTACTGAATGTAAATGTTGTATTCTTTCTCCTTTGTCGTATTACCATCGCTGGTATAGGCCCCTCTGTTCCCTCTTACTTCTGGTAAATCTTTAATACCGTTGTTGGTATTTCCCTTCCCCCCTTCTTACCTTTTTTTCTTTGTTACCATTGTTGGTACGACGTAAAAAAAATCCTTTTCTTGTCCTTTTATTAAGTGTGTGTGTTTGTGTTGTGTTTGTCTTGTGTGTGTTGTGTTTGTGTTGTGTGTTTGTGTGTGTGTTTGATTAAGTTTTCTTGGTACTATATGTACGTTATTCCTAGCTGATCATGGCAGAGAAACATAAGGGTACAACAGGATTTAAGCAATGTGAGGAATGTGGTAGAAAGATGCCCAACTCGGACAGGCATCTTTCTTCTCTACTCAGCTGTCTATAACTCCCATAGCTATTTCCTAAGAGTGTACACACGCTCTCTGCAGCTCCTATAGCTACTCCACACACAATTTCAAATTTCTAAATACTGTAAATAGCCTCTTACTTTAAATTAAATGTAAAGTGTTTCCTTACTTCAAATGTAAGTGTCTAAATGAATCTGTACAGTATAGCCCTTAAGATCTATCACGATGAACTTTGTTACTCGTGCTTGATATTGAATGTACATATTTGTAAACTGTACATTATACTGTATCTTTTATACTTTGGTATCTTTACTGTTTATGTATTATGGAGCTTTTCTCCCTGGCCCTCCACTGAAAACTGGCAATATGTAGTAAGCTATTTTCCTTACATTAATGGCATTAAGTTTATAGTTAGGCATGAATGTAGTTGTAATGCAGAAGGGTTACTGTATGTGTTGAGATGTGGATGTAAAATGTTTTACATAGGGGAAACCTATAAGAGTTTTAGGGTCCGGTTGCAGGAACATATAAGGGACATAAAAAATAAAGTTAGAGAGTCCCCTTGGGAGTCATTTTTTGACAGCACACAACTCTAACCCTGATTCCCTTAGGGGTTGTGTCTTGGAAAAATTGCAAGTTGGCATAGGTGAATGTGTGTCTTTAAAAAACAAACTCTTAAAAAAAGAAACTCTGCAAGTATGGTACTTTGGAGCCTCAGGGACTCAACAAAGAATTTGAATTGTATGCTTAATTGATTAATTGTTTTGTGCAATATGCTGTATTTAAGCAAACAGTGTTTTGTAGTGTTTTTATTCTTGGAAGGCTGTGCAAGCCGAGGCGCTAAGTAGTGTTTCATTAAATTCGCTTACTTCTTGGATCGGTGGGCTTGGTGGTATTTTATTATATTTTTTTTTGTTTTTTTAAGTTGTATTTGTTAAATAAATAAATATTGTTTGGGGGTGTTACATTTAGAAGTCCAGTCGTTGTGTGAACTCTGCAAAGGTTTTAGTGCTTGGACCCTTGCAGAGCAGCGCAACAAGTTGATCCTCAAGGGGCTGTTAAAATGCCCTTTAAGCAAGGCTTTGTCTGAGGCGGAGACAGCAGAGTCTTCCAAGAAAGAATCAAAAGGCGAAACTACTCTGTTCCGGTGTCTCCTAAATCTCTTGACTTGAAATCCTCTAAAGGTTAGGTTCCTTCCTCAGATCCAAAGCCTAAACATTAAAAATTGACACCGACAACTGTTTCAGTGCCAAAGCCTACAACTTCAAACACAGTGCCGACAAGTACTACGGAGCCTACAGAAATTACCTTGATTGTGACCTTCACATTGGTACCTTTGGCCCTCTCGGCACCAGCAATAGTTTCCCCAGTAATACCAGTCACTTCCCCTCCAGCAGAAATGATTGGTGGTGAAGGTCGAATCCTTTCCCAGGACTAAGTACTCCCCATCGATTGACCCCTTTTTTGGTCAACAGTTGAGCCCATTTATTGAGCACCCAGTGTCACCTTCGGTGATGTCTATTTGTTCCACCAGAAGCCTTTCAGAGCTTGATGTAGTTAGGTTAGTGGATCAGCTCTTGGTGACCAGAGGTCTTCCAGCTCCATCTAGGTCCTCCCTCCCATCCGGAGTCGAGGTTTTTCTCCAAGGACTCCAACTTATCTTCTTCCTTCAACCTCTCCACAGGTCTTGGAGCCCTCGACTTTGGCATCCCTACTGGTGTCAACTACTTTTGTACCGATGGTGGACCTCACCTTGGTTCCAGAACCCACTCTGTGGTCCTTGGCTCAGTCAGAGCTGACCCACCCACTGGACCATGACTTGGCTATTGGCTGCGGGCTCCCTAGTTCAGCACCGATTTTTTTCCATGGCACCATCTACAGTTCCAGGTGCTTTGACAGTTCCAGATCCTCTCAGGGCTGTGACCCGGTTCCAAGGTTGTCTTTCTTGAGCCTGGGCTCCCATCCCTGTTCAGGTGGGCCTGCCTTTCAGGTTATGGAGAGAGCTCTCACTTCAGCAGGCTCACACTAGGCACCATCATCGTCGGAGTGTCACATCTGTGTTTCCTCTGGTTCACAGCTGTCACAATCTGCTACATCGTGGCAGTGGGCACAGAGCAGCAAGACACCCTCTTGCAGGGTACCATCTCTTCCAAGTCCTCCTGAGACCCCCCCCCCTGAGGAGCCACCCTGTAAGAGGTCATACAAGAAGAAGCACCTAAATTCTCCAGAAGAATCTGTCACCGAGGATACAGACTACGATGAAGGAGAAGGGTCCCCAAGGTCACCCCCTGAAGATGTCTCCTTTGGAGACATTCTGGAAATCTTGAAACAGAAGGGTGATTGGAAGTCCACCAACCCTTCTTCCATGGAATCTGTCTTCTTGCTGGCTTTTCATGCCCAACCTTGTACTTCTTGGGTGACCCCACCTCCCGATGAATTGGTCAAAGTCATCATGTAGCATGCTTGGAAGGCCTCTGAAACTGTAGAGCCTATTCCCCGGAGACCATAAAAAATTCTTTCTGCACCAGAAGATCAACCCCTCTAGTGTAAAGATTTAGTGGTAGGTGCTATGGTGGTGGCGGCAGCCACAAAGAAGGAATTTGCAGAGGAGAGTCCTGTTGTCCATCCTCCAAACAGAGATTCTCAGACAATGGACAGATTCAGGAAGTGGGTCTATCATTCCATGACCTTCGCTATACGGTCGATTAATTTTGTGGCACATTTAATGCATCTTCAAATGGACCTGATAACTGAGCTCTCAGGAACCTTGGCAGGGGCAGTGTCTGACAAGGTACATGATAAGGTTGCCTCTCAGCTTGCAATCCTAGAATGGATATCAAACTCGTCCATGCGGCTTATTGCACACACAGCCGGAGGGGTGGCCAGGGCAGCAGGTACAGGCATTGCCATTAGGTGTCATGCCTGGATGTGTTTATGAGACCTTGTGGACCCTTTCAAGTCTTCCTTTGTCAATGCTCTGGTTGATGCTACCTCTTTGTTTGGCCCAAAAGTCAGAAACACATTAGCCAGGTGTGAGAAGAACGGAAAGACCCTTTCTGCTGTGGGTGTGCATTTTTCCACTCCTCGATTACCTTATTCCAGGAATCAGAGGGTTGGAAAAATGTGGATCAGGAAGTCCCAAGGGCCTTTTTGGGACACAAGTGGTGAGTTTTCCACCAGGAGGAGAGGAGGGAACTAATCAGGAAGACACCCCCCCCCCATGGCAGTGGGGGCCCACATAATCAGGGCTCCAGGGATTCATTCTCTGGGCAACCCTACCAGCTCACCTGAGCAGTGGCCGATAGCTTACCTCTAGAAACATTCTGGGGAAGATTTTCTCTGCACCATTTAGCCTGGTACTCAATAACATCACATTCCTGGGTACAGACCATAATTACCAGAGGTTACTGTATCCCCTTCGAACTTCATCCAAGACCACAAAGATGAATCCCCAATATTCCTCCCAGTCAGAGGGATGCAGCAGCAGCAGTAGAAATCCAAAATGTGCTTCAAAAAAGAGTCAATCACAAAAAAACTGGCAAAACAAAATAAAGTAAAAAAACAAAAACACAGATAAGATTGTCTTGTGGGAGATATCTTAATATGAAGGAACTGCTTAATTAGACCCCTTTGGAACAATGAGAACCTTAGGGTGGGCACCTATGCTTGTGGGAGTTGCAAAGTGTGTAAGTTTGTTAAACATGTGTCGGGCACTTTAATTAATGGTAAAAAATTTGAAAATAACAATAGATTTTCTTGATTTCTCCTGCCTCACAAGTGGTCTCTTAATCCCAATGTGGCGACGAAGAGTTTTCATTGGTGGGCTGCAGCCTGTTTGCATATCCCATGAACCACAAATGTAGCAGAGCTACTTTGCCCTGTCATCCTTCGGGGGCGGGGGGAGTCCCTGAAAGATATTCTCTTACACGATTGGCCCCCAGGACTGCTTTACGCCTTTCCTCTTTTCCCCGATTCCCCAGTTTTTGAAGAAAGCCCAACGGTTGAGAAGCATAGTAATCCTCATTGCACCTTATTGGCTCCATCAAGTCTGGTTCCCCTTCCTCTGGCCTCATCTAGTTCATTGCCCGTGAACTCTGGATCCACCTCCAGACCTGTTGTCTCATCCACAGGGACTGGTCTATCCCAGCGTACAAAGTCTCAAGCTGATGGCTTGGTACCTCCACTTCCAGTGATTGCCAGGCAGAATAATCTATCCTCCCTAGTACAAAAGGCACTTCTGGCTTCTCATAAACCATCCACCAGAAAACTTTACCTTAGTTAATGGCAAAGGTTGGTGCTTCAGCCCCTTGAGTCAGCAGCTTCCTATGATATCAGATTTTTATCTTGGAAGACCCTATTCCTGGTGGTCATCACGTCAGCCAGGAGAATATCAGAAACACAGGCTTTGTATGTGAAACGTCCATATATCCTTTTTCACAAAGAGAGAGTATCACTTAGAACTAACCCCTCCGTTCTACACAAAGTAGTATCGGACTCCAATATTAATCAATCCATAGACCTAACAGTTTTCTTCCTAAACTTCTCAAACAAAGGAGAATATCGTTTGCATTTGTTGGATGTACACAGACAATTATGCTTTACTTGGATAGAATGAAATTGTTCAGGAAGTCGGACCAGTTGTTCTTGTCCTTTTCAAGTACCCAACTGGGGAAACCTGTTTCCAAAGTTACTTTATCGAAATGGTTGAGAGATTGCATCCCCTTTGTTTATGACCAAAATAAGCTGAACCTATCATCTAAGGTCAAGGCTCCTTCTACAAGATCAGTTTCTACTTCAGTAGCCTTTCATTCTAGAGCCACTAAAAACAAGTACCTCGCTGACCCTCTTCAAGCACAACCTTGATGAGTGGATGGGAAATCACAAATTTGTCCCAGGTGTTCCACCTTTGTCCCTCATTGACAGCGGCGATAGGTGCTGACTGAGGTTTCTTTTTTGGAGATAAACTCTTGGCTAGGTTTGTAAGGGCCCCAGGGCCATTATTCTAGTAACCTAGCCTCCTGTTTGCTCAGTGGCCACCTGAGCTACCCCTCATACCTCATTACAAATTGGATATGGTCTTCAGGGGAAGAGCATTCTTTGGCTTTATGGTACTCAGGAACATCATTCCATAGGGCCAACCGGGGCATAAAGTAGCTAGGGAACTCTGTCCCAACAGTCATGAATGAGTGAAGATTGACAATGTCAGATAAAGAAGTTATGTTTTTACCATAATAATCATTCATTCTTGACCTCCCACCTTCTAACCCCCTCCAAAGACTCCCAGTGGTTCGGAACTAGTCCTGGTTTCATAGTAGGGCAGTTGCTCAGACAAAGTTTCCACATTTTATTTCTATGGGCAAAACTCGATCTGAAGGGAAGGGAAGAGAGGCACTATGGGTAGCCTTAGCTCGAGAGTTTCTGGCTGGTGCGAGCTTGATACAACGGAGACGGTTCCGAAACCCGACAGTCAAGAATGAATGATGATCAACAACACAGATGGAATGTTATGGTAAGAGCATAACTTCTTTTTCCTACTTTTTAACTCCGTATTTTGATTAAACACAACTCTCTTACTTGTCAAGGATGCTTTGTCCTTGTTATATTATGATAAAGCACTCAAGGAAACTTTGCTTTTTATATTTGAGTGACGAGTCACCACTCTCACCCTGATCCCTTACTCACATACAGTTTAAGCTGCTGTATTACAGAGACCATTAGTAAAAGCTTACCTGCAAAGGCCCCAAACTGTGCTGAAGGTGAGAAAGATAAAATTATATGTTGACACACCAGAAATTTACCAGACAAAAAAAACTGTCAACAATGGACCCAGAGGTGATTTCTACTGCAACAATCCACACATGGCTCTAAAAATTCAAGTCATGTCAAATAACTTCAGACAACACAGTACAGCAATGATAATAGTGTTGTTTATTGCAGAGAACACGTACATGAGAGACAAAGCAATCAAGGTCTTGTTTTTCCAAACATAAGAGAAAACTTCATTCTTTTGTATTATTTTTAACTCTAAACTTTATAAATTGTATGTGTAAAACTATATCCAATGACTGACTAAAAATGAGCACTCTTGCATTATTTTTGCTAGCTAAGAATCTGCTGACCCTTTATATATGCTTTTCCAGGCTAGGCAGAGGTTCCGAGTTCTATTGAAACTTTCTCTGCTGGCACTAGCTATATTAGCACTTTCCATGTTAGCAGAAAATAGATCATCAAAAAGGACCCAAACTACCAGAAATATATCTTAAAGTATGTGCTTCTTCCTATCCATTATTGAGAGATTGTTTGAACATTTTATAAGGCTTTTACAACACTACGACCCTAAAAACTGTGTTAGCTAGCGTCAGTTTGCACTACTTGAAGAATGGTGGTAGTTGAATATGTACTGTTTTTCGGTAATGCTAACTAGAACGCTTAAAATTTAGGTAAGCCAAAATTCATTGCTTCAACCTTTGTTACAAACTTTTGTATAGGCACCACAGTAGCTATATATCTAGGAGAGCTGCTATTTCAGTAGTAAAACTATTGAGTTAAGCTCTTAGAAATTGGCAGAAGAGCTTAGCTGCAGACCTGTTGAACATAAGGATGGACTCCATCACTGGAAGGGAAATCTTGACTTTTGCATTGTTTAATAAACCTTTTGACTGTAGTCATAGAGGAAGGAGGAAATGAGCTTTCATTTACAAAAGGGATGGTAGGCTGCAGTGAGAAGTTGTTTTTAGTTGTACAGAAGCACAATAACTGCTGCTGTTGTAATAGCTGTCACCATATTCATCTGCAATATTTGAGCCAATGTTCCAGTAAAACCAGACTCATTGGAGTAGCAGGGCTTCTGGGTCTCCAGTTCTAGAAGCCCGTTTGTGGGGGGTTAGTAGCAACTGACATGTACAAATATGAAATCCTTAGTTACACATCTGAATCATTCTGCCGTGCGCACACATTTTGCTGTTAATAACTGGACACAGAATATTGTCATGGAAATGGTAGTCTTATCTCATTTTAAATTTGTGTCCTTTACAAAATCAGGACTTTGAGCTTCAGTACATATTGTGCATGTGCGGCTGCCCTAGGATCTTTCTGTTTTCTACTGAAATTTGCTAAAACCCAGTGCTGCAACATTTAGTTGCCTCAGGAGTCATAGAATTTTCTCCCATAATTGTGTGGTACCAGTGAGAAATAATTTTACATTAAGTATGGAAAAAAAATATGTTTTTGACAATGGTCACATAATATTATGTTTTACTTTATGCAAAGTCACTCTTTCTTATGATGCAGGGTTAGAAAGAGAACAACATGAGATGCAGTGGAAGAGATGTTCTTTGTGTTTCACTGTTGCAGTCATCACACTTGGGTTATCTGCCTGCAGGTAGCCCTCAGTCGGCCCGAATACCAGTCTTAGTATTTCTGCATCGGATGCTGTCACTTCTTCCATGACATCAGAATTTCCTTACTAGTGGATTCTATATTAAATCCACTAGTTCAGAAAATGAGTTCTTATTTAAAAGATTCATGGGACTTCCTAAACAGTGTAAGGAATTACATTCAAGTGTCAGTTTCTGACCCTCCCAAACATGTTATGTTTTGTATTGATGTTGTTTGTCTTTTCACTTGTATCCCTCATTGTGAAGGTGTAGAACATGTTAGAGAGTTTTTATGTAATACTGCTATGTACATCAGTCATGAAAGTAATTTTTGTTGTGAACTAATTGATGTTTTATTAAACAATAATTTCTTTATATTTAACAAAAAGTGTATAAACAAATTTGGGGGGGTAGCTATGGGGTCCCCTGCAGTCCCATCATTTGCGAATATAGTGATGGGTAATTGGGAAAATACTGTATTAAAACCATTAATAATTGAATATCAAATTACATTTTTCAAAAGATTTATTGATGATTTGTTTTTTTTTATTATGGTTGGAGATGTTAGAAAAGTTCAAAATTTTTGGACACCCTTAACTCCAGGTCAGAATATTTAAGATTCACCTTGGGGGATGTAGGACTAAAAATTAACTATTTAGATGTAACTTTACAGTGGGATTTAAATTTAGATAAGCTTGTTGGTAGAATTTATCAGAAAGACACTTTTACTAACAGCTGTTTGCATTACACCAGCCTTCACCCATGGTACATGAAGGACAACATCCCAAAGGGACAGCTCATATGAGTTAGCCGAATGACCAGTGAGAGGGGGGATTTTTTAAAGGAAGTTGAATTTATTAGCTCTCTATTTAAAAATAGAGGGTATAGTGAGGCATTGTTAAATGGACATGTAGACTACATTATGAGTAAAAGTGATACAGATTATCCAGCCATTCTTAATCAAGGATTAATAACACCTAAGAAGAATAGTAATAAAAATAAAGAAGATGTTGAGATTTATTGCTGTCTAGAAATGACTACAGACAGTAATATCATTAGAAAAATAATTTCCAATAATTGGAAGATTTTAGAAGGGAACAAAGAGTTACAACAAGTAGTTGGGACCCAGCCCAGGTTTGTTTTTAAAAATGAAAGTAATTTGAAAAATATTTTTGAAAGCGAGAGAAACAAGTTAGCACACAATATGAATTTAACCCAGAAAAGATGGGGTATGTACAAATGTGGGAGTTGTAACATCTGTAGATATATCTCAGAAGGCCCTTTTGTTTATTTAGAACATTTACCTTATACCCTCAAAGTTCCTGGATATTTTAACTGTAAGAGTAAATTTATGTAGGTGTTTGTGAATGGTGTGGGGCATTTTACATTGGTATGACCACTAGGTCTTTAGGTGTAAGAATAAAAGAACAGTATTATAGTACTAAAAAACAAGGTAAAACTAACGCCTTTTACAAGCATACCATTAAATGCCCAGAGTACAAAAAATTTGTATTTTCCATCCTTGAGCAGGGAACAAATGATTTAAGGGGTGGTAATTTCAAAACATATCTTGAACAAAGAGAAACCTTGTGGCAAATTAGATTAAATTCAGATAAAGAACCTGGCATGAATGATGCTGTCAACATTAAATGTTTTTTAAAAGACAGAAGAATCTATATAAGGAAGTAACATCCTGTTTTTAAATCTTGATGGATTGTTTAATTGAAGCCATGTGCCTATTGCTGGGGATGGAAATTTATAGTATTTTTAAACTGTGGAGTTTTGTTTGCTCATTACACTCTGATGAAGTTTTTTTACGAAAGCACGGATTAAAAGTTTTATTAAGCTAAAAACTGAGTGGAGTACACTTTGCTTTCTGCTTTTTCCAGTTTCTGAATTTGGTATTTGTTTCATTCTGGACGTTTGGTTCTTCCTTTTGGTTTTCTGTATAGAAGAAATCTTAGCTGTGTGTGTGAGACAAGTACATCACAACAGAAACCAAAGGTCCAAAAAGGTCCAGAAAACTGAGCGGCTAGAAGTAGCAAGGCAGTAGAGACTGAAAACTGATGGCAAGGAGTTGCATAGAGAGAAAACAGTGCATGCATGTAAGCTAAATGTTTCCAAAAATACCTTCTATAATAGGTGGAAGTAATTTCTTTCTAACGAAATGGCTACTTATTGCATATTTATCATGGAATGTAAATAGTCTTATAGGTATAGACAAACAAGCAAAGATTATTGAATTGTATTAAAAGTGTAGTATTCAAATAGTGTTGCAGGAGACGCATTTCATAGAAATGAACATGTGAATTTGACAAAGAAAGGATTCCAGGTTGGACATTCAGCAGAATATCAGTGACATGGGGAAATGGGGGTAATAATATGCTAGAGAAGTTCCAGTAGTGATAGAAGACAGAAAAAAGACAACAGTGGTATCTTTGTTGTATTAGGTGTTATTGACAGAGGAGGAGGAGGATTACACTGCCATGTATGTATATTCTGCCTAAAACTACTGTTACGGAGCTTAAGAGGATTTTAGGAAAAATAGTCAACTTTCAACAGGAAATATAATTTATGGGTGGGACTGGAGCTTGGTTTGCATTAGCAAAAGTGTATCTGGGGGACCAAGAAGAAAAAATGCAACAATAGGGGGTATGTTTCTGAAGAAATGTATACAAATATTTGATATTGAGGATGTGAATTCAGTAGTAGGAACTCAAGTATCATTTACATATTATTCCCCAAGATAAAATAATTGGGCTAGATGAGATAACAGTTGTTTTGCAGAAGCATGTTTATTTAACTGAAAGTTTTGACATATATCCAATAAACATTTCAGGTCATGCACAATAATAGCTTAGATAAAGATGCAGGCTAATGAAGTTTAAATGAAACACTGGTGCTTCCATACTTACCTTTTTAAAAAGAGGGGAATTTAAGGAGTGGATATTGGAAATGAATTCCAAGTTTAAATGAAACACTGGTGCTTCCATACTTACCTTTTTAAAAAGAGGGGAATTTAAGGAGTGGATATTGGAAATGAATTCCAAGTTATTACAGAAGATAAAATGATTTTTTCAAAAGGCATAGTCAGAAATTTGGATAAAAATGAAAGTGGAGTTTAAAAAATATGGTAGAAGTAAGAGAGAAAGAGATGCAGGAAAAAAATGACGTGAACTATTTAGAGGGGGTGACAAAGGTTGTAGCATTTCAGAATAATCTCACAGAACAAGAAGAGCAGCAACTGCAGAGCTCAAAGAGGAAAGTAAGGTGATATTAGAGTAGTATGCATGTATATATTTTATTTATTTTACATTTGTTGACCGGGCTAGTCCAACTGGATACATGTCCGTTTTCAGTAGAGGCCCGGGGAGATAAGCTCCAAGATTAAACTAATGCAATAGGAATACAAGGCAACACAGAAACATAAAACTAATACATGTTAAAAATGCAATACAGTAATGATGCAGACTACTGGCATCAAGGAGTAAAGGCATAAAATGCTAAAAAATTATTAAATACATTATTGCTGTAGTAATACAATAGTAATACAAAGCAATACTGAAACATAAAAATAATACATGTTAAAAATACAAATACAGTAATGCTGCAGACTTACATAGTACAACTAGCATCAAGGAGTAAAGACAGAAAATGCTAAACAAATTATTAAATACATTATTGCTGTAGCCTAGCATAGAAGAAATAACATCAATAGGAAAAGCATGAATGCAGGTTTTGACAATGCTGAGAAGCATATAACTGAGGTATATAGTTTGACATTTGTTATACAGAAGAGTGAGGAAGAGATGAGAGGCTCTAACTAGTTGGTATGCCTATTTAGAACTTTACACATATATAACATGGGTGGTATTAATACAAAAACTGACAATGAAAGTGTCAGGAGTAGGGTTTTAGAAATGTACAAGGTAAGTTTCATGTAATAAGAAAGAAATAAGAAACTACAAAATTAAATAAGAGGAGAGTTTATTTGCTTATTAGTGGGTTAAAGAAGGGGAAAAAGCAGTATACTCGATAGTGTTCATCTGGGTTAGTACATGGGCATAACCATTGTGCTTTAAGGTGTAGTTTTATTTGGCGCTTGAAAAGTGATAATGATGAAAGTAATTGTAGGCTGCTGGGGAGTCTGTTCCACGGAATTAGAGAAGAGGGAGTCCCCTGCTTTATTAAGGGATTTCTGGATGGTTACTTGTAGTTTATTTGCTGAGCGAAGGGTAGTAAGATTTATATAAGAAGAGACTATGCTACTAAGAATAGGAGTATTGTTGGTATGAAAGAGTTGTTGCATGCATGAGTTTACAAAGATTGTTGTTAAGTAACTATTTGACAAAAACTTTAGAGCACAAAAAAGCTTAGCAGAATGACTTAAGTAACAGAAAGTAGAAAGGGTTGTTGCCAAACGTATGGAGCCTATGATAATGAAAAATAACCAGACATCCTATAACAGGTATTAGATATATTTCAGAATTTTTTTTTTAAATTCTGTAAAGCAGAGAAATGTATAAACCATAAAAGACAGGAACTGAAATGTTTATAAAAGGCTTAATTATGCTGATGTTAGAAGAAGATGAAGCTTAACAATTAACAGCTAAGACAAGAAGAGATGACATAAAAATGGTGATTTATAATCAGTCAACAGGGAAGTCTCCAGGACCACAGGGCATTCCTATGAAAGTCTGGAGGGTTGGATGGAATAAACTGATAAACAACTGAAAGGTTTTCTTTAACAGTATTTTTTAAACAAGAAACATCTATATTGAATTATCACTTATGACATAGGCAATCATACATTTATATAAGTTAAAACAAACCGTAATGACATATTTTCAGTTGCAGATGTTATACATCACATATAATCTTCTGTACAGTCATTGTCCTCTGACCATTACATAGCCCATTCAATTCCTGCTTTCCTTTAAACCTCTTTTCTCCTCCAAAATATTCTGTATGTATTATTTCCACAATTCCAATTTTTTTCTATGTAATTTGCTCTGAACCTTTTCTAAAGATCCCATTTCTAGTTATTTTATCTCTTTTATTATATTCACTACTTCTAGGATGGTTGGTTCATAGGTAGGTACTAGGCTATTGGCCCTAGGGCCTATATAAGCCTAGCCAAACGGTACCCTGGCTTTTGCCACCCAATAAAATTTTTTTCCTGTGCCCCTGTCAAGCAGAGCCAAAGAAGTGATCCCCGGGGTGAATTTCCTGTCTCCCATCCAGTCATCAAGATTTTTCTTGAAGAGTGCTAATGAGGAGCTTTGTTTGATATAGATAGGTAGTTTGTTCCAGAGTATGGGAAGTCTCTGAGATAGGAATCTATCCCTCGAGCATGTTCTGTTTATTGTGGTGACAAGGTTTAGGTCCCTAGAGCTTGTAGCTTGGATGGATTGGGATTTCTTTACTTGGAGCATGTCCAACAGCTCTGGGTTTGACATAACTTTGTATGTTAGGCAGAGATCGCCTCTGAGTAGGCGATATGCGACAGAGTAAAGCTGGAGTTTTTTTGAGACGGTCTGCGTAGGGCATCTGTTTGAGGCCAGTAATCCTCTTTGTGAGGTATTTCTGTGGCCTTTCCAGTTGTTGTAGATGTCTTGTGAGGTACAAACCAAAAGGGGCATTGTACTCTATAATGGGTCTAATGAGTGATGAGTAGAGGGGAACAATGACCTCTTTTTTCCTGGATGAGAAACCTTTTGTGATGAGGTGTGCCACGTATTAGGATTTCCTGACTACTGTGGCGATGTGATTGTCAAAGGAGAGACTACTGTCCACCTGTGTCCCAAGGTCTCTTATCACATGTTCGGTGTTAAGTAGGCTACCGCGGATATGGTAATTCATGGGTACAGAGTTTTTACCAAAAGGGATGACAATGCACTTTTTGGCATTGAGCTTGAGGCCATGGCTTTGACACCAGGCATCTGCCTCAGTGAGGCTCTTTTGTAGGATGTCCACATAGTTAGGAGATTTGATTATGGCTCCTAGTTTGCAGTCATCTGCAAACTTTGTTAGCCAAAGACCTTCTGTGTTAGCCTGTACTTCAGAGAAGTAGATACCAAACAGGAGAGGACCTAGGACTGAACCCTGTGGTACTCCACTTGTCACTGGTCTGAAGTTGGATTTAGAGTCTGCTACTTTCACAGTGTGGGTTCGGTCAGTGAGCCAGTTGACAACTCATCTTGTGACATAGGGATTTATACCTAGTTTAGTGAGTTTGTCTATAATTCCAGAGTTGGGGGATGGTGTTGAAAGCCTTGGCGAGATCTAGATAGGCTGTGTGTTTACCCTCATCTACAGCTTTGGTGACCGCTTCAAAGAAGTCTATCAGGTTTAGGAGACATGACCTTGATTTCCATTTTTAGTAATCACTTTTTTAGAAGTCACCAGAATTAAACTCATCAAGGTCTTACTATGTATAGGCAATTCCAATTGTGTATCACAGCTCAAAAATCATTTTCTTAGTTACACCAATTTGCTCACCCAGTATTTCTGACAAAGTGGTCTCCAGTGAATGTTTTAAAGTCTGCCAACTCATTACACTCCCAAAAAGTTGTTCCCAGTTACCTCTTTTGCCCATCACACCTCCTACATTTGTAATCTACCCAAGGAAAAATTCTTTGGAGTCTGCTTAGAGTATTAAAATACCTATACAAACACTTCAAAGCAAAAATGCTAAATCTTTTAGACTTTGTTGCATATTTGGGAACCATACATATATTCCCATTGTCTCTCTGTGAATTGCGTATCCAATCTCTCTTCCCAATCCTTTCTAACCTCCTCTTACTGATTCCTATAGGTGTCATGCAATAGTTATATGCCCTACTTAGTATCCCTTTTTTAACAGCAGCTTCTGTTCTAGATTCTACTGAAAACTGTACCACTGCTGGTTTTTCACTTAGAGGGACCCCCTATTCCTTTCTCTTTGCCTATACTCTGATATCAGTCCTTGATAGGGAAGGCAATATCTAGTCTAGTTTGCATTCCAGATGTATTCTTAGCCTCTTCCCATTCTGTTACTCTTCCCTCTCTAATTATTTGCACCTAATACCTCAGTTTCTTTTACAGTTTTCTCCAGTAAGTTCCAGCCCCCTCTTGCCTGTCCTCTGTGATCCTAACTGCAGTCATCTTATCAACAGAATCATCTTTCTCCATTCCCATGTTGACTTAGTTCTTAAGATACTTTCTGCTACTTTATGAATATAATAGTCTGTATGGTTATTGTTATTCTCCTTAAAGATATGCATCCAAAGTCTCAGTCTGTCCTTATTTCTTGTGATCCCCCCTGTTTCATCATCATCCCTTTCCATGTTGAATTATAGCTTTCTGCATATGCTGTGTGTGGGATCCTTAACTGTGTAGCTCTGAAATATATCCCTAAAAATTGGGTAATCACACACCACCTTGTTCTATTGGAAGGAACAACTTATCCCACATGACATTTGCCCTTTTCTTCTCCCAGATAAAATCCTTCATCTGTTTATTAATTACTATCCACAACTTCTGCTGTGGTTGATAAAATATGCCTGACCTGTGTAGATAACTAAGGGGACTAAAAACATTTTCACTGTGCTTGTGTCTTGCTATCCATATCCATAAACAGAGCTTCCAGTTTCATAGTTTTTGTATTATCTTTTTTAGTGTTTTTACACATATCATTAGGTGCCATAACAGAATCCTTTTTAACCCTATTCCTAAGTACTTTATTTTATCATGTCCCAATAAACATGGGAATTGCTGAACCAATTTGTGTGTGGGTACCTACTTTACAGCTATTGCTTTTGTTTTATCTTCATTAGTTTTTTTATCCCGAAAAGGTTTGAAAGGGTCTCATAATGTTCTACAAGACTGAAATATCCTTTTCTGGTTTTATCAGGTACAAAATAATATGTGCAAATAAAGCCCCCCTTTAATGGTTACCATACCAATTACATCCTTGAATTCCTGAGTCCCTTATTTTCTTTGACCATGGTTTTAAATGACAAAGGGGAAATAAGAAACCTCTCCCCAATTCCTCTGTTCAAACAGAACTTATCAGAGAGGACCCCCATTTTTATTTTTGCCTCTCATCCCTCATATATCCTACTAATTAACATTATTGTATCAGGAAATGCAACTGCTTCCATTGCCCTACTCTTAAAGTTCTAACTTTCTCTTTCGAAAGCTATCTCTGTATCAAGACCCACGAGCGACATTCTGCTTCCCTCTGGATCATCAGTGTTTTATTAATGTTGTCAAATGTTTGTCTGCCTTCAATTTTGGCATCACCTTTGTCATTTTTTTAGCCATTATAGACATAAACACTTTATAATCATGGTTTAGAATCAAAATGGGCCTATATAATGCTGGATCTGATGGGTCTTTACCATCTTTAAGTATTATAGCCACCACAGCTTATTTCCAGGATTCTGATACTTCAAAATACTGCTAAAGAAAGCCTTCCAGATCATTATCTTTTTCTTTCTTCCTAGCTTCCAAACCTCCACAGGAATATCATCTGTTCTTGGAGACCTTCTTGTACATTGGTTATACATTACCATTTTTTATCTCATCTCCTCCTATCCTATCTGTTAATAATTGAGCCTCATGTACTGCTAACCTTGGCATGTTTAATTCATCCAAAAACATTTCCAACGTTTCCATTTGTACTTTTCCTTAATTTCCATGTGTCTCTGCTTTATACAGACTTTCATAAAATTTCAGAAATATTTCTAATATCACTTCAGGGTTTTCCTTGCCATAGGCTCCCTATACTGGCAACAACCTTTTCTACTTTCTATTGCCTGACAATTGTGCTAAAAGCTTTTGTGCTCTTTACTCATCAAAAAACTGTTCCTTAACATCACTCTTCCAATGCAGTCCCTTATTTTCTCTTCAGAACTCTGCAGTTGTTCATCTTCTTGGTCTTTGAATTCTGCAATACTTTAATCTTTATCAGTCCCTCTAAAGAATTCTTCTTACTTCTTAACCACATCTCGTTTTCTTTTATTTCTTCCCTATTTGTAATCTCCACTGTAATTTTTCCCACTCCCTAGCTATATTTTCTGAAGAAATTTCTATCTTCCCTAATAACTCCTGAATAATTTCCACTACCCATTCCTTAAATTCCTCTCTTTTTAACAGGTAGGTGGGGATGTGCCAGTGTTTCATTTTTATTTCATTACCCTGCATTTTTATTTGTTATTATTGTCACATGATTTGAAAGTTATTGGATGCATATCAAAACTTTAAATTAAATCCACATGTTCATGTCAAATATAACTTCTGTCTAGCCTAGCCCAGTTTTTGTACTTTGGAGAATAATACTGTATGTAAATTCTCTCAGGGCTCCTACTACTGAATTCACATCTTTCATGCAACTATTTTATAGGTTCATAGGTTCATAGTCAGATACTAGGCTAGCTGCCCTTATGGGCCATTTTCAACCTAGCCAGTTGAGAATCATGAACACCGTGACTGTTTCACCCCCCCCAAAAAAATAAATAAATTGCTATGGAGATGCTGGGGATTGAATCCAGGAACCTCATAAATCCAAAGCATGCTCACTGTCACTGAACTGCATCTTCTTTATTTTCATAAATTTCTTCAAATGTCTACCCTCTTTTGCTATATTTTCCCTTTCAGTCTCCCCAGATACATCCTCACTGCTGCAAATCAAATTCCATTCTCCACCTGTAAGTAATATTACATGCTGAAAGCTGATTAATTGTCCTAGAATTTTCTTAAGCTTCATTAAAGCACTTTTAGGTGCAATATAAATACACGCTAGTGTAGTCATCCTCCCTTGCCAGTATCCCCTTACTACTGCAAATCTGCCATTATTATCTCTATTACTATTGGAGCTTCTCTAGCAATTAATATAAGTACTCCCCCTTTCCTTTGTTTCAGGCATTCCACTGAGTAACCGTCATGAAATCATTTCTTTATCAAATCCATGTGCTCAGTTTTTTCCAAATGTGTCTTCTGTAGCATAACTATTTTCACTCTGCATTTCTTCTTATACTTCACAACTCTTTCTTTTTTGTATATACATTCAAAGACAATATGAAATTTCATTATGATAATAAGTTATCATTCCCACCTGTTATGTGTAACAGCTCTTTTTTAAATGTCTAGTTTCAGCTTTTGTGTTATATACATGCACTAATGTTTGGCAGGCAGATCTTTTATACAGTTCTTTCTTGTCATATCCACTGCTTTCTTTACCAGTATTAATCCCTGCTACAATAGTCTAAACTATATGGGGTTATATCCTGACAAGGAAATAACAGCTGGACAACTTTCAAAGCTTCAGAGAACTTTCCAGTACCCAAACTGGCTGGCAGCTTAACCTGAACTGATCAAAAGACAAGTTTGTATGGCAAACCCTTCAGAGTTTTACTGCTGCTGAAGAGTACTCTCCTATGAGGCTTTTGAGGATTGACTGTGTACTTGTGCTGATGTTCTTCGTGTTTCACTGTTGCAGTCATTACATTTGGGTAATCTGATGACAGGTTGCCCTCAGTCGGCCTGAATAACAAAGTCTTGAGTCCTGCATCGGTTCCCGTCTCCTCTTCCATGACGTCAGGTCATCAGGGGTATAAAACATGCAGCCGACACCATTTTATTCAGTCTTTCTTGCCGCACGGTGCCCGAAGCAGAAGCAGTTCACAAGTGCCGGTCGGCCAGCTCCTGAAATTTTTGCATTCAAGTTTCAGAAACGAAGTCTTCAACTAAAGCTAAGTACCCCGTTGGGGAAACTTTTTCTTGCTCCTTACTGATGTCCGTAAAAGTTAATAATTGCATTACTTGTGGGAAGCAAATACCTCATAAGGATTTTCATTTGTACTGTATTCCTTGCCTAGGCCCAGATCATAACTTACCTTGCTGTCAGTTTTGTGCTAGATTTAACCAATGCACTATTAAGCATCGGTATATTTTTGCTTCAAAATATTTTGGATCTAGATTTAATTACCCTGAAATGTCATTGGTTAGCAATCCGTCTACCGGAGTTCACAAAAACAGCAAAGAAAAAGACAGAGGTAGACTGTCGAGGTCCAAAACCGACGACGAAACTTCTCCTAAGCCAGTCGCCGGTTCGCTGGTACTCAGTGAGGCGTTTTCGCAGCCCCTGATACCCTCTACTTTTGAGTCGCAGGCCTCTACCGAGGCTCATGCAGAGTCCGGTATGCCACAAGATTCTCAGAGTATTGAACCTGCGAATGTCTCTCCCTTGGATGGGTTTGGAGCCGCTGAGCAGCCACCGGCTTCTGTGGGTGTTTTCAGGCCTCAACATTTTTATATAAAACTGATGCCAGCTTCAAAAACAAGATCAAAAACATCTTGTATGTCTAAAAAAACTGACGCATGAGCCACGTGCTCAGGCCCTTATGCCTAAAAGCAGATGATCAAAATGGCTGAGGACTTAATTACCTTGATCAGGGGTCCCCCCCCCCTTGCTAAGAGGCCTAGGCAAGACACTGATTATGAATCTTCAGATCAGGTTTCCATTTCTTCTGATTCCTCTTCTGATCAGGAATTTTCTGTTCCACCCTATGAGGATTCAGATACAGAAGAATCCATCCCATCTGCATCTCTTCCTGAGGAGTATTCTTTTGGAGAAACCTTGCATACTTTAAGGGAACATTTTCATTGAGAGAGTCAGGATTTCTCTGAATCAAAAAAGAGGCTAAGGAATTTCCTTCTACTTCGTCAGCATAGGCCTTTGACAATACCTCCTTTATTAAACATTGTTGATGATGTGTTTTCTGAATCAAGCATGGCTCCAGATTCCCTACCTCCGGCTCCTAGTAAGCCAGACAGATATTACAGGGTTCCTGACTCCCACAAATTTCTATTCAAAAATCCTGCTGCTGATTCTGAGACCATCTCACAGGGTCCCAAAGGTGTAAAGGCCTCTACAGCCAAAAATCCTACCCCCTTTGATAGAGATTCCAGGGCGCTGGATAGATGAGGAAAGAAGGTTTATACGTCTGCAGCCTTGGCAATTAGGGCCTTATGCCAGTTTCATATGCTTTAATATGAACAGCATGTTATGGGTTTATTGAAACAGAAAATTATGTTGATTTCTGATTGTGTGAAAAATAAAGAATTACAGGAATTATTGCATGCAGCAGTACAGGTTGAAAGCATACTTTGCAATGTGGTTTTGATTCCTTGGAGGCCTCTTGCAGGGCCGCAGTTACTGGATCTGTGATTAGAAGGCATGCCTGGCTCAAGGAGCAAAATCTGCCTGATCATGTTAAAGCTAAATTGTTGGATGCCCCTTTACAGCATGATGCTCTGTTTGGTAATAAGGCAGAAGAGGTTTTAAAGAAAATGGAAGACAAAGCTAAATCTGTGCAAACTGTAAAAGATTTCTTACAAATGCAGCCACCCAGGTTCAGTAGGCACTGGCCTACTAAACATTGGTCCTTTCCTGTGTCCAGCAGAGCCAATCAAGGCAAATCCAGGTGCTCAGAAGGCTCTACATACCAATCACAGGGTTCTTACAGGTCAAAGCAATGGGGTGCCTCCACCTCCAAATCTGGAGGAAACAAAGCACAACCCTACAGTAAGCAGTCTAAATGACTTCCCTCTACCTTCACCAAGCACTTATCTTTTGGCAGTCCCCTTGGGGGGAAAATTAGCACTTCATGCTCACAATTGGCAGTTAATTACCCAGGACAAGTGGGTATTAAACATAGTATCCCAGGGGTACAGATTTCATTTCCATACTTTGCCAATTCCAAACAGTTGGCCAGATCTGCCACAAAATCAATGGGCAGAGGCTCAGAAACAAGTTACGTCCCTCATGGATATGGGGGCTATTCATCCAGTACCACAACAGGAAAAAGGACAAGGTTTTTATTCAAGACTTTTCGTGGTACCCAGAAAAGACGATGCCTGGCATCCAGTACTGGACTTATTGATTTTGAACACATTCCTGGACATTCCAAAATTCAAAATGCTGACTTTACAACAGCTACTGCCTATGCTGGGCAGGAACGCTTGGTTAGTGACTCTAGACTTAAAAGAGGCATACCTGCATATCCCAATAAGGGAATCATGCAGAAGATACCTCCGCTTCAAGGCAGGTTTTTTGCATTACCAATTCTCTGCACTGCCCTTTAGCTTAACTACTGCACCCAGGGTCTTTACAAAGTGCCTGGCACCAGTAATTGCATTTTGCAAACAAAGAAGCATGCAAATTTATCCTTACCTGGACAACTGTCTCATTCAAGCAGAGAACAAGGACATTCTTCTTCAACATCTGGTATTTGTAAAACGGCTTCTAGCATGCCTAGGGTACACAATAAGTGAAAAGAAATCCCAACTGGTACCCTCTCAAATAATTACATTCCTGGGTGCAAGCTTGAATACAACTGCCCAGATGGCTTACCTTAAGCCAGATAAACAAAGGCAACTGACAACGTACGTCTAACAGATGGCAACAAAAACCCAGTTGTCTGCAAGACAAATTTTGCAGGCTTTGGGGTTCATGACATCCTGCATTCTACTAATTCCATATGCAAGACTGCATATAAAGAAACTTCAGTGGTACCTAAAAAGTTTATGGAGTCAGCATTGTCACAGTCTGGAAACAATGAATTCCTCTCATTCCCTGCCTACAACAGGAGTTTCTTTGGTGGGCAGAGACTTGTCACCAAAACAAGGGACTGTCATTCACTCTACCCCCTGCCACCCAAACCCTAACTACAGATGCATCAGACTATGCTTGGGGGACCCACCTGGTGGGGAGATGCATTCAGGGCATATAGAGCCCAAAACAAATGCATCTGCATATCAACCAGAAAGAGATACTAGCTGTTCAGAATGCTCTGACAGCCTTCAAGGACTTACATCATCCAGGACCACTACTGATAAAGACTGACAACACAACGGTTTTGTGGTACATAAACAAGCAGGGGGGTACACATTCCTACCCCCTTTGCAGACTAGCCATGACATTGTGGAACACAGCTTTGACTTACCAAGTACATCTTCAAGTTCAATTCCTGCCAGGAAAACAAAATACTCTGGCAGACGACCTAAGCAAAAATGTTATGGACCCACACAAGTGAAAACTGGATCCACAAATCTTCAGCATGGTAACACAGAAATGGGGGAGCCCAGACATAGATCTATTTGCCTCTCCCCAAAATTATCAACTGGACAAATTCTGCACAAGGACTTATCACAGACAAGCATAGAAAGTGGATGCCCTATCCTTCAGTTGGAAAAACCTATCAGTCTATGCCTTTCCCTGTCTGTCTCTTCTCTCCAAGGTCTTACTAAAGGTCAGACAGGAAAAAACAAAAATGATCCTGATTGCTCCGGACGCTCTGGACTGGCCTCGCCAGCACTGATACCCAATTCTAAGGAATATGTCTCAACTCCCTCCTTGGTGCTTGCCTCAAATACCTCATCAACTGTCTCAGCAGAACAATCAAATTCTGCACACTCGGCTCCAAACTCTGAACCTTGCAGCATGGCTGATGATTTCATTATTCAAACAACACCTCTCAGTAAATCTGTGATGGATGTCATTTTGGAAGCCAGGCGGCCTAGTACTAGAAAATCTTATGCTGATAAATGGAAGAGATTCTGTGCTTGGAACCAAGCACAAGGAACGGGCACAAGAAAACCAAATATCCCTCAAATTTTACAATACTTGACTGAGATGCTTGACAAGGGCCTATCTTTTTCTTCAATAAAAATCCATGCCTCCGCCATCTCGGCTCATTACAACACGGAGCCTCCCCTCTTTTCTCATTCTCTGCTTAAACAGTATCTTAGAGGGGCCAACAATTTAAGGCCTCCCAAAAGATCACCAACTCCTGCATGGGACCTCAATTTTGTGCTGGAAAAACTCACCCTGCCTCCTTTTGAACCAGCAGCTACTTGCGGATATAAAATTTTTATCTTGGAAAACAGCTTTCCTCTTGGCAATCACTTCAGCAAGAAGGGTTTCAGAACTACAGGCTCTCATGGCTGTGGAGCCTTTTATTACATTTTACCCGGACAGGATGTCCCTCAGGACCAATCCTTCCTTTATGCCTAAGGTGGTATCCAGTGTGGCTCTTAACCAAACAATTCACCTGCCAACATTTTACCCAAATCCGCAGAACAATGGGGAGCAGATTCTGCATTCATTGGACATACACAGACAACTAAGAGTCTATTTAAACAGGACGAAATCTCTAAGAAAATCTGAGCAACTACTAGTGGCATTTGCTTCAGGATCAGAGGGGAAGGCTATATCAAAGCAGACGATTTCTAAGTGGATAAGCCACTGCATTCGTTTCTGCTACTTGCACCATGGTAAACCTGTGCCCAAGGGGATCAGGTCACATTCCACCAGGGCTGCCTCTACCTCAGCAGCCTTTCTCAGAGGAGTTCCAACCAAAGACATTCTAGAAGCTGCTACTTGGAGCTCTGTTCATACCTTCACAAAGCATTATCATTTGCCTCTCTTCTCCAAATCCAGGGCAGGCTTTGCCACTGCAGTTTTGCAGGGCCTTATAGCCGCTCCTAATGCTATTTAGTTCCATCCTCCCATTCATAGCTTTGGGATTCTACCCAAATGTAATGACTGCAACAGTGAAACACGAAGAACATAGTACAGTTGTGTACACTTAACATAAATGTAGATGTTCGAGTGTATTCACTGTTGCAGTCCGGGTTACCACCGCCATCCCCTTTTCTATAACTTCTCTTTCCTTCACTATATTCTAAAGCCTTTGTGGTGTATTTGCTTTTAGATGACGGTAAAGTTTATGTTGCTAAAAGTGCATTTATGTATATTGCTTTTTATTTATATATAATATATATATATATATATATATATATATATATATATATATTTGCTCCCCATTTGGGGGGCACCTGACATCTGGGGCATGAAAAACTGAATAAAATGTCGTCGGCTGCATGTTTTATACCCCTGATGGCCTGACGTCATGAAAGAGGAGACAGCAACCGACACAGGACCCAAGACTTTGTTATTCAGGCTGACTGAGGGCAACCTACCAGCAGATTACCCAAATGTAATGACTGCAACAGTGAATACACTCTAACATCTACATTTATGGTAAGTGTACACAACTGTACTTTCCTTTGCTAGGTAGATAAGTTCCGTTTGGGGAGAAAAAACTACCCTTCAATAATTTTTGTTTACTATTAATGCGTCCCCCTTCCGGAAAGGTATTTTAAAGCTAGGAATTTGTGTTCTAATGGACTGTTATAAGATTGTATGGTACTTTAGAAAGCGAGTGGTGTTTTTCTCCTGCCATTTTAAAAGTAGTTCAGAGAAACTGGAATACATTATTTTTCTGTGGAAAATGGTGTTTGTTTTACTCTGTGGGGCTAGCAAAGTGTTTAAGGTGCTTTTTACTGTGTTTGTCTGTGAAAATGTGATTTTTAAAAACTTTTAGTTTTTACCTGTTTTTGCTGCTTACTTTCTCCTGGAAAGAGGCACCATTTTCAGTTTGATCCATAGAACAATCTGTTGGTCCCACGATGGGTCCTTCTTCCAGGCAAAAAAGAAAAAGTTAAGCAAACAGCCTTTTCCATCACAGCAGGCTGGCAGTTTGCCTCTGTCAGAGGTAGGTGATGCTGCTATCACCATGAGTTGTACTCCAGACCACTCATCTTTTACTCTGGATCCTTCTGGTGTAGCATCTATAGCCAATATGAATCGAGAGTTAGCCATGTCTTCTGCGGCCCTTGGTGGGGGTCCTCTCACTGGCCAAGGGAGAGAGACTTTTGTTGGTCCTGGGAGAGAGAACAGTAAAGGCTTCCCTGTTTAGTCTGAATCTTGTCCCCCATCCCTAGGGAGGCTACTGCTACCATTTATAACACTGTATGTCAGATTTATTTCTGTGAAAAGGAGACAGAAAACTTAAACATTTATATACTCCTCTTCAGATTTGCTTAGATAGGGGTAGGCTAATGGTTTTATTCAGGCTTTTGATCCTTCTTATTTATTGCTTTCTGGTAAAAGAAAGAAGGATACCGCCTTAGCCGAAGAGATTCAAGATTCTGAATTTAGACAGGCAGATGAAGGGACAAATATAGGATGTTCTTCGTGTTTCACTGTTGCATTCATTACATTTGGGTTATCTGCTTGCAGTAGCCCTCAGTCGGCCTGAATAACAAAGTCTTGGGTCCTGCGTTGGTTGTTGTCCCTTCTTCCGTGGCGTCAGGTCTTCAGGGGTATAAAACATGCAGCCGACGCCATTACATCTGTCTTTCTTGCTGTGCGGTGCCCAAAGCAGAAGCAGTTCGCAAATGCCTGTCGGCCGACTCCTGAAATTTTCGTTTTCGAGTTTCAGAACCGAAGTCTTCAACTAAAAGCTAAGTACCCCATTGGGGAAACTTTTTCTTGATCTAAACCGATGTCAGTAAAAGTAAATAATTGCATTACTTGTGGAAAGCAAATACCTCATAAAGATTTTCATTCATACTGTATTTCTTGCCTAGGTCCTGACCACGACGTACCTCACTGTCAGTTTTGTGCCTTATTTAAACCAAGAACTATCCATCGTCAGTATATTTATGCTTCTAAATATTTTGGTGCTCGGTTCAATTATCCCGATATGTCTTCGGTAAGCCATCCGACTACCGACATTCCGAAAAAAATGCAAAGATAGAGACAGACAGAGGCTGCCTAGGTCCAAAGCTGCCGACGACGCTTCTCCTAAGCTAGTCGCCAATTTGCCGGTAGTCAGTGAGGTGCTTTCGCAGCCCCTGATACCCACTACTTCAGATTCGCAGGCCTCTACTGAGACCCATTCGGAGTCCGGTATGCTGCGAGACGCTTCAACTGTGGAACCTGCGGATGTCACTACCTTGGATGGGTCCGGAGCCGCTGTGCAGGCACCGGCTTCTGAGGGTGTATTCAAGCCTATGGATTTGCATATTAAACCGACACCATCTTCTTCTTCAAGGCCTAAAACTCAAACCATGCCTTGAAAACTGACGCCCAGACTGCATGGCCAGGCCTCTATGCCTAAAAACAAATGATAAGAATGGCTGAAGACCTTATTACTTTAATCTGGGGAAGCCAACCTTCCCCCTCTAAGAGACCTAGGACTGAGTTTGCTTATGATACTTCTGACCAGGATTCTGAATTCTCTGTTTCCTCTGATGACCAGGATTTACCCTTATCTGCCTATGAGGATTCTGATGCTGAGGTCTCTATTCCCTCTGCATCCCCCCCCTGGAGGATTTTTCTTTTGGTGAAACCTTGCATACCCTCAGGGAGCATTTTCACTGGGAAAGTCAGGATTTCTCTGAGTCTAAAAAGAGGCTTAGGGATTTCTTACTCCTACCCCAACACAGGCCTTTAGCCATACCTCCTATACTAGACATTGTTGATGTTGCCTTTTCAGACTCTAGCTTGGCCCCTGACTCCTTAACTCCTGCTCCCAGAAAGCCTGATAGATATTACAAGGTCCCTGACTCTCATAAGTTCCTTTTTAAAAAATCCTACTGCGGATCCTGAGACCATTTCACAGCGACTCATGGGCATTAAGGCTACTACTGCCAAAAATCCTACCCCGTCTGATAGAGACTCCAGGGCGCTGGATAGATGGGGTAAGAAGGTATACACTTCTGCAACTTTGGCCATTAGGGCCTTAAACTGTCAGTTTCATATGTTAAAGTATCAGCAGCATATTATTGGATTACTTAAACAGAAAATGATGTTGATTCCTGATTGTGCTGAAAATAAGGATTTACAGGATTTACTGCATTCAGCTGAACAAGTTGGAAAACATACTTTGCAATGTGGTTTTGATTCACTAGAGGCATCTTGCAGGGCTGCTGTAACTGGGTCTGTACTTAGAAGGCATGCTTGGCTTAAGGAGCAATCCTTGCCAGATCGTGTTAAAGCAAAATTACTGGATGCTCCCTTAAACCAGGACCGCCTGTTTGGCAACAAGGCAGAAGAAGTTCTTAAAAGGACGGAGGAAAAAGCTAAATCTATGCAAACTGTTAAAAGATTTTTTTACAAGTACAACCTCCAAGGTTTAGCAGGCATTGGCCTTCCAGGAATTGGTCCTTTCCTGCCTCTTCCAGACCTTCTCAGTCTAAACCCAGATCCAGCAGAGCTCCCAGGCTTCAGTCCCAGGGCATGCAGAGGACTAAGCAGTGGGGGCCCTCCACTTCCAAATCTGGGGGTAGTAAAACACCCCCCTATGATAAACTGTCACAATTACTTCTTTTTAAAACTGCCAAGCACTTCTCAACTGACTGCCCCTTTGGAGAGAAAGATTGCTCTTCATGCAAAGAACTGGGAACTCATTACCCAGGACAAATGAGTTTTAAATATAGTGTCCCAGGGATAGAGATTTCACTTCCACACATTACCAACACCAAGTGGGTGTCCAGATCTACCCACAAATCAGTGGGCAGAGGCTCAAAAGCAAATACGTTCTCTCTTAAACATGGGGGCTATTCAGTTGGTACCAGAAGAGGAAAAGGGACACAGTTTCTACTTGAGACTTTTCCTGGTACCCAGAAAAGACAATTCATTGCATCCTATCCTGGACTTGTCAACTCTAAACACCTTCTTGGTGATTCCAAAATTCAAGATGCTGACTCTTCACCAGTTGCTCCCTATGCTAGGCAAAGACACCTGGTTGGCAACACTAGATTTAAAGGAAGCACACCTGCGCATCCCAATCAGGGAATCTTGCAGAAGATACCTATGCTTCAAAGTTGGCTCCATGCACTATCAGTTCTCTGCAGTGCCCTTTGGCTTATCTACTGGCCCAGGGTGTTCGCAAAGTGCCTAGCTCCAGTCATTGCATTTTGCAGGCAAAGAAATATTCAAAAATACCCATACCTGGACGATTGTCTAATTCAGGCAGAAAGCCAGGACATACTTTTGAATCATCTGGCTTTTGTTCAAAGGGTTCTAACTTGTCTGGGGTACACCATAAATGAAAAGAAATCACACCTGGTACCCTGTCAATAAATTATATTCCTGGGAGCAAGCTTGAATGCATCTTCCCAGATGGCTTTCCTTACGCCAGAGAAACAAATTCATTTGACAACCTACTTCAAACAAGTGGCCACAAAAACCCTGCTATCTGCAAGTCAAATTCTACAAGCCTTGGGGTTCATGGCCTCCTGCATTCTTCTAATTCCATATGCAAGACTGCATATGAGGAAACTACAATGGTATCTAAAAAGCCTATGGTGTCAACATTTTCAGGATCTAGAAGCAATGATTCCTATCATACCTTGCCTATGCCTAGAGTTCCTTTGGTGGGCAGAGGCCTACCACCAAAACAAGGGATTACCATTCACACTACCCCCTGCCGCCCAAACCCTAACAACAGACTCATCAGACTATGCATGGGGGGCTCACCTGGCAGAGAAGTGCATTCAGGGCAAATGGAACCCAAGTCAAATGCACCTGCATTTCAATCAAAAAGAAATGTTAGCTGTACAGAATGCTCTGACAGCCTTCAAGGAACACATTCTTCCAGGACAATTAATGGTAAAGACGGACAACACCACTGTTATGTGGTACATAAGCAGGGGGGGACACATTCTTACCCCCTCTGCAGACTAACCATGGCATTCTGGAACACAGCCCTGAACTACCAAGTGCATCTACAAGCTCAATTCCTGCCAGGAAAACGAAATACATTGGCAGACAAACTAAGCAGAAACCTCATGAACCCATACAAGTGGAAACTGGAACCAAGGATTTTCAATATGTTGACAAGCAAATGGGGACCCCAGATATAGACCCGTTTGCCTCCCCTCAGAACTGTCAATTGGACAAATTTTGCACAAGGACTCCCCACAAACAAGCTTGGAAAGTGGATGCCCTGTCCTTCAGCTGGAAAAACCTATCAGTTTATGCCTTTCCTCCTCTGCCTCTGCTCTCCAAAGTACTACTAAATATCAAAAAAGACAGCCAAGGACAATTTTGATTGCACCAGTCTGGCCACACCAACACTGGTGTTGTACCCTCTTGCGCAGTGTGTCACTGTTGGCCCCATGGCACCTGCCTCAGACTCCTACCCTATTGTCTCAGCAGGAGAACCAGATTTTGCACCCCCAGCTTCAAACACTGAACCTAGCAGCCTGGCTAATCATCTAATCTCTCCTTTGCCATCCCTCAGTAAACCAGTGATGGATATCATTTTAGAGGCAAGGAGGTCTACTACTAGAAAATCTTATGCTGAAAAATGGAAAATATTCTGTGCCTGGAACCAAGCTCAAGGGATGAGCACAGCAGTGTCCAATTTACCTCAGATCTTACAATACTTAACTGAGATGCTTCACAAGGGCCTGTCCTTCTCCTCCATCAAAATTCACGCTTCAGCCAGTTCAGCTCATTATAACACAGAACCTCCCGTCTTCTCTCATTCACTGCTCAAGCAGTTCCTCAGAGGGGCCAAAAACTTATGGCCACCCAGGAGAGCTCCAAATCCAGCCTGGGACCTTAATTTTGTATTGGAGAAACTCACTCTTCCTCCTTTCGAGCCAGCTGCTACTGCAGACTTAAAATTCCTTTCTTGGAAAACAGCTTTCCTTTTAGCAAGAATGGTATCTGAATTACAGGCCCTTATGGCAGTGGAGCCTTTCATCATCTTTTATGTGGACAGGGTGTCCCTCAGGACCAACCCCTCTTTCATGCCCAAGGTGGTAGCCGGTGTGGCCCTTAATCAGTCCATTCATTTGCCAACCTTCTTTCCTAATCCACAGAACAAAGGGGAACGGATACTGCACTCTGGATGTGCACAAACAACTTAGATTCTGCTTGGAGAGGACTAAACCTCAAAGGAAATCTGAACAACTGCTGGTGGCATTTGCTGCAGGGGCAGAGGGGAAGACTATTTCAAAGCAAACCATTTCCAAATGGATAGGCCATTGCATTCATTTCTGCTACAAGCAGCATGGAAAACCTATCTCACAGGAGATCATACCCCACTCAATCAGTGCTGCATCTACCTCTACAGCCCTTCTCAAAGGCGTCCCTACCAGGGACATCGCAGAAGCTGCTACCTGGAGTTCTGTACATACTTTCACCAAGCATTACCATCTACCAATTTTCTCTAAATCCAGAGCTGGCTTTGCCACTGCAGTCTTGCAGGGCCTTATAGCTGGTCCTAATGCTATCTGAATTCCTCCTGCCATCCTTAGGTTTGGGAATCTACCCAAATGTAATGACTGCAACAGTGAAACACGAAGAACATAGCACAGTTGTATACACTTACCATAAATGTAGATGTTCGAGTGTATTCACTGTTGCAGTCCTGGTTACCCTCCCTCCAGCCCCCTTACCTTTTTTGGCTATGCCTCTACTCTCCTTTACTATGCTCAAAAGCTTTTTGGTGTATTTGCTTTTTTGTTGGAGGTATAACCTTGTATATTTATAGATTTTATGGCTTCCCATTAGGGGGGGCACCTGATATATGGGGCAAGAAAAACTGATGTAATGGCGTCGGCTGCATGTTTTACACCCTGACGTCATGGAAGGAGGGACAGCAACCAACGCAGGACCCAAGACTTTGTTAATCAGGCCGACTGAGGGTTACTGCAAGCAGATAACCCAAATGTAATGACTGCAACAGTGAATACACTCGAACATCTACATTTATGGTAAGTGTACACAACTGTACTTTTTCTTCTCAGTTTGCTGATTCAGACACAGAGGAAAGCTCAGTGTCTGATTCTCCCTTTTGGGTTCTTCTCTTTTGAGCCTATTTGTAGAATGTGTCAGCATTTTCAGTGGGAGTAAATTGAAGTTTTATAGTCCCTCGGAAAAATGTATGAGGTCACAGAAGGAATTTCCTGAACCTTCACAAATTCCTCCACTTCCATCAGCTTTGGAGGATGCTTCTCTTTCTGCCTGTAATTTTCATGATAGGCAGCCTGCTTCCCCAAAAATGGCAGTCAGAACATACACAGTTCCTCAGTCTTTTAAGTTTTTATACACTCTTCCCAAACCTGACCCAACAGCTATACCGTTAGTTAATCCTACTGCTGCTAAACTGATAGTGAAATTTGTGTCCTGCTTGTTTTGATATTGATGGGAAGATCATTGATGGATATGGGAAAACAGTGTATGTTTTTGCAACTTTGATTTTCAGTTCTCAGGCTCATATGTTCAAGTTTATTCTAACTAATGGTGAAAGTTTAAGGAATGTTTTGTCTGCAATTTCTTGTGAGGAAAATTCTACTTTATGTTGTTAGTTTCTTCTGTTATACTAGTCACTGCTCTCTGTTTACAGTGTGTGTATGACTGTTGATAATTTTTCCAGGGCTATGGCCTCTTTTACTGATGTCCTTCAAGGATGCATCTGCAGTCCTAACAAATGGGTTGTCCTGTCGTCAGGCAGCCCTTCGGTCGGCCGGATTCCAAAGTCTGGGTCTGGCCTCGGCTGGTGTCGCACTTCACCTGACGTCATCTCTGCTGGTCTTCGGGTATAAAGGCATCAGCCGACGCCATTTTCCTCAGTCTTTCTTGCCGTGGCGCTCAAGCAGAAGCTATTCGCAAGTGCCGGTCGGTCAGATCCAGAGATTACTACTACCGAATACTACTTGAAGACTTCTAAAAGCTAAGTACCCGTTGGGGACTCTTTCTTGCCTCAGCCGATGTCAGAAAAAGTAAATAACTGTTTAACTTGTGGGAAACAAATACCTCATAAAGATTTCCACTCTTACTGCTTACCTTGTTTAGGCCCAGACCACGACGTAGCAGCCTGTTTAGCCTGTGCTTCCTTCAACCGAGCGGCTTAGGCATCGGTCGGAGTTTGCTGAACAGTTTTTCGGCTCAGATTTTGCGTACATTATGCCGTTGGATCCTCCGACTTCTCACATTGTTAAAAGCAAAGAAAAGGACCGACACTCACGGTCCGGTTTCGGCGAAACCACGGTTAAGCAAACTGAGTGTCTCGGTTTCGGCGAAACCGAGCAAACGGTCAATCTTCAGCGAATCCATGACTACTACCGAGGCTCCTGCTACCCTAGTTGAATCGGCCTCTGAAGTTTTGCCTACTAATGTGGTTCCTATAGAATTATCAGACACCATCCCTTTGGATGTCTCTACCCCAGCACGTGGTGCTGCTAGGCCTCCTGCAGCCATGTCTATTAAGGCCTTTGCCAGGGCTAAAGCAGCCAAAACTGCTAAATCAGTGCCTGTTAAGCCCCCTCACAGGCCCAGTTCCAGTTCTCAAATGCTTACTCTGGCAGAGGATCTCATCTCTTTAATTAGGGATCCCAGTCTCACCCAGACAGGGCCTCTCAGCCTCCAGAAAAGAGACCTAGAGCAGAGCCCCCAGAGCCAGTGTCCTCAGATGAGTCTTCTGATGACTCAGACATTACAGACCATCCAGAGGCTCCTTTTTGTACTTATGAAGATTCCGATGCTGAAGAATCTATTCCATCTGCCTCTCCACCAGAGGAATTTTCCTTTGGGGAAACCTTACATGCCATGAGAGAACAATTCCAATGGCAGGGACAAGATTTCTCAGATTCAAGAAAAAGGCTTAGGACCTTTCTACACTTACCGCAACATAGGCCCTTAGCTATACCTCCAGTCCTGCCTGTTGTGGATGATGCATTTAATGATGTTTGCACTGCTCCTGATACTTTACCTCCAGCCCCTGCCAAACCAGATAGGTTTTACAGGGTCGGACACTCATCACCACCTATACAAGGCCCCACTTGCAGATCCCGAGACTATCTCCCAGGGGCCTAAGGCAGTAGCCGACCTCAGCAAAACCCTCTCCCTTCTGAAAGGGAATCCAGGTCCTTAGAGAGATGGGGTAAAAAAGTTTACACCTCTGCTACTCTATCAGCTAGAGCTTTGAACTGTCAGTTTCATATGATCCAATACCAAGAGTTTATGCTTGATCAGTTAACTAAGAAACTGTCCTCTGATGACTCCTTAGATAAGAAATATGTTTTAGAAATGGTGAATAACATTCAGCAAGTTAGTAACCATTTCTTAAAATGTGGCTATGATGCACTGGAGGCTTCATTTAGATCAGCCATGACTGGCACAGTTATAAGAAGGCATGCATGGTTGAAAGAACAGGTCTTGCCGGATCATGTTAAAGCAAAGCTGTTAGATGCTCCTATGGATAAGGCCAGTCTATTTGGTTCTCCTGCTCAGCAAGTAATGAAGAAAATGGAAGAGAAGGCAAAATCTGTACAAACAGTTAAAGATTTCTTACAGGTTCAGCCCCAAGGTTTAGCAGGAACTGGCCTTCCAAAATTGGTCCTTTCCAGACTCCTCTAAATCTCAGAGAGGCAGGAATAGGCGTTCCAGAGGCAGAAATCAATCCAGAGGAGGTGCCTACAGAGGACGCCAGTGGCAAGGCAATAACCAGCGGTACAGACACAACCACTGCCACTGCAACAGGACAATCACAGTGACTTGGCTCTGACACCGCCTACCAGGGAACAAATAGCAGCACCCTTAGGCGGAAAGTTAGCCTTATTTTCAAAAATTGGCACTATATCACAAAAGACAAGTGGATTTTGCAGACCATAGACCAAGGCTACAGGTTTCACTTCCACACCTTACCAGTAAAAGAGGAATGACAAAACATCCTCCAAACCAGAAAACAGAAGCTCTAAAGCAGATAGCTCAATTAACAAAGATGAGAGCTGTGGAAAGAGTACCACCAACAGAACAGGGCAAAGGATTCTACTCCAGACTCTTCCTAGTACCAAGAAAAGAGAAAAGTTGGAGACCTATTCTCGACCTGTCCGCTTTAAACGCATTCATCATTGTCCCAAAATTCAAAATGCTGACCCTACAGCAACTTCTTCCCATGCTGGGCAAGGAGTGTTGGCTGGTAACTCTAGATCTCAAGGAGGCATACCTGCACGTCCCCATATGACCAAATTGCAGAAGATACCTCAGATTTCTTGCAGGATCAGAGCATTATCAATTCTCAGCATTGCCCTTTGGCTTATCTACTGCCCAGAGTATTCACAAAATGCCTGGCATCAGTAATCGCTCATTGCAGGCTACAGGAATAAAAATTTATCCATACCTGGACGACTGCCTGATACAAGCGGACAACAAAAGCAAGCTGACAAAAGACTTACAAAGGGTCATTTGCTTACTACAAGCCCTGGGATACACAGTCAATTTAAAAAAGTCAAGACTGACACCATCCCAAACAAGAACATTCTTGGGTGCAGAATTGGACACAGTAAAACAGATGGCATTCCTCACTGCAGAAAAACAAGAACAACTCCTCTTTACTTCTTGGCATTAACAAAGCAGAACAAACTAACAGCAAGGAAAGTACTGCAGGCCTTGGGCTTCATGGCATCATGCATAATCCTGGTCCCCCATGCCAGACTGCATATGAGAAAGCTACAGTGGTACCTAAAGAATTTATGGTCTCAACACAGGCACAGCTTAGAAACCGAAATACCACTAATCCCATGCCTGAAACAAGAGTTCCTATGGTGGGCTCAAGCATGTCAGTTAAACCCAGGCTTGCCCTTCCACAACTTTCAAGCAAGCTAAACCATCACAACGGGCCTCAGACCTAGGTTGGGGGCACACATGCTGGACAAATGCATACAAGGATTATGGACTCCAGACCAGCTGCACCTGCACATAAATCAAAAAGAAATGCTGGCAGTAAAACTAGCAATCCAGAATTTCAGACCATTCCTCAGAGAAGGCCATTTAATGATAAGGACAGACAACACCACAGTCATGTGGTACATCAACAAACAGGGAGGCACTCATTCATACCCTCTATGCAGAATGACTCTGGACCTTTGGAATATGGCTCTGAGCTACAACATCCAGTTACAGGCAATATTTGTACCGGGAAAAGAAAACATCCTAGCAGACATGTTAAGCAGAACTACCTCGGATGCTCACGAATGGATGCTACACCTGGACATCTTCAAGACCATCACAAAGGAATGGGGAATGCCACAAATAGACCTATTCGCATCCCCACTCAATCACCAGCTCAAGAAATTCTGCACAAGGACATACCACCCACTTGCATGGAAGGTGGACTCTCTATCCTTCAGTTGGAAAGGCCTGACAGCATATGCATTTCCACCTCTTCCTTTGATGCACAAGGTACTACTGAAAATCAAAGAGGAACGTCCAAGGATAATTCTGATAGCTCCAAATTGGCCAAGACAACACTGGTATCCATTGCTGAGGAGCATGTCTCGGGGGAGAACGTGGACACTACCCTGATGCCTTTGATGTTAACTCAGAACGACTACAACATCATGCATCCAAACCTAAAAACTCTGCAACTGACTGCCTGGAACATTACATAACACCAACTAACCCAGATTTATCCCAAAGGGTTAAAGACATTATCCTTGAGGCCCGCAGACCTTCAACAAGAAGGAACTATGCAGGAAAATGGAAAAGGTTTGTCATTTGGAGTACTGAAAGAGGAAAAGATGTGTCAAAGATAGATATTGCTAACATCCTGGAGTACTTGGCAGAGCTTCTCCATACAGGCCTGTCCTATTCATCCATCAAGATACATGCATCAGCTATTTCTGCAGAATACAGCTTGATCCCCTGTCTTCTCACATCCTCTACTCAGGCAGTTCCTCAGAGGAATCAAGAATGTAAAACCTCCTAGGAAACCACCATTACCAGCATGGGACTTGAACTTTGTGCTAGAAAAATTAACACTCCCTCCATTTGAACCAGCAGCAACAGCAGATCTTCAACACCTATCCTGGAAAACTGCTTTCCTACTGGCAATTACTTCAGCAAGAAGGTTTCGGAACTACAGGCCTTAATGGCAGTACAACCCTTCCTAATCTTCCATCAAGATAGAGTGTCCATGAGAACTAATCCTACATTTATGCCTAAGGTGGTATCCAGAGTGTCTCTAAACCAGGCAATCCACCTACCTACCTTCTTTCCCAATCCACAGAACAGGGGGGAAAGACTGCTGCATACCTTGGATGTACATAGACAGTTGCGCTACTACCTGGACAGAACCAAGGGCAATAGAAAAACTGACCAGCTTTTAGTAGCTTATGCAACAGGAAGGGAAGGAAAAGCAATTTCCAAACAGACAATCTCCAAGTGGATAGGAAATTGCATAACATTCTGTTACTCCTACCATGGAAGGCAAATTCCACAGAACATAAGACCTCACTCTACAAGGGCTACAGCCACTACCACAGCTTTCTTACGAGGAGTGGCTACCAAGGACATTATTGAGGCGGCTACTTGGACCTCCGTGCATACATTTGCCAAGCATTACAACTTACCTCTATACTCTAGATCCCGAGCAGGGTTTGCCACTGCTGTATTGCAAGGGATCCTAACTACACCATAATTCTTCTTCCTCCTCCCCTAGTTTGGCTATGGTATTCTACCCATTTGTTAGGACTGCAGATGCATCCTTGAAGGACATAGTACAGTTTTGTACCTACCATAAATGTAGATGTCTGAACAGGATAGCATCTGCAGTCAGGATTACCACCCTCCTTCCCTCTGTGGTACTCCTAGGGTATTTACCCTCCTAATAGCTAGCTAGGGGGGATCTCTTATGGTGTATTTGTTTGTCTTTATGTACATACATGCTTATTTTTGTGTTTGCATACTATTTTTTGGAAACATTGGCATTTATCCAAAATTTAGTTTTCCAAGAGGGCAACTGGCATCTGGGGCAAGAAACACTGAGGAAAATGGCGTCGGCTGATGCCTTTATACCCGAAGACCAGCAGAGATGACGTCGGGTGAAGTGCGACACCAGCCGAGGCCAGACCCAGACTTTGGAATCCGGCTGACCGAAGGGCTGCCTGACAGGACAACCCATTTGTTAGGACTGCAGATGCTATCCTGTTCGGACATCTACATTTATGGTAGGTACAAAACTGTACTTTTTGAGGAGTTTTGCCTATCTGCATTCTCAGATCCACCTAAGAGGATGTGAATAATGAGGCTCTCCTTTGGGTAGAGGCTCATTTTTTTGGTTCCTTTGCTGCAGAGGTGATTAAAAAGTATGATAAAAGGAGTAAGTTAATTCAGAGATCTTTAAGATTTTTCTGCCCCTTTTTCATAGGTTCATAGGGATATGTTTGGCTAATGACCAGGAGGACCTTTATAAGCCTAGCTATGCAGTCCAACCCAGTTGTGTCCCTGTGTATCATCGGCATTTATTAGGAGGAGGTATGTTAGTGAGGAATCTTCTAGAGGTTATGTGGTGTGGAAGGTATGTTAGTATGGGCATTGCTGTATGCCTCTTATCAGAGACATGGGGCTAGAACCTGGGTGAATTTCCAGTTTCCCATCCATTGGGCAAGGTTACGCTTAAATAGATTTAGAAAGGGATTCTGCTTCACATGGATGGAGATCATCTGAGATACATATCTGTCTTACCAACGCATCTTATTTATGTCTCAAGCAAATGTTAAATCCATGGATTTAGTGGTTTTGATGCTCTTCATTTTGCAGATGTAAAAAAGGTCCATCAGATACAGATCCGAGGATGCATTGTATGCCAGGCATAGATCATCTCTCAGTAACCTGTAGAAGACAAGGATATAGAGACAGAGCTTAAAGGCGATCTATGTAGTACATTGTGTTTATACCTTGGATTCTTCTGGTAAGGAACCTTTGTGGGCTATCCAACTGTTGCATATGTCTTGACAGGTACATGCCAAAGGGGGCATTATACTCAATGATGAAATTGATAAGGGCAGAATGAAGTGGCACTATGACTTCTGTAGACCTGGATGTTTATAAATTGGGCAACATAGTATGATTTTTTTCACTACCTTGGCCACATGTTGGTCAAAGGCCATATTACTGTCTACATATTTTTCCAGATCCCTGACTACAGGGTCAGCTGTTAGGGGCGTCTTATTGATGAAGTAATTAGCTTGGGTGGCAGTTTGCAAAAAAGCAGTATAATGCTTTTCTTTGCATTCAGTTTTAGTCTGCAACTATAGCACCAGTCATTTCTCTGTGTTAAACTCTCTTGTAAGATGTTTGTGTCATGGGAGGAAAGTATGATAGCTCCCAGTTTGCAGTCATCTGCGTACTTGGTCAGCCAAAGGCCTTTGACACTAGCCCTTACCTCTGAGAAGTAAATGCCAAATAGAAGCTGTCCCCACATGGAGCCCTGAGGTACCTCACTGGTGACTGCTCTCTTAGTTAATGTGGTATCACCAATCCAGAGTCCTGTCTGTCAGCCAGCTAATAATCAGTGAATTATGTTGGTGTTTATGCCCATTTTGGTGAGTTTGTCAACTATACCTGAGTGTGATATTGTATTGAACACTTTATCCAGGTCCAGGTAGGTTGTATGCACCATTTCCCCTCATCCATTGTCTTGGTGACCTTCTCAAAGATGTCCATTGGGTTTAGTAGGCATAACCTTCCCCTAACAAAGGCAAACTGGATTGGTTCCAGTATCTGAAAGTTGCCTATGTCATTGTTGATCACTTTCATGATAATTTGTTCCATGGCTTTGCATGTTAGACTAGTCAGACTAATAGGGCAGTGGTTTCCGGGGTAGGTTGATGGTCCACCCTTGTGAAATGGGATAACCATTGCAGTCCTTCGTTCTTGTGGTGAAAGCTAGTTTTGAGGCTGTAGTTGAAAAGTGACACAAATGGTTCTGATAGGTCATGTTTCAAGCTATTTAGGAGGCATTCGGAGATATTATTGGGGCCCATTGAAGCTGTGTTTTTGGCCTTAGCAAGCACTGCCAGGATTTGCTGCCCATTAATAGTTGAAGGGTTATGCTAGTAGGTATTTGAGTGGGCGGGGGGCAGTGGGGTGACATTTGAGTTGAATTTATCAGCCAGCAAATTTGCTATGTTGCTGTGCTCAGTGAAGGTGGCACCATCGACCACCAGTTTGGCACACTGCCTTTGAGGTTTTGGACATAACTGTAGACGGCCTTGTGGATGCCTTTAACCTGTGATGTTATCTTGACCTTGTAATTAGCCTTGATGGACTTATTTAGTCCTCTTAGTTTCCTGTTTAGTTTAATTGGAGAACTCCTATCATTGTGGGAGTTGCTCTTCCTGATTTTAGCCATGACATTTTTCTTTTGTTATACACCCTATTAAGGTTAGAATTCCACCTTTGTGGATTGTTTTTAGAGTTTGTTTTGGGCTTACTTCTCGTAGGTACAGCAGCCTCTATACAACCATTTAAATGGTTGTATAGGGTCTCTGTGAAATATCCTGCATGGGTTGCTGTGAACTCACAGTTGGGAGGGGCATTGAATCTGGACAAATTGTCACTTAATAGGATGTGGTTTGCTAGTGATCCGACCTCATCACTGAGGGTGTGACACTGGGGGGGGGGGGTACAGTCTCCCATATTGCTGAGTACCAGGCCCAGTATGTTTGAACCTTTGATGGGTGTGTGCACAGTCTGGTCGAGGGTATTTATGTTAATAAAGTCCAGGAGTCATTCTGACTACAGGTATGAGGCAGCGTATGTTTCCTAGTGTATTGTGGGATAGTTAAATTGTGCTATGAATAGGGTATTTCATTTAATGTTGAGTGTCTCCAATAGGTTTAGGTACAAGTTATGGGATTCTAGAGACATAGAGAGTGACCTATAACTTACTAAAATATGGTGTGGGTCTTTGTCTTTGGTGAATTGCATGTGGATAAATTCCAGGGCATCATCCTGTTTAAGCAACATAGAGTTATGCTTGTTGATAATACAGATTGACACTCCTCCAACTTTTGTCCCTGCCTGTGCAGCTGATGGTCTAAATGTGTGGAAGGGACTGAAACTTTGCACTGCCAAAGTACTTTCTGTGGACTTAAACTATGTCTTGGTAATGGTACAGATGCCTGTATTCTGCAGAGTGAGGAGAGTTTATAGGGTGTGGAGTTTCTTGTTTAGGCTTGTTGCATTGACCAGTAACACCTTTAGGCTTCTATGGGTTTTATTTGCTATGTCAGTAGGTCTGTCAGTTTAGCATTGCCTAGAAAAGGCTCTAAGGGGTGGATAAAGTTTTCGCTAATATTTGGAAGCCTAGGTTTGGCAGCACACCCTTTGCAAAGCAGCTTGGTTTGACAACCATATCCTCCCATGCTGACAAATATTGAATTCCCCTGGAACGACATCCGAAACTAACCCAATTATTGAAGTCGGTCATCATTTGTACTGTGGCATCATCCTTGCTGCTTAGTGCAAGGCACATACCTGCCTGTGACACGCATATAGCAAGATCAACAATCTCTTTCTTCATGTAGTCCAGGGAAGAACTTCTCAGATCATTAACGCTCAAGTGGACTATGATAGAATCTTACTAGTAACTATGGTGTAGTGACTTAAGTGCGTCTTTAACTTGGCAGATCTTGGCTCTGGATAAGCAACTAACCATTATGTTCTCCTTGATGTTCATCGTGTTACACTGCTGCAGTCAACACACTTGGGTTATCTTGCCGTCAGGCGGTCAAGCAGTCGGCCAGAGTTCCAAGGTCTTGGTCTGGCGTCGGTTGCTGTCGCTTCTTCCCTAACGTCAGTGCGCCAGGGGTATATAATATGCATCCAACGCCATTTTCTTCAGTCTTTCTTGCCGCACGGTGCCCGAAGCAGAAGCAGTTCACAAGTGCCGGTCGGCCGACTCCTGAGATTTTTGAAGTCGAAATTCAGATCCGAAGTCTTCAATAAAGCTAAGTACCCCGTTGGGGAAACCTTTTTCTTGCATCAGACCGATGTCAGAAAAAGTTAATAATTGTATTTCTTGTGGGAAGCAAATACCTCATAAGGACTTCCACTCTTACTGTAGTCCATGCGTAGGCCCTGATCACGACGTCACTAGTTGTCGGTTTTGTGCTAGATTTAACAAATGCACTATAAAAAGGCGTTTTGATTTTGCTTTACACTACTTTGGTCGAAGGTTCAGTTATACCATGCCGTCGGATCAGCCGATGACCTCAATACCGAAAAAACGCAAATACAAGGATAAAGACAGGCATATGAGGTCCAAAACCGAAGACGAAACCTCTTCTAGGCCAGTCGCCGGTTCGCCGGTTCTCAGTGAGGCGCTTTCGCAGCCCCTGACACCTGCTACCTCAGAGCCACAGGCCGCTTCCGACTCCCACGTGGAGACATCTAGGCCTCTGGAAACTCAAGGTATTGGGCCTACGGAAACTAACCCTCAGATGGGTCCGGAGCCATTGAGCAGGCATCGGCTTCTGAGGGTGTTTTCAGACCTTCACAATTTACCATTAAAACAACAGCCAAGACAAAGGTACCATTAAAGACAAAGAAACAAGTACAGCATTCTGGACAGTCCTCCATGCCTAAAAAACAGATGCTTAAATTGGCCGAAGACCTCCTTACTCTAATCAGGGGTTCCCATCCCCCTCCTGAGAAAAGGCCTAGACAGGATACAGACTATGACTCCTCTGATCAGGTTTCCATTTCCTCTGATTCCTCTTCAGACCAGGGATACTCTCTACCCCCCCCATGAGGACTCTGATGCTGAGGAATCTATCCCTTCAGCCTCTCCTCCTGAGGATTATTCTTTCGGGGAAACTTTACATACCATGAGGGAGCATTTCCATTGGGAAAGTCAGGATTACTCAGAATCCAAGAAAAGCCTCAGGGATTTTTTCTTATTGCCTCAGCACAGGCCCCTCGCTATTCCGCCTGTGCTAGATATTGTGGATGATGTGTTCTCTGAATCCAGCTTATCTCCTGACTCTTTGCCCCCTGCTCCAGCCAAGCCAAATAGGTATTATACAGTCCCTGACTCTCACAAGTATCTTTACAAAAACCCTTCTGCTGATCCAGAAACTATTTCCCAGGGTCCAAAAGGGGTTAAGGCTTCCATTGCAAAAAATCCAGTACCCTCTGACAGAGATTTCAGAGCTTTGGATAGATGGGGGAAGAAAGTATACACTTCTGCAACTTTAGCAGTAAGAGCTTTAAATTGCCAGTTTCACATGCTTAAGTACCAACAATATTTAATGGCTCAGTTAAAACAGAAAATGCTTGCAAGCTCAGAAGCTCCTGATTGTAAAGAAATGCAGGATTTATTGCATGCAGTTGAACTGGTGGGAAAACATACTCTGCAATGTGGTTTTGATTCTTTAGAGGCCTCTTGTAGAGCCGCAGTTACAGGTTCTGTTATTTGAAGACATGCTTGGTTAAAAGAACAGAGTTTACCTAATCATGTTAAGGTAAAATTATTGGATGCTCCTTTACAGCATGATACCTTGTTTGGTGTTAAGGCAGAAGAGGTGTTAAAGAAAATGGAGGATAAAGCTAAATCTATGCAAACAGTCAAGGATTTCTTACAGGTACAGCCACCTCGGTTTAGCAGAAATTGGCCAACAAAGAATTGGTCCTTTCCAGTGTCAGACAGGCCACAGAGAGGCAGATACAGACGCCCAAGAGGCAGATCTCAACCCCAAGGCTCAAACAGACAACGACAGTGGGGAACCTCAACCCCTAAAGGAGGTGAGGACAAGTCTCAACCTTACAGGAAACAGTCACAATAATGACTTTCCTCTGCGTACGCCAAGCACGTCCCTTTTGGAAGCCCCCTTACGGGGAAAACTAGCACTTTTTTCTCAAAACTGGCAAACAAGCACCCAAGACAAATGGGTCCTGAATATTGTGTCTCAAAGTTACAGATTCCACTTTCATACTTTACCAAAGATAAAAGGAATGCCAGACCTGCCACAAAATCAATGGGCAGAGGCACCAAAACAAATTTCAGCCCTCATGGACATGAGAGCTATACAAAAAGTACCACAACAGGAACAAGGACAAGGATTTTACTCAAGACTCTTCCTGGTCCCCAGAAAGAACAAAGCCTGGAGGCCCATACTGGACCTTTCAATTCTGAATACTTACCTGGATATTCTGAAATTCAAAATGTTGACATTACAGCAGCTTCTACCCATGCTGGGCAAGAAGGCTTGGCTTGTTACTCTGGACCTCAAAAGAGGCATACCTGCATGTCCCTATCAGACAAAATTGCAGAAGATACCTCAGATTCAAAGCTGGTACAATGCACTGCCAATTCTCTGCACTGCCCTTTGGCTTATCTACTGCACCCAGGGTCTTCACAAAGTGCCTGGCACCAGTAATTGCATTTTGCAGACAAAAAGGAATTCAAATATATCCATACCTGGACAAGCAGAGACAAAGGACATTCTTCTGCAGCATCTGGCGTTTGTGAAAAAGTTGCTAATTTATCTAGGGTACACAGTAAACGAAAAGAAATCAAAACTAGTGCCCTCACAACAGATTACATTCCTGGGTGCCAGCTTAAATACAACGGCCCAGATGGCTTACCTCACAAACAACTTCAGCTAACTCAATATTTTCTATTACTGGCAAAAAAGTCCCATCTCCCTGCAAGAAAAATTCTGCAGGCCTTGGGATTCATGTCACTCTGCATACTACTAATACCATATGTCAGACTGCATATGAGGAAATTACAGTGGTACCTAAAAAGTGTTTGGACTCAACACTCTCACAGTTTAGAAGCAGTAATTCCAATGATTCCCTGCCTACAACAGGAGTTTCAATGGTGGGCACAGGCATGTCACCTAAACAAGGGTCAGCCTTTACCCAACCCACAGCCAGGCAAACTCTAACAACAGATGCTTCGGATTACATCTGGGGAGCACACATGGCAGGAAAATGCATTCAGGGCAAGTGGACCACAGACCAGATGCATCTTCACATCAATCAAAAAGAGATGTTGGCTGTTCAAAATGCCCTAACAGCTTTCAAGGACCTTCTACATCCAGGACAACTATTACTAAAGACAGACAACACCACAGTATTGTGGTACATAAACAAGCAAGGGGGCACTCATTCTTATCCCCTATGCAGGCAGGCCATGACCTTGTGGAACACAGCTCTAACGTAACAAGTTCACCTGCAAGCAAAATTCCTGCCAGGAAAGAAAAATACTCTGGCAGACGACTTAAGCAGAAATATCATGGACCCTCATGAATGGAAATTGAATCCACAAATCTTCAGCATGATAACACAAAAATGGGGATGCCCAGACATAGATCTTTTTGCCTCCCCACTGAATTGCCAACTACAAAAATTCTGCACAAGGACTTATCACAAACAAGCATGGAAAGTGGATGCTCTTCTGTTCAGCTGGAAAAACCTAAAAGTCTATGCCTTCCCACCACTGCCTCTCCTTTCAAAGGTACTCCTAAAAGCCAGACAAGAAAAACCACAGATGACCCTGATTGCTCCAGACTGGCCACGCCAGCACTGGTACCCAATCTTAAGGAACTTGGCTCAGGGCCCACCATGAATTTTGCCCCAAATTCCACACCTTCTGACTCAACAAAACAGTCAGATCCTGCACGGTCAGCTCAAAACCCTAAACCTGGCTGCATGGCAGATACTTTAGTCAAACAGGCAATACCTCTCTCTAAAGCTGTTATGGATGTCATTTTGGAGGCCAGGAGGCCTAGCACCAGGAAAGCTTACTCAGAAAAATGGAAGAGATTCTGCGCCTGGAACCAGGCTCACAGCCTTGACCCTCTTGTTCCAAACATTCCTCAGATTTTACAATACTTAACTGAGATGCTGGACAGAGACCTATCCTTTTCATCAATTAAGATCCACGCCTCTGCCATTTCTGTACATTACAACACGGATCCTCCTTTATTCTCTCATCCCCTGCTAAAGCAGCATTTCAGAGGGGCTAAAAACATAAGACTGCCCCGGAGAGCACCAACACCAACTTGGGACCTCAATTTAGTTTTGGAAAAACTGACCCTATCACCTTTTGAGCCAGCCAATACAGCCGATCTAAAATTTTTATCATGGAAAACAGCTCTGCTCCTGGCAGTAACTTCAGCACGAAGAGTCTCAGAGCTACAGGCATTAATGGCAGTGGAACCTTTTATAATTTCTCATCAGGACAGGGTATCTTTAAGGACAAACCCTACCTTCATGCCAAAGGTGGTATCTAGTGTGGCTCTTAATCAAACCATCCATTTGCCAACTTTTTATCCAAACCCCCAAAATAAAGGGGAGAAACTTCTGCATTCTTTGGACATACACAGACAGCTACGCTTCTACTTGGACAAAACAAAAGCTTTCAGGAAAACTGAACAACTGTTTGTAGCATATGCTGCAGGATCACAAAGCTATCTCAAAGCAGACTATATCCAAATGGATAGGACACTGTATTCGGTACTGCTACACACAGCATGGAAAATCAGTCCCTAATAACATTAGGCCTCATTCCACCAGGGCAACAGCCACTTCAACAGCCTTCCTCAGAGGAGTACCTACCAAGGAAATTTTGGAGGCTGCAACTTGGAGTTCAGTGCACACCTTCACCAAGCATTATTACCTGCCTCTTTACTCTAAATCCAGAGCAGGATTTGCCACTGCAGTTCTGCAGGGCCTCCTAGCCAATCCTAACTCTTTATAGACCAGCCACCCAACCTTAGCTTTGGGATTCAACCCAAGTGTGATGATTGCAGCAGTGTAACACGATGAACATAGTACAGTTTTGTACCTACCATAAATGTAGATGTTCGAGTGTTCACACTGCTGCAGTCCAGGTTGCCCTCCCTCCCTCCATCCCCTCTGAACTAGCTAAACCTATCTCTACATTTCTATCCTATACAACCTTTGGGGTGTATTTGCTGGTAACTGAAGGTATTGTTTTTATTTTATATGCTTATTTTTGATTAGCAGTATGTATTGCCTACCTACTTGGGGGCACCTGATATCTGAAGAAAATGGCGTTGGATGCATATTATATACCCCTGGCGCACTGACGTCAGGGAAGAAGCGACAGCAACCGACGCTGGACCAAGACTTTGGAACTCTGGCCGACTGCTGGACCGCCTGACGGCAGGATAACCCAAGTGTGATGACTGCAGCAGTGTGAACACTCGAACATCTACATTTATGGTAGGTGCAAAACTGTTCTTTCTGTCTGGTGAGTGGGGTATCTATGAGCCGTATCATGGAGTCCCTTATGAGCTTTGCACTTGGGGCTCCATTGGGTGTAGATGTATATGTGGTGTTTGATGTTTCTTTTGGTGAGTGCTTTAGAGATTGCGGAGGATGGACACTGTAGTTTATAGGATTAGGAGGTCTTTGAGGTTTGGGAAGATTGTTTTTTGCATGTGTGTGGTGGACACTGTGTTTGGTGGACACTGTGTGCATGTATGTGTTCTTGACAACCTTGTATGTGTGAAAGATTTTTGTCTCAAGTGAAATTGTATACGTACATCTATTACATACTGTGTTTGTGTCTTTAAGGATTAAATGATTGCCTGCAAATATGAGACAATTGCTATATTGTCTCAGTATGCCAATGTCTACCAAACTGGCTTCAGAGACATTTGAAAATAGTATATCCATGTTGTCCAAATGCATATTTTCGGTGGGCTACTGTATGCCATTGACTGGGTTATACAGAGTTCTCCTTGGGTGGTCCCTGGGGACGGCATTAGACTAGGTTAGATTGTACTAAGATTTGATAGTAGTGCTCTTGTAGTAAGGGAGAGTTATTCAAGTGCAATATTGGTTTGCTGGGTGGCCACTTAGTATTATGGATATATGGAAACAGTGAGTGGGAAAGTACTTCAGTAGGTTACATAACCAACAATAGCAATGAAAGTGCAGAGGGAGGGACTTTGGAAGTCCAGTTACGCTAAGGGGAGGAAGTCAGAGACAAAGCCTTTTAAAACCACAAGAAGACCTGGGCAGTAGGGTTGAGGTAAATTCAGATTGGAGCTCTAGTCTTTTGTTTAGAATTTCAGAAACTTTTAGCCAAGACCGGAATAGCTGGTCAAGAGGAGAAGGTCAACACTTGCACCACACCACATGGAACACATAGATCTCCAGAACACACACCAGCACTGCCTTCACATAAAAACACATAACGCACATCCACCTTTGTGGAGACTCTCAATAAAAATCTACCCAAACAGCAGAGACTTCTAAGGCAGAAACACACTCACCACAACAACACTAATTACAAGACACATAACTTTCCTAAACAGTGTGCCACTGAACCAAAGCCCCTAAGGCAAAACAGCATGCCCAACACACTAGTCATAGGTGACTCCTTAGTGAGGCACACCGATGTCCCATTCGCTAGGTTGAATAAGGAGAAAGTAACAGTCAGCTGTCTGCTAGGTGCTAGGATCCGCCACATAGCTCACGCACTCAGGTCCCACAACAACAGGTACAAATATGGCTCTGTCATTGTACATGTGGACATGAATGGCCTGAGATGTACCTCCCTGGACTACATGAAAAGAGACATGGAGGAGCTCTCAGATTATGTAGCCCAGGCGGGTATGACCCTAGCCCTGAGCAGCATCCTACCATCACCCAAAATGATACCACAGTACAAGCAGAAAATGATTGATTTCAACTATTGGCTAAGTTTTGGGTGTCATTCTAAGGGGATCCATATTCTGTCTGTCTGGGATGACATGACTGAGGGACCTTGATGCTTTGCCAGAGATGGCCTGCATCTGTCACCCCTAAGCTTCCGGATACTGGCCAAGACTTTTGCCACCCCCTTTAGTGCCTTTTTTAGGTGGTGTTCCAAAGACCAAATTACCACCGTAACAGCTACAAACAAATGCAGTCTGAGGGTCATGCTGCTCAATGCCAGAAGTCTAAATCTCAAAATGCACTCACTTGAAGCACTCCTTAAAATGGAGCACATCGACATTTGTGCCGTAACAGAGACCTGGTTCAAGGTAGCAGAAGGCACCCTTGCACTACCAGGCTATAACTCATTCCACACCTTTTGGCCCTAGAACTTGGACCGAAGCTCCAAAGGCAGTGGTGTTTCCATATTCATAAAGGATGCGCAGACCTCCAGACTGGTAGCCCAACATAATGCATCTGAGATGCTTCAGGTGCAAAGTAAAGTGGAAGGTGCTGCGAAATAACACAAAGAACCAAAATACAGCACCAAGACGGTAACACTGGTACCTGGAATGTTTAAACTGTTTCTTTATTATTAAAAAAAATTCTCAACTCAAAATATTTCATTGTGTTTAGCGCTTTCATCAACACGAGTTGACTTCATCAGAACAATAAGGACAATAAGATTTAAACTGCTGGCATTGTGTAGCATAACCCTCATTTTTTTATTTGTGCTGTTTACGGAGGTGGGTTTGAATTTTGAGCCTTGCCTAAAAAAGGCACTATGGGGGCAGCAAGAGTCTTGGATAGTATTCAAAAGCCAAGGGATGACAGGTGCAAAGCCGTCTCTTGTGAAGCAACGTGGTTTGTCGAGTATGTCATCCCAGGCTGGCAGACACTGGATCCCCTTTGAATGACACCAGAAGCTTAGCCAATTGTTGAAATTGATAATTTTTTCTTTATACTGAGGTATCATTCTTGGTGAGGGCAGGATGCTACTCAGGGTCAGGGTCATACCTGCCTGGGCTACATGATCAGAGAGCTCTTCCATGTCTCTTTTCATGTAGTCCAGGGAGGTACGTCTCAGGTCATTCACACCAGCATAAACAATGACAGAGTCATATTTGCACTTGTTCTGGAGTGACCTGAGTGCTTGTGTTATGTGGCGGATTCTGGCTCCCGACAGGCAGCTAACAGTAACCTTCTCCTTGTCCAGTCTAGTGAGTGGGGCGTCAGTGTGCCTGACTATAGAGTTACCTATTACTAATGTGTTAGGTATGTTATTTTGCCTTAAGGGCTGTGATTGCGCGGCACATTGATTTTGTGTTTTATGTGTTGTCTGGTTTGTGACGGGAGGTGCAAAATTTTTGGGTGTCTGCTTTGGAGCTCTCTGATGCTTTTGCAGGTTTTTATTTAGAGCCTCCGAATATGATTTTGAGTATTTATGTGTATTTTTTGCCAGTGCTGGTTTAGTAGGTCTGTGTGAGGCTGGAGGTGTGGTGCAAGTGTTAACCTTCTCCTCATAACTGACTGTTCCAGTCTTGGGTGGAGAGACCTTAGCCTCCAGTTTGGCTGTATAATTGCATCTCTCACATATGTTAGTGTTTTGTGGTAGGAGGAGAGGGCTGTCTGTGTACATGAGGCAGTTGTAACATTGCCTCAGAATACCCAGGTTCACCAGCTGGACTGGAGAGTACACCTGAAGTTGCCCTTTGGTCATGCCTGAATAGTAGGATGAGCTGCTTAGTCGCTTGGTTGGTGAGGGGTGGATAAAGAGTGTTGGGGTATATTAGTGCTTGCTATTAGGTCTGAGCAAGTGCTGGACTGTAGGATGCTTTTTGAGTGCTTAGGTTGAATGCTAGACTAGTTTCAAGTGAAAAACTGAAGAGGAAGCTTAGTGGAGCCGGGAATAATTTAGCCCTAGCTAACCGGTGCTACCCAGCGCACAAAACCGTGCAAACGAGGTTTTTAAACTACTAACTTCGGGGCTGGAACCACTCCTCCAGGGACAGATGGCTGCTCAAAGTTCCCCTCTCTCACAGGTGAACAGAGAAACTTCCCTCTATCCAAGTAAGGTATGGGCAACTCAGAAACTTGCAACACAGCCCTGAATTCAGCACTAGCCTGAAAACTGGACTATACTAGCTTAGAAAGATGGGAAACAAGAACATTTGTGTTTTTGAAAAGATAAGGCAAAAACAGTAAAAAGTACACTTAAAACAGCTTTAAACGACTACAAGCGATCTGAAAAGGCTATCGTACTTTAGTGTGTAGCCTACAACAGTTACACAATTTATTTAAAAAAAAACTAATTTTTAAAAGTGCAGGCAGTCAAATAAGTACAATATGTGAAAAAAAACAAGTTTTTAAATCACAATAAGCGCTGGAAAATCAGCATTTAGGCGGAAAACAGTTAAGTACAGCAAGAAAATACAGAAAACTGATAATCACTCCAAAGTCTCTCTTTTAAGCTAGAAGGCTTATATCAGTTTAAGGCTTTCTAGTGCTTTCCAGTAGATTGGTTACAGGAAAGATGGGAAACAAACGCAGATGTGGTCTTTTAAACCAGAAAGTTGAAAGAGATGGACAACTTCCCGAATGATCAATAAACTACAATTCCTGGGCCAAGAACCACTCCTCTTGTGGTAGACAGGCTACCTAGTACTTACCACTCCCACTGATAAGCTAGAAGACTCCACTCCAACACAAAGGCTTGGGGGGCTCAGAAGCTTACAAACAGTCCTGGATACAGCAAATCTGTACCTGGACTAGACTAGTTACGGGAAAGGAGGGGATCAAGCGCAAACACGGACTTTAAAACCAGAAAGTTGAGAGATGGAAAAACTGCCCGAACTGCCAGTAAACTACAATTTCAGGGTCAGAACCACTCCTCTTGTGGTAGATATTCTCCCTGATGCTTACCACTCCCACTGATAAGCTAGAAGGCTTCCCTCCAACACAGAAAGACTTGGGGAGGCTCAGAAGCTTACTAAGAGTCCTGGATACAGCAAATCTGTACCTGGACTAGACTAGTTACAGGAAAAGTGGGGAACAAGCGCAAACGCAGGCTTTTAAGCCAGCAAGTTGAAAGAGATGAAAACTGCCTAAACGGCCAATAAACTACAATTTATGGGCCAAAACCCACTCTTCCCGTAGTAGATAGGCTGTCTAATGCTTACCACTCCCACTGATAAGCTAGAAGGCTTTCCTCCAACACAGAAAGGCTTGGGGGGCTCAGAAGCTTACAAAGAGTCCTGGATACAGTAAATTTGTACCTGGACTAGACTAGTAACAGGAAAGGCAGGAAACAAGCGCAAACACAGGGTTTTGAATCAGAAGGTTGAAAGAGATGGAAGAGCTTCCCAAACGGCTAATACACTACAATTTCTGGACCAGAAACCTCTCCTCCTGTGGTAGATAGGCTACCTAGTGCTTCCCACTCCCACTGATAAGCTAGAAGGCTTCCCTCCAACACAGAAAAGCTTGGGGGGCTCAGGAGCTTACAAACAGTCCTGGATACAGCAAGTCTGAGTCTGAACTAGACAAGTTACAGGAAAGGCAGGAAACAAGCTACGATTTTTTTTTTTACAGAAAAGCAGCTAAAACAGCAGTAAATACAATTCAAATGCAGTGCAGGCTAGCACACGTGCATCAATATTACAGCAAATACAGTGTAATTAAATGCAATTAAATTAACAAATGATTAAAAAACAAGTGCAGAAGGCATTAAATTAGAAGACTACTAACAAGCAGTAATAAGTGCAGAGTAAGAACAACTGAATAGATAGCACGCAGAACAGCAACTAAGACAGTTACAGTAAGAGCAGTTGAATATATATATATATATATATATATATATATATATATATATATATATATATATACATACACACACATATATATATATGCATATATATATATATATATATATATATATATATTTTTTTTTTTTTTTTTTTTTTTTTTTTTTGAAGGAGGGAACACAGCAGGATTAAGAGGCTACAGTGGTTGTCGTTCTCAAATGCTCTCTTTGTACACAGTAGGAGTGCCTGAAATCAGAATATGATCTCACTGCACTCATTTGAGTGAGCAAATGAGATGGGCCCAGAATGAGTATCCAAATACAAACTTACAAGAGGGGAGGGCAGTTTCAAAGCCACCAAGATTAACACCAAGACAAGAACAGGGAGGGTGGGTAGGAGAAACACGGTGGAGACAACAAGAGACAGAAACAATACAGCATCACTGTAAATGATAGGCAAGTGTATAAATACAGCACAGTGCAAATTAAGTTACAAAAAGTGTACTTATCAGTTTGGAATAGATTCCAACTCTGTAGCTCACAGCAAATCTATCAGCTTTCCAGTAGTTCACAGAAATGCAGTCTGTAATGGAATTACAGCAATGGAAATACACCTCAGGCAATGACTAACAGCCAGGATCTTTGATAGAGAACTACTGGAGACATTATTACAAAGTTTGAAGAGAGAGACGTAAGCTGATGAATCTTTCAGCCCTGCTCTTCTAAGTTGTCAAAGGATTTAATACTCCCTCTGCAACTTTCCTGAAAAAGCAAAATAAGCAGTCCCAGCAAGCAATAGCAAAAGCAATAACAGGGAAATTCCAAAAAGAAAACAGGACCACCCCAGAACAAAGGACAAGTATAGTAAGCCTGAATGACTTCCCTCCCCCCTCACATCATGGCAGTCCATTAATCTTTCCAGAAAGTCTCAGCCTCCATTTCTGTCTTTGTTAACAGTTTCAGACAGATGGGTTCTGAGAGTAATCCATCAAGGTTACAGATGGCACTGGGAGTCTACTTTACCTTTTCGGGTGATTCTCCCTCACCCACCATCTAGACTTTTTTTCTGTCTCCTGTCTTTTAGCATACACTTGTTTAGGAGGTGATAGCTGTCCCTCATCATTAGATAGGGGAGTAGTTTTATTAGAGGATGTTTCTAGTGACAAAGAAAGAAGATTACTGGAGACCCTTTCTCTTATAAATGCTGTCATCTCTCTTAATCATCTGTGGCCCCCAGGACCTCTCCAAGTGTTTACAAACATCAAAGTGATGTGATACATAAACAAGTAAGGGGAAATCCATATGTAGCTTTTCAGCATAACCCCACTGTACAGGCATCTTCCATACCATAATAGCAAACTTGTGTGGCACACAAGCTAAACGGGACCAGGACAGACGCTCATGAACTGAAATTGAGTTAGAGGGTCTTCCAAAAATTGATCCAGCTGCAAGGAACATCTCATGTAGATTTGTTTGCCTTTGCTAATAAGAATCATTTAGCAAAATTCTGCTCCAGCACTCCTTGCAGGAAGGCCTGGAAGACAGATGCATTTTCTTTTTCTTAGATAGGACTGTTTCTATATGCTTTTCCACCCTTTCCAGTAATATCAAGGGTCATTCTGAAGATTCAGAAGGACACCCCCAAAGATCATTCTGGTAACTCCCTTCAGGCCCAGATAATAGTGGCTCTTCCTTCTTTTGGAAAAGGCCAGAGGCAATTACCACAAGCTTCCTCACAGACTGGATTTACTCATACAGTAACAGAGGTGTCTGATACAGTCCAACTCCAAACAACTACAACTGACTCCCTGGATGGTAGAATTTCTACACCTTTTAGGCACCTTTTTTATAAGGACGTGCAACAGGTATTAATGGAGGCAATAAAGCCTGTCACTAGAAAGTTATACATTAGTAAATAAATTTTTTTTTTAGTTGATGCCAAGAAAGGCACCAGCACCCATTCACTGCTAGTATTTCCCTGGTTTTACATGATTTGTGAGTTGCTATCCAATAGCCTGTCTTATTTCTCAAGCAATGTTCATTTGTTAGCCATTTCAGTATGTCTTCCCATGGATTTTCCTCTTTCAATGCCGTCTCATTTGAAAATGTTTTTGAAAGAGGTGTTTCATGTGAAGCCTCCTAGAAAACAGGTGGCTTCTCCTTGGGATCTTAATTTTGTGTTAGGAAAACTAACTGTTGCTCCATTTGAACCAGCTTATCAGGGTAGTTTGATATTCTCGGCAAGGAAAAACAGTTTGACTGATTTCTCTGACCTCTGCAAGGAGAGTGTCTAAGTTGCAGTCTCGCATGGCAGGTCAACCTTATCTCATTTTCCATAAAGATTGGGCTACCCTAATCCTTTATTTATCTTTAAACCAATTTTACCAGAGTTTACTTTAAGCCAAGCTATCCATCCCCCTGTCTTTCCAGAAGCTAAAGATGAGTGAGAAAGGATACTCTATACCTTGGATGCCCACAGACAACACTGGTATTATCTTGACAGAACAGATTTTTTCAGAACTTCTGATCAGTTAATTTCTTGTGAAATTAAGAAAAAAGGAAAACCCATGTCTAAACAGACCATTTCAAAAGGGTCATCTCATGCTATTACCCTTTGTTACACCCACCACAACAAATCGATTCCAGGCAGAGGCAAGAGTCTTTTTACCAGACCCTTGGCTTTAGCTGTGGCTTTTTGAAAAGGATTGGATTCTAGAAGTATTATAGAAGCAGCACCTTGGTCCTCTGTGCAGCCTTTAGCAATGCACAATGAACTTGATTGCTTCACCTAGTCTAGGACAGGCTTTGCTAAGACCACTCTCCAGGGGCTCCTAGACCCTCATTCTTCTTCTTCCCAATTATATTAAGCTGTGGTCATCTTCCAATATAGGTTAGGCTACTGCAGCAGTGATCCATATAAAGGATATAGTACAGTTGTGTAAGTAAACGTGCCATATTGTTTAAGAAACAAGGCCTTTTTCTTTCATGTAAGCTGTTTTATGATATTCCTTTAGAATTATACACCCTCAAACTATAAGATGACTTTGTTGTGAAGAATAAGAGCTCACATATGTATTGTGGCTTACACGTGGATTAGTTATATACCTTGTTCATAGTTAGGAATGTTTTATTTTTTTATTTATTTTTTTAAGGACAGTATTGCCTTTCAGGTTGCACGATTGCTGTTTTTGCTTGCCACAAGTTTTTCATTAGTTTCCCTGATTGAAAAATACTAACACTTCTTACTCTGTTGTAATAGAAACTGTTAATAAATAAGGTTATCAAAAAATTGCAGAAAAACAAGAATGTGGTTTAGATAATTGGTTCAACCAACAACTGAACAAGAATAAAACAAAAACAAAATAGGATGAACCAGACCACAGCAGGCAGCAGATAATGTGCAGTGTGTTTGTTTCTAAATGTTACTGCCTAGATGACCATTTTTAAACTGATTATAGATATGCTTTTGTATATGTCCTTATGCAAGGATTGCATTTATTACTCCATGTAATTGAACAAATGATTGTATTGGTTGTTTTTAGTTTAAAAGTAAGGCATTGCATTTTTTGTGTATCTGATGAAGCAGCTGGATGTGCTGCGAAAGCACTTACCATTAAATGGAATTATTTTTTGTCAGCTGTCTGGTCTGGTTCATCCTCTTTTGTTTTCGCTTTATCAAAAAAATTCATCCTCTTTTGTTTTTGCTTTATCAAAAAAATTATTTTTTGGATTTTGTCACTAACAGGCAGCAATTACTCGGTAACACTGGTGTGGTAATAGGTAAAATGGGTTTCTTTCACTGCTTAGTTTCTTAAAGCTACAGAGAAATTCATATAAATAAGATATGAATCAATGTAATTTGTATTATTTGGTTTTGTTGCTATTTTAAAATAGAAGTAGATGTGTTTAGCAATGTATCTTGAGTATGCAGATGCTCTTACTATAACAAAACGGTAAGTATTAATCTTATTTAAATATAATTTTATGTTTCTTTTATACTCTGTGAAAATGTAACAGGATGACTTGAAATGTTTCATGTAGCTAAGCCTGATTCAATGTCCTTTTTACTAAAGTTCTTCATTCACTAACTCATTCATTCTCTGATAACCCACCTAGTCGAGTGCAGGGTCACAAGGAAGCTGGAGCCTTTCCTGTCACTTAGTGAGCACACTATTTTGAATAAGCCTGAATGGAAGGCCAGCCCATCATGTGGCATACACATGCACTTACAAATGGTTTGCTTGCCTACAGGCAGTTTGGAGCATCACCAGTTCACATATGGCACCGCATTTGGGGAGTGGAAAGAAACATGATCAGCTGGAGAAAAAAAGAACGGGAGGGATGTGCAAACTTGCACGATGGAATAGTATTGCTTCAAGGTCCTGAGCCCATAAAGCTGTAAACCATTACACACCAGATTGTGTAGTATAAAACTTCCATTTAAAAATCAAGTGCCATAATAGAAAGAATGCAAGCAGTTTACATCATACCACCATGAGCTGTCATATGGTGCATCAGGTTACCACCGTTCTTGCAAAGATTTTTGTTATAGTACTTGTGCTGCTTTTATTAACTGGTCTTATCGGATAGCTTGACTTCTGGGTTAAACAGATATGACATCTAAACAGCACTACCATCTGAAGAATGCATTATCCCATCATTTCCTGGTGCTTTTTTTTTTTTTTTTTTGCCAATGTTTTTTCAAAATTTCTAGCAAATACTAGCTATTTGTTGGTCACGTGTTTGTATAATATAATTATTTGTTTACAAAAAATATTTTTTTTATTAATTAGAGCAATACGGTTCAGAGGATTCCAGCAACAAGATAGCCACGAGCTTCTCCGTTACTTACTAGATGGTATGAGAACAGAAGAGATTAAGGTGAGAATATGTATTGTATTAGTCATGATTTAAAAATGTATTTAATCAATGAAAAAATGTGTCCCTTCTTTGAGCAGGTTGTCACAGGTAGACATGAAGCATCTGGACAGCAGGCAAATGGAATTAGTTCAATTCTAGTTGTCTGATATCAGGGGCTGTTGTCATCTCATATTCATATAATGACAAATTATTCATGGTGGTCTCCTGCAGTCTTTCTTTGAGGAGGACTGTTGAAGCTGTAAACCAAAGGCTTTTCTCTAATCTTCCATACTTGGTCTGTGCTTTTCTACACAGCAGCATAAATGCTCACATCTTCATGACTGTGTACATCTTGAGCAGGATCACCATCTTTATTTACTACAAAAAAAAATGAAAAGATATTCCCTTTTGCTGCGGTGAACTGTCCAATAAATAATCCATAAACCAAAAAACAGCTGGTTCACCCAGGCTAACACTGTGCCGAAAAGCAAATAAACTGTCTGTGCAATCCAGTAATAAAAGTTCTGTTAAAATCCAGAATTTAATGAAAAGAATGAAATAAAACAAAATAAGAACAAAAATAATAAAAATTAAGTCCCTTGTCCAACGATAAGCGCTTTTGAATAGTTCTTCTTCAGATCGTATAATCAAATGGGACATTCATCTGTATATATAAGCCAGTCAGAATTATTCACCCAATGAGAATATCAACACCAAGGTTCCAGCCAATCCATGTTTGGATTTCTCCATCTAATTTGCATAAACCAGGTTAACAATCCCATTCTCTAAATGAATGCTTCACACAGCTTGCTAATGTTCAGTACTAATGAAGCTATAGAGACCATATATATTGGCCCAAAAAAAGGGGATATTGAGAACATAACTGAACTTAGGGAAACCAAATGGATAATAAACCTTAGAGCTGATCAACATCCGGGGTTGAATAGTGTTATACCGTTGAAACCTGTCCTGAAGAGATGCAGATCGACCATGAGCTAACAAGATCATAAGTGATGAATGATAAATAGCTGAAGAGACATGGTGGAATCTTAGTAAAATATTCTATTGATCTTGAATGGATGGGATGAAGTCAGAAATTTATACATATTGATCTTGGATGGATGGAATGAAGTCTGAAACTTGCATACATTGCTATAGTGAAATAACATACTTATTATTTTGCTTTATAAGAGCATTTATGTCGTAATGGAAGTTTGATTATGTTCGATTATGTTAGTGTCAAGATTAGAAGATTTGATGCTGTCGACATATGCTATTTGTAGTTTAATATGCCCATATTTTTCCTGCTCTGGTTTCATCAAAACAAAACTGGACAGTATGATAAACATCTGAACAGAGATGGTGGAATTTTAGTAAAAGTTCCTTATTGATCTTGAATGGATGGGATGAAGTCAGAAACTTATATATACTGACTTTGGATGGATGAAATGAAGTCTGAAATTTCCATACATTGCTAGAGTGAAATAACATACCTATACTCTTCTCAGGAAAAACTTATAGGCAGTCACCATGTGAATTTATCGAGGTATAAATGTGGCCATGCAAGACATGGAGCCTTGACATTTATTGTCACTCAGTAATTGTCCTGCTATATTCCTGTCTTGGGAAATGAAATTTTATTAATGACATTGTCTATTTTTTATTGATAGCGATGCTTACTACTATATATATTATTTTTTGTCATCCCCATCACTGGACATCAGAGATATGTGAAAAACTTCTTTTGGGTTAATTAGATTAAAGAAAAGAAGTTTCATAATAGGAATTTATGAAAGTCAGCAGATTTGTTTTTTGCCGTTCCTTGGAAGCCGCTATTGGCTACTTAGATCATCCATTTATTGTTCGTGCCATTTTTCCTCTGTTGAATATTAGAAATATGTGAAGAACTGCTTTTGGGATTATTTGACAAGTTTTTCGATAAGAATATATGAAGGCTGGCAGATTTGTCTTTTGCTGTTTCTTGGATGCCACTATTGGCTGTTTAGTTCACCTGTTTTGTATATTCTGACTCCAGTACATTAGTGTGAGGCATGCTTCTAAGTATGCATGAAAGCTAGCTGCTTCATCTGTTACTTCTTTTGGAAGTGCTATTGGTTACTAACATCACCTACATTGCATATTTCATTAGTACTGAACATTAGCAAGCTGTGTGGGGCATCCATTTAGAGAATGGGATTGTTAACCCGGTTTATGCAAATCAGATGGAGAAATCCAAACATGGATTGGCTGGAACCTTGGTGTTGATATTCTCATTGGGTGAATAATTCTGACTGGCTTATATATACAGATGAATGTCCCATTTGATTATACGATCTGAAGAAGAACTATTCGAAAGTGCTTATCGTTGGACAAGGGACTTAATTTTTATTATTTTTGTTCTTATTTTGTTTTATTTAATTCTTTTCGTTAAATTCTGGATTTTAACAGAACTTTTATTACTGGATTGCACAGACAGTTTATTTGCTTTTCAGCACAGTGTTAGCATAGGTGAACCAGCTGTCTTTTGGTTTGTGGATCTTTATTTACTGGGAGGTGCCAGCCTTTGTAAAGGTAACTTTGCCCCATGGCCTGTTCAATAATTCTTGTCATTTCAGAACCATTGGTCACTTGAGCCAGACTGTATAAAGTCAACATTGCCTCATAACATGTTTAGATCTTCTTGCCATTTTATGAGCTGTTTATAAAGTCAGTTTTGTTAATCCTAGATGTTGGTAAACATTAAAGATATTTCCCTTTGGTCTTAATATTTTTATTAGGCAAAATTACTATGGTTTCAAGTGTATGTAAATGTTGTGGAGTTTATGCCATCCCCAGAAAAGTCATTACCTTTAAGTGCGAGAGTGGCAACAAAGTAGCTTTAAAAGACTTTTACGTTGACTTCCTGTCATGACAGGGAACATGAGAAGTATTGGAGCAGAGCTCCCTCTTCTTCCAAGACTAAAACTCTAAGATCTGTTGTCTTTTCCATCCATTCATCAACATGGGTTTCGGAGCTGACCTTGGGAACTTCTAAGCTTTGGATTCAGTGCTCAGGCTCTTCCTCTTACCCATAATCCCTGTGTAAGGAGTGAACTACCTCAGATCTTGTTTGCCTCCAGAAGCGATTGATGGATCTTTGGTGCTCAGGAGAAATTGTATGCTCTCTTTTGGGCTTAATTTTCATTCTTCTATCATACATCCAACCCCTCTGCTTGCACTTTGCTCTCCTCCTCTCTCTTAATTTTTCTCCCTTTTTCTTCCTTCTTGCTCCTGGCACGAGACTGTACTTTAAAAAAAAAGCATTTTCTTCTTAGTTTAATTTACTTTAATTGTTAAAAAAGGGTATTTTGTATGTGTTCCTCTTTTCTTCTTCTAGAGTAGCAGATGAGCCTTCTGGCTTTAAAAAATGTATAGCTTGCTCACACAAGCTTCCAAACTCAGAAGCAAATGACAAGTGCATCTATTGTTTTGAGCCGTCACACCTGGACATCTCCAGCTGCATTTGCAAGGCCTTTGACCAATGGGCAATTAGTGAAAGGAGGAATAAACTTATTTTAAAGAGCCTGCTACAGCCTTCAACAGGAGATGATCTCTCTTCTGGATTGGGAAGTCTGCTGCTTCTTTTTCCATTTCTTCTTTAGCCAATAAGGTATCTGACAAGTCAGAATAAAAACACAGAGATTTAGACAAGGAAAACAAAAAGTCTAAAACTTCTAAGATAAGGTCTCCAGACCAGACAGCCTTGTCAGCTCCAGTGCCAAAAATATTCATACCTTTAAAGTCGATGATCTTTTCAGATCCACTAATCATAGGATCCCGTATGCCACCTAAGTTTTCCCTAGATCATATCTCACCCAGGCTTCAATCTCCAGTTTTGCAGGGCAGACCACCCTTCTCTGCCTCTTCTCTTAGGCCAGCTAGGTCTAGCAGGAGCCTCACTGAAACTGACATGGACAGCATGATGAAAATTCTTTGGACCCAGATCCAAAAGTGGGACCTTCCAGCTTTTACTGCTGTCAGAGCTACTACTTCCCTATATCCTTTAATGTCTCTTTCTTTAATCTGACCTTGCAGATCAGTGACCTTGGATCTGACTCTCACCCAGAACATGTCTGCCCTGGAACCAACAGACCTTAAAGCTTCGACTCTGCTGAGTTCTTTGAGGAAGTCCAGAGCCAAATTATCTGTATGGACTCCAACAGGGTAGGATCGGACCCAAGGACTTTGGATGTATTCCTTCCTCTAGGAGCCTCAGTGCTTGATAGTTCAACTGTGGTGTCAGACTTGGATCCCAGTCACGTAGCATCTAGAGTTGAGCCACCTTCAGGAATTTTGGCTGCTAGAGCAAGGCCTTCAGATCCGTGTCAAGCTCGGCATTTGAGGGTTTCAAGAGAGCAGTTTCTCAAATCAAATCAAAGAGAAGACCACCCCCTCGGAATCTGATCGCCATAGGATTTCCCAGGATCTGCAGCCTGCTTTGCTTGTCCCTTTGGGACAGCCAGTGTCCAGAATCCTTGAGTCAGTCCTCCTAGGACAGAGTGCATCAACTCCCGAGTCCTCTCCTGAACAGTCCACTGAAGAGGTACACAGCAAGGGTAAGCACAAATGGAAGCACTTGGATTCTCCTGTGGAGTCCCATGTCACTGACACTGACCTTGATGAGGGAGAAGATTCTCCTAGATCCTCCATGAGGATGTTTAGTTTGGAGAGATACTCAAACTTCTCAGAAGGGGGTTGGTCTTCCTGAGTGCCTTCTCTGGAAGAGTCAGTTTTTCATGAAGCTTTTGTTTCTGGCCCATCTTCTTCTTGGGTGGTCCCCCTAGCTGTTGAGATGATCAAACTGATCTGTGTTTGGACTTGGAAGAAAGCAGACACAACTGAGCCTGTTCTCAAGAAACCTGACAGATTCCTTGTTCCTCCCAAAGACTATCCCCATTGGAGCAAGGGGTCTGTGGTAGTGGCTGCAGCCACTAAGAAAGAACTTGCAGATGAAAGTTCTTCTGTGCATCCACCAGACAGGGAATCATGTGCACTGGACAGATTTGGGAAGTGTATTTATACCTCGTCTACTTTTTGGTGAGATTGCTCAATTACTTGGCACATGTTACGTTTTTCCACAGGGATTTGACTAAGGAAATCACCAAATCTCTCCCAGGGACCTTGTCTGCAGATCAGAAAATCTATTGATTCACAGCTGGCTACCCTACATCTTTATCCAGTGCCTCTGTATGCCTTTTCTCTAATGCCACAGAAGGTGCATCTAAAGCAGCCAGCACAGGTATTTCCACAAGGAGGCATGCCTGATGTGGCTATGTGACTTTATGGACGATTACAGGACAACCTTCTTCAGTGCTTCCTAAATTGGATCAACCCTTTTTGTTCCCAAAGTTAAAAAAAACTAAGTCCAGAAGTGAGAAAATCCTTATTTTGGTGTAGGGATCAAATTCTCCACCCCTCAAAGGACCTTCTCAAGAATCCAGAAGGGAGGCAAGAGAATTTGGTTTCATAAATCCCAGGGATTTACATTGGATACTTCTGAAGAAAAAGCCCCTCAAAGCAGAGGGAAAAACCATTACAATGGAGGTTGCCAAAAGAGCAGAAGTGGCTTGCAAAATCAAGGCTTCAAAGGTCCTTTCTCAGAGAAGCCTTTCAGCACTCTGGAGGCAGTTGGGGGTGCTTATCCCTGCACCCAACAACCTAGATTGCCACCAGTCAAGACAAATGGGTTTAAAAGAACATTACCAGAGGCTGTTTCATTCTCTTCCATATCCTTCACCACATTCAAGAAGATTTCCAGATGTTCATTCTCACAAAGGGAATAAGCTGCTTCAGAAATGAAGAAGCTTTTAAGAAACTGAGTCATCAAAGAGGTCCTTCCAGACCTGAGAGGTTCGAGAATTTATTTAAGATTCTTTTTAGTGCCATAGAAAAATGGGGACCTAAACAGAACAATTTTGTGAAGCAAACAAAATTTCAGATGGTCACGGTTCATTCAGCTCATTCTTCCCCTCCTGTGGAAGAATGACTGGATGTACTCAATAGATCTTCAGGATGCGTAAAAAATGGACATATGCTTTAGAAAATACCTTCACTTCTAGCTGGGAGCCAGTCATTTCTAGTTCAGAGCTCTGCTCTTTGGTCTCAACACAGCCCTCCAGGTGTTTACCAAGTGCATGGTAGTAGTGGAAGATTGTCTATGACTGCAGAGTTTCCAGGTATTCAAATATTTCAATGACTGTCTCATCACTGCCCCTACCAGAAATCTTCTCATTCAACCCAGAGACTCTTTGCTCCAGCTGTAAACAGACCTGGGGATTACAGTAAATCTAACAAACTCCAAGCCACAACCAGTAGTCACTAGAGTTTATCAGAGCACGTTTGGACACAAAACTTCAGATGGCAAGCCCCTTCCCATACTCAAGAGTTGCATCACTTCACCAAAATGCCCAGGACATTTTTTCCCACCAGAAGCCACCAGCAAAACTAATTCTTCACATTCTGGGGTCCATGGCACATCTGGGTAATTTCATGGTCTCTGGAAGTTCAATGGTCAATCAGGAACCAACACTTGTTTTTTCAAGTGTCACTAAAGATAATTTGCAGTACACATATATAGTAGTGGCTGGAATCTTCACATGTTTTACATGAACGACCTTTGATTCTCTCCCCCCCAAGCCACAGTAACCATGGATGCTTCCCTACTGGGATGGGGGGATTATCTGGAAAGACGGTCCAAGGCACATGGGCCAGTCTACACATCGATGTATTGGAGATGAAAGCAGTTCTCCTAGCACTGTAGGCTTTTCAGAATTCTCTCTGCTTGGTTGTGATTTCTATCCAGACAGACAATGTGGCAGTTGTTTCATACATAAACAAACAGTATGGAACCAGATCTTATCCATTGTGTTGAGAGGCGATGGGCAGTGCTTTCTGATAGCAATGTACATCTGTGGAAATCCAGTATCCTTGCAGACAAGTTGAACAGGTTAATTCTACTCCTCACAAGTGGTCCCCTAATCCAGTAGTAACTGAATGGATTTTCAGCCGTTGGGGTCGATCTTGCTGTGATTTCTCTGCCTCTTCCCAAAATACAAAGGCTTCAAGTTCTTTCCTGTAATCATTCTTGGCCCCTTGAGACTCCTTTATACCTTTACTTTGATGCCCCTGATTCCAAAGTTTCTACAGAAAGCATCTACAATGAAGGTCACAGTCATCCTCATAGCCCCTTACTGGCCTTGACAAGTATGGTTTCTCTTTCTGTGGCCTCATGTGGTCTGGGCCCTTGGTGCTTGGCTCAGACCAAGATCTATTTTCTCACCAGGCGGGGTTGCTTCACCCAAACATTCAATCCCTGAAAGTGACTACATGATTTCTCCAATTTCAGTGATGAGTCCACAGTCCAGATTTTCATCTTCATTTATCCAGTTTTGTCCCTTTCCTAAAAACCTGCTACTAGGAAAATTTACAAAAGCAAATGGAAAAGATTTTCTGTATGGACGGGTGAAAATAATGACCCCTTGCTCCTCTACCACAAATTTTGGACTTTCTCACCCATCTTTTTCAATGCAGAGCCATTTACTCCACCATAAAAGTGCAGTTAGCTTTTGATATTCTCTGTCCACTTGGGTGAACTACAACCATCACTTAGAAATGCATTTTTTCCTTGGGACATTACAGTTTTACTGTAAGCATTGACTGGTCCCCTGGTTAAATCTGCTGCTAGGGTTGATCTAAAGTTTTTAGCATGAAAGATTTTATTCCTGGTTGCTGTCACTTCTGCCAGGAGAATTTCTGAGCTGCATGTCTTGTCCTGAAAATCTCTTTACCTAATATTTCACAAAGACAGAATGTGCCTAAAAACAATCCCTCTTTTTCTCCCCCTAAGGTGGCTTCAGAATCCTCTGTTAACTAGTCCATATATCTTCCAGTGTTCTTCCCCATTTTTCAAACAAGCGTGAATATACAATACATTTGCTAGATGTTCATCGTCTTACTTTTTGCGTACAGCTGACAAAACCTTTCAGAAATTCTGATCAATTATTTGTATCTTTTTCAACTGTTAAGTTGGGGAAAGGAGTATCCAAAACCACTCGCTCATGCTGGTTGCCTCGGTGCATATTTTTTGTCTAAAAAGAAAAAGGTGTGTTACTTCCTTCAGTTCCAACAGCTCATTCCACTAGATCTGTGGATTTATCTACAGCCTTCTTTTCTTGTGTACCAATTCACGATATACAGTCATGGTCTTTCCATAAGACCACCGACAACATCAAAAAAAGTTATGCAAACACCATAACGAGATCTATTAACATCTCTCCCCCATCCTTCCTCATCTCACCTCACATACATTGTCATTCATACTGGGATGACTGTAGCTGACATAGCCTTGACTCCTGGAAGTTCTCCCTTCCTCCCTCTCTGTCTCTGTACAAGCTGACAGTGTTTAGTCAGATAGTTGTTTGGCTATTATCTTATTAATTTTACTAAATTTCTGTAATACAGATCTATTGTACTTAGTCCACTATCCTGGGACACTAATATTAACCTTTCACCTTTTGGTTCAAATTTACCTCCTGCTTGACACCAATATGCTTCTGCTAAAATAAGCAGAGAAGTCCTCTTAGATTTGTTCTCTTCTTGTTTCAAAACTTTCACTATGTTTGGATCTGGTGAGGTCAGCAGATGTGTATGCAGTGTACGTAGAACTGCAGATCCATATATGCAGTTTCGAGGAGGCCCATCCCTCCTTCAGAATGAGGGATATATAATCTTGGTATACACTGATTTTTATGCATTATTTGATAAGCGTGAAGTATTTTTCTTGCTTTCCTGTCCAACTGATCCATTACCTTTTGGAGCTAGTCAGTGACCACAAAACTGTAAGTTAGAACAAAAAGTCTAAAAAATGGTTTATAGCTTGGACTTTCTTCCGAGATCCCAAAGCAGTTATCAGTATTAATTTTAGTTTTCTAAAATAATTCTTACTGAGTTTTGTTCACATTTGTTCACGTTTTATTATCAATCTTTTATCTATTCCCAAATATTTATAAATTCCCTCCTGCTCAAGTTCCTTTATATCACATTCCTATCTTAGGCTGATATTTTCTTGGTGCTGAGGCTTTCCTGCTTTAAACATTGCTTTTGCACATTTATCAAGACAAAATGACATTCTTATATCATCTGAGAAAGTTTTGACCATTTCCAGTTGTGCTTTCAGCTCCTCATCTAATGAACTATACAGTTTTACATCAACGAAAAGAAGATGAGAAGTCTTTACACTTTTTTGCTGTCTAGGAGCCAAATTGTAACCACGACCTAATCTATTAAGAAGACAGCTGAATGGGTTAAGGGCAAGGCAAAAGAGCAGTGGTGACAGAGTCGCTCTGGATTATCCCCTTTGAATTTTTATTCCTTGAATAATCATCTGTCCTTTATCATGGCTTAGTTGCAAAATGCTTTGTCGCTGTTTCATGGTCACTGTAATGTAATTGATCAATGTGGGATGTATCCTATACATCTGTAAGTAGTCCTTTATCCATGGATGTGGGATGCTGTCAAATGCTTTTGTGTAAATCTCTCTGTACCATATTTAGATTCTTCCCCCCTTTTTACAGTTCTCCATTATGACTTTATATAACAACAAATGATCCTTTGCTTTATATGACTTTGTTTTGTTACCCTTTTTTCTATTGCCATGACTGAGTTTTCTTCTAAATGACTATAAACTCTGTCATAAATTTATCTATGAGGCTGTGCTGATGTTATGGTTGATTAATTCTGCATATGTGATGCAAAGGTAAAATCAAGTAAAAAAAATATGATTCTAGCAGTTTGGAGAGCTGCCGTAATGTCAGGCTTAATCCCAAACTAAGGAGGACTGTCCTGAAACGAATACTATGAATTTGTTGACTTAAAAATATGTTGGGCAGCACAGAAGAAGACAATTTTGAGTTAGTAATGTCAGAACTACACACAGTTAGCACTAATTAAAAGAATGGAAGAACTGGAAGCAACCGTGAGTTATCATTCTGACCAGCCATTAAATTTAAAGGGGAGATGAAGGTGTAACGCACAATAACCACCTTGGAACCAGTGTCGGAAATTTTTAAAGGCTAAAATTGTGGATATATAATGTATAAGTAGGTGTAAAAACTTGCATTTCGTAAGTATACCTGAAAAGGTTGAGGGGTGAAATTTTGAAGTTCATGAAAGCCTGATCTGCTGAGAGAAGAGTAGAGATAGGAATTGAAAGAGAGGCCATGGGGTATTTCCCCTTAATCCCTCCAGAAAATATTTCCTAGATCCCTGTTATTGAAATGATTTTGTCAAACTTGTGGGCTTCCAGAAAAGAAGCAAAGGTGGCAGAAACAAGAACGTGGTATGATCATGATTATTCAGCTGAAACAGGGCACAAGAAAACTGCTTTTCATAGTACAGAGAAGCTGTGCAGGTGAGGACATTTTAAATTTAAATTGATGCAGCCAGTCTACTTCAAAGAAAATCTTTGTGGCGAAGCAGTCACATTTTATGCTCATGAAGATGCAGAGGTTATGCTGTATCCACTGCTTCATGCATTAGTTGAATGGTTTTGGATAGTCATACAATTTGGGTATTGAGATTTACCTGAAATTAAGGGCATTTTTAATATTTGTTCTACCAAATCTCAGTACTTGCCTTTCAAAGAACTTGGATATATGTTGCTGAGGACTGACTGATTTTAATGCAAGAACATATTTTACTTGTATACAATGTAGTGCACATGATGTTAGTTTATAATATACCATATATAAATCTTTTGGTGTATATGGTGACCTTTAAGGTTTAGTATTGTAAGGAAGTGTGCCTGCACTACTGATAATATCATCACGTGAGAAGGAAATTGTTGTCTCCTATTTCCTGTCCTGTCCTGTATACCTTCTCTGTACTATAAAAAGCAACTCTCTTGTGCCCTTTTCAGTTTAATATCCTAAAGACATGCTGTAGGTGGATTGGACACTCTAAATTGGACCTAGGCATGAGTGTGTATGCCTTCTGTGGAAGGTTGGGCACCGGGCTGGCAACTCGACACTTTAAAACTCCACTGCCTATCATAAGCGGACAGGTGATCTGCTGTGCCGACCTCTAACCAGGAAAAGCCAAAAGAAGAAGATTATGAAGAAACATTTGAAGGAGCATAAAACAACATGTTTATCAAGGAACAGCATCTTTCTGTCTAGTGGTGAGTGTATGAGATAGATGTGATGTGCAGTGATTTGTAAAAGGCTTAACAGATAAAAATAATGTGTTTGTAATTTTAGAAGATTGAACTGCGGTGGAGGTGCTGCGGTAGCATTGTCGCCTCACAGTAAGACATTATCCTGTTCGATTCTCAGCTAAAGTGTCTTCTGTGTGGAGACAGGCGTGAATGGGCGTACCTTCGTTGAAGGTTGTGCGTCAGGGCTGGCAACTCTGCACGTAAAAATCTACTGCCAATCATTAGCGGACCGGAGTTCCGCTGTGGCAACCCCTAACCGGGAAAAGCAGAAAGACACAACAACAACATTTCATGTTAAGGGGAAGTAAATTTGACCATACTGAAACCATTCATTATATGTGCCTGAGCAATTAACTCAGGAGAGTCAGATACTTTGAAAAATATTATATTTGTTTTCATTTCTTAATGAGTGGGTAGATGGCAGATATGGAAAGGCTAAATCATGCGTTAAGAGAGACTGTAACAGGCTTCGTCTGGCTACATCTAAAACTGCTGTGTATGTTCACTCAGAATTTCTGTTCAGTTAAGAGACAGCTGATCTTGTTCTTGGAAGAAAACTAGAGAAAATGTAAAATATGTTGCAGCCTTTGGAAGTTTGTACAAATTGTTATTTAATGTTGTCATTGGTTTTCCGATTCATGTTATTTATGACCATTTAAGAAGTTTTGTACTGCTTAGAATTCAAGAAAAATGGTCCTCACAAAGTTGACATATTATGCAACACCAGTTAATACAGTGTTGTGCCTGTTTTTTAATTCAGCACCTATCTGTAATTTCTGAATTCAAAGGTTAAGGGTTGAAGCTAGAGCGGAAGGTATTGTAATACTGATCTGCTATGTAATACATTATGTTTGCATTTTTATCATGTAAAGTTAATCAGTTGTCAAATTCTGTAAAAAAAAAAAAAAAAAAATCCAATATATTAGGAAATTTAGACCTCTGTTTGTATTACTTCAAGAAACACATATTTATGACATTGAATTTTGAAACCAGAGAACCTTGGGTATAAATTATTTGGGTTTTCATGAGATCTGGCAGGAGGCCCGAAGGGTGTTCCTGCACTTTCACAAAGAAATATGAGTTTTGAGCTGCTGGTAGTGCAAAAAGATGATAAAGGTAGAATTGTATTAATAACAGGGAGAGTATAGAGAGTGTTATGCATGACTGATGAAGTTGTAGATCCCACCAGGGATTGCTAAACAAACTATAAACATAATGTGAGTTATAGTACTGGAGATGAAGGTTTTCTGAGCAAGAGACTAGATCACATTTTTTTTTCACCAGGGAGGAACACACTGACTGGTACTAGAGCTCATAGGGTACATGTGTTTAGGGTGTTTTTTTTTTACAAACATACTACTGTAATGGGAGTGACAGACATGAATGTGCTACTAAGGCTTCTTAGAGATATTTTACATGTTTCTTTTATATACATACACCGTAATTTACCTTTAAATAAAAATAAATAAATAAAAGGTAAATACACTCATTTACCTTTATCCATTACCCTACCACTCTATCCACAAATATCCCTACATTTAACCACCTTAACCTAAACAAATGGCTCAAGGATCCTGTAAACCCTTACCTTTATTACTACTCCTAATTATACTTATCATTCCCTATCTACTTACTCTCTACGAACACCATAGATTCCTAGGACTGCATACCCACATCACACACACCTCTGTTCTTACCCCCAGCTCCACTCATAGTGTTAGCAACCTCCCCAGCTTAGCTAAGTACTCAGCAGCCATATTTCATAGACTCCATCACATCTCTCAATGTAACCCACTAGCTAGAAAAATAAGAACCTAATTTTTAAACTTCTACAACTCATCCTAAAAGTTCAGGTCCACTCCCTGTTAGATGGTGATATACACCCTAACCCAGGTCCTACCACTATCACAGCTACACAGCCTGATACACCAACAAATTCAATCACACAGACACTTACCAAGCCCCCCAACTCTCTCCTGATAGCTCATCTTAATATTCGTAGCATCAATAACAAAATAGCTCACCTGCATGCCCTTATTGATGTTTATTCCTTTGACATCCTCTGTCTGTCTGAAACATGGCTTAATCCATCAATACAAGACAGTGCAGTTCTACCCCCTGGATATAATATCATAAGACGTGACCGTAACACTAAAGGAGGAGGCATAGCCATACTTTATAAGAATGGATTACAAGTTACCTTGTTAGACTCCAAACCTCCACTTTGCAACAATGCAGAAATTCTTCTAACTAAGGTTCAGCTTAACAAAAGCAAAGCCATATATCTATCATGTGTCTATCTTCCCCCAAGCAATAACATCAACACATTAGAGGCTATCCTCAGCTGGCTCTCAAGTAACTACCCCCAAGAAACCATTATACTTGGAGATTTTAACATTAACTGGAACTCCTGTATATCTGAGCAGCCTTCTACTCATATCAACTTATATGGTTTTACCCAAACTATAACATTCCCAACCCGCACCAGTAAAACTACGACTGGATACTCACTAATACCCCCAACTAAACTGTAAAACAGGCACCCTCCCTGAGGACATAAGTGATCACTTGCTTACCTATTTAATCAGAACAAAAACTGTCATCCGAAACTCTACCATCTGTAGAACTATTCGCACTACCAAAAATTTTAACCCTGCTCACTTTCAAGCTGAACTAGTCACCTGTGACTGGTCACCCCTGAAATACCTCCCAATAGATAATGCCGTGAAATACTTTAACTCTAAATTTCTAACCATTTTAGACAGCCATGCCCCATTACGCAAAGTTAGAATTAGAACCAAACAGGCACCATGGCTCACCAAAATGACCAAACAAAAAATCCTCCAAAGAAATAAACAATGGGCCAAATGGCGCTCAAAAAAAGCTCCTCAGACCACCTGCAATTCAGACAGCTTAGAAATGAAACAAAAAAAGCCATATTAGCCGATAAAAGAAACTACTACTACCAACTACAACAAACCAACCAAAATAATCCCCAAAAATTCTGGCGAGGTATCAATAACCTCCTACACCCTGGATGCTCAAGTACTCCCTCTCCCTCTGGCTCTGACCACAACAATCCCATCCAAATAGCTGACTCTTTTTTTTTATTTATTTATTTATTTATTTTTATTTATTTAATACTTTTTTCACTGAAACCATACAATCCCTAGCCAACCAGCTATCCCCTAGCATCCCAGGCTCTGCCACAACCTTTACCAATAATTCTCATCAATTTCATTTTCAGCCAGTGCCCACTTCACTTATCTGTAACCTCATACAGAAACTTAAACCCACTACTCTCTCTGCTGATAAATTACCTGCAAAAAGCTGCTAAAGTCATAGCCTACCCTATATCCATCCTCATTAACAGAACTATTTCTGAAGGATCTATTCCCCTAATCTGGAAAGTCTCTCACATAATTCCCCTGCATAAGGGCGGTAACTCCAAAGAGTTGTCCAATTATAGGCCCATAGCTATTCTATCTCCTTTGGCAAAAATAATGGAGAAATGTATACACATACAACTGTTAACCTACCTACCCGATCACAATTTTTTAGCAGCCTGTCAACATGGCTTTAGACCATTTCATAGCACCACCTCTGCTCTCGTATCCTTCACTAACCATATTAACAGTAATCGTAATATTGATACTCTATCCTCAGCTGTTTTTATTGACCTGTCCAAAGCATTTGACATGGTGAATCACCACCTCCTTATAGACACACTCAAAAACCTGTCATTGGACAACCATACTATACAGTGGTTCCAATCATACCTACATAACAGGCAACAGGCTGTACTATGGGAAAATACTTTATCTTCCCACGTCCCAGTCACTCTAGGGGTCCCGCAAGGATCTATATTAGGCCCATTACTCTTCTCCATCTTTACAAATAACCTTCATTCTGTAATTCCTCAAGCTGACTGTATCCAATACGCTGACAACTCCACACTCATATGCGCTGCTGCTTCTCAATCAGAACTTCAGTCACTAACCCAAATGACCTTTAGTACAGTTGAAAACTGGCTCCTACAAAGACGTCTTATCCTTAACCCCAAAAAAACAAAAATGTTACTATTTACCCCCACCCGCAGAGCCTCCCTACTTAACTTTACTATTACTTCAAATGATAGAACTATAATATCTCCTGAACCAACCACCAAACTACTCGGGGTACTAATAGATAACAACTTGTCCTTTGAACCTCACATTAATAACACCATAAAAATAGTAAACAAGAAACTAGGTTCCCTCTATAGAATAAAACCCTTTCTTACACCTCCAGCCAGGGTTACTATTGCTCGTACCCACCTCATGTCTACCTTGCTTTATGCCTCCCCTATCTATACCAAAATATGTAGAAGTAATCTGAGTAAACTTGCATTCTCCTGCAACAATATTGCCAGATTTGCAGCTGGGTCCTCCTATAGAACTCATCACTGTATCAATCTGAATCAGTTAGGATGGTTAGAGCTGCCAAATTTAATACTTTTCAATCAATTAATAGTAGCCCATAAGATCCTGTGTTTACCTCAGAATACACCCATACTTACATCCCTAGTCATCCCCTATAATAACCTCAAGACCTTATGCTCAGCTAATAACCTACTTGTACAAATATCAAAATCCAACAACTTAGCTGGTGACACCTTGTTCTCCGATACAGTAGGTAAAGCCTGGAACATCCTCCCAAGCCAGCTAACCTCAATATCCTCTGTCAGCTTATTTAAAAGCAAGCTTAAACCCTACCTCAAATCACACTGGCTATGCCCCTGTGTTAACCCAGACTAAGTACCTAACTACTAGACTCCCACAATTCCTAGCCTCCCATGATCATGATCTTGTGTTGTCTCACTAATTTTTAGTGAGCTTAACCTTCCTTAGGATTTTTTCTCATGTAAATAAGTATATACTGTGGAATGATCAAACACCTTCATATAGTATCACAACCTATGTGTTAAATAACACTAAAAATCCATCCTTGTTTGCTGTTCTTCTATACTCTATCTATTGATCTCTAGTGTTTTTCTTTCTTAGGTTTTTGTGAGACCTTAGTATCTCTTATCATAAATTACTAGGTGTATCTAATTTTGTAATGTTATAAAGATTTGTACTACACCATTTCTAATACAAATGTATTAGTCTTATTCATCTATTCTTAGATAAATTTTTCCTTTTTCCTACTGAAATATAAAATATATAATCTTAGGCTTGTACTATAATTGTTAAAACTTATGTACCAAATTATACTGTTATTGTCTTTGTCTTGACCTTTTATGTTGTTGTAATTTGTGGAGCTTTTCTCCCTGGGCCTCCACTGAAAATGGACATATATCCAGCTGGACTAGCCCGGTCAACAAATGTAAACAAATAAATAAAATAAATTATGAACAGAATGTGTACATCATTGAGAGTGTGCCTACATTTAATTTTTTAAACTACTATCCATTGCTCATGGTAATGGTGTGTTGACAAGGAAATGTTTTGTTAAGGAGATTTATTGAAAAGCATATTGAAGTTGTTTTTAGATGATGGAGATGAATTTTTCACACAACATGGGAGTAAAATAATAAAAACAAGTTTAGAATAGGTACAGTGAAGTTCTAAGGAATTTTTAAGGAATGCTTTTTAATGAGAAGAGATGGTTAATAGATTTAAAAGTGACCAGGTTACATGCAGAGCTACTGAAGGAACAAGAAGAAATAATATATAAGGAAGGAAGGAAAGGCCTAAGCTCAAAGTGTTGGAGTTGCAGGGTAGTACAGATAAATAGGTTACAATGCAGTGCAAAGTAAGCACCTATAGGGAAAAAAACGTTAGGTCTAAGGCTTACAAAACAGAAGGAGGAGACATCATTATACAAGATTATGGTTCTAAAGACAAGGAGGGTTTGTGAGAAAAATGGATACATTGGGAAGTTTTGTTATTTTTTTTATGAAACAGAGGCAGATTGGGGGGAAACTCAAATTAAATAAGGGACTTCCTAAGCGAGCACACATTAAAAAGTTTGCATCAGGAACAGAGGAGCTGCTTGATGCAGTAAGTTCTAGTAGATGAAGAGTAAACAGTTTTAAGGAGTCAAAAAGGGGTAAAACACCCTGTTTTGGGGTGGTCTTCTATTAGAAATATGTGTAATGTGTAAAGATATGTTTGTTAAGGGTTTTACTAAACTAGCTAGATATGTGTTAGTAACTGGAGAATCCCTGAATACAGGGAAGCATGTTATCTTAACTGTTAATCACAATCTAGGCAAGAATCTTTCACAGGTTGGGTCATATAGACCAGTATTGATATTTAAATAGTGATTAAGTAATTTTATTTATACAGGTTACAGAAGAGTTGCTTATATCCTCCACTTGTTGATTTTTCGGGAACAGACAGGTTTTATGCTAGGTAGAACCACCCATGATAACTTATTGAAAATTCAATAAGTATGTTGATAAAAGATGTCAACAAAATCAAACAAATATTGTTGTTTGCAAGCTTTTATTAGAAGTACTTCTTTAAAGTGTTCAGAGTTATGGACTTTCCTGAGAGGCGGGTGCACTTAATACAGATCTTTGTATTATAATACCTCGACACAAATACAAATAGGAAACATATTTTCCAAAAGTTTTCAGTTATGTAACCACACTGGAAAGGGGTGTCCTTTCCTTCTCTGGTAGGTGGTATTTATCCTGAACTCTTGATAAGTAGGCTGAAGCAGATATAACTAAAGGGTTATAATCAGCAGGTGTTTACTCACAAGCTGGCACTATACATTGTTAGCTAAACTCTGTCATAGCTCCTGAAAGGGAGTTGTAAATACTGTTTCAGGATCTTTGTTCATATGTAAGAATTGCTGGACATAAACACACAAAAAGACTAAAGCCATAAAAATTGATTATTTTCCTAGTGATAGGTTATGTGTAGAGTACCTTATCTGAGTGACTCCATTCAGCTAGCTACTTAGGACTGAAGTTAACAAGACACACACACACACACACACACACACACACACACACACACACACACACACACACACACACACACACACACACACACACTATAATACAGAGAATTCAGGTAGTCCAGTAGGTTGTTCTGCCACTATTATTATGTGTGTCTCAGAGTTTGCCTCTGCCTCTCTAAAGTGAGTGTTTTAATAAATTGAGATAAAGCAGTACAAAGTTTGTAAAGCTGAACAAAAGCCGTGGGTGGCATAAAACATTGTAACTTTGCCAAATGAAGTAGGACAATTAGGAGCACCAGACTATGAGAAATATTGTATGACAGCCAGGTTTAAAATGTTACTATGATATTGGACCAGTGCTACCACTCTAGATGGAAAGTCATTCCAGTACAATAGTGAGGAGGAATCAGCGGAATGTATTATTTATTAATGGACAGAATGTTGGACAGAAGCAATGGCAGAGAGACATTGGTGGTAGTGACAATAAAGTTGATAAACATATTGAAAGAGACAAACACATTGACATAGTTGAATGAGTTGGATCCAGCAGAGATGTTACAAGAATGGAGGCTGTAAACAGTAGCAAAGCAAGGGTGGGGTGAAGGAGCAGACAACCCAGGCACAAAGTTACAGTAAACAATTGAGAGTTCCTACTTCCTGACTTCTTTTTCTGTACCAAAATGCTGATACAGAAAGGCACTTCAAGGTCCATTTTCTTTGCTCTATCACTTGAAGAGCTGAGTGGGTGTGGAGCTAAATAGGAAATGGGAACCAGATGGTAGATGAGTTAGCTACAGCTTTGGCTGCAAGCAGTAGAAATTGCCAAAAATCTGAAGGTGTGTAGGGGGTTTGATATACTGAGATTGGCAGTTAAAATATCAAGGTTGGAATAGTGCAGAGATAGGGGTAGACTTTTGTATAAACAGAGTTTCACAACAATTTACTGGGTAAATTGAAGGCTTTGAATTTGTTTACATTCCAAAGGGTTGAATGAGTTTAACTGGTTTTGTAGTGGACATGTAGCAGGCAAGAATACCTGGGTAAAAGAGTTATGAGTAAAAAAAAGAAGGCATGTGGCAAACAAACAAGTTTAGAATTGTTTGGGAGGAAGACTTAAATATTACAGTTCATTATGTGAAATTGGAAAGAGTTATCCTAGCCCCCAGGACATGCTACAAAAGAGAGGGAATTAGATTACATTTTTGGTTGAAAATACCATTTAGGTATTTTTTCACTTCCACAAGACACTCTCTGGAATGGGTTATACCTGTTTGTTGGAGATGTGATATTGATTAGTAGATTTTATGTATGTCTGTATCTTTATCATTGTCCTAAATTGGAACAGTTTGTGGGAGAAAGACAGACCTTGTGTAATGTTGTTTGGCCTGGAAAAGTGATAATTAGTGAATCTTTGCGGGTGATTAGTTTAGATAAATAGAGGGAATAATGACGGGGGCAAGAGCATTGTTAGATCTGTTATTTTTGCCTGTGAATAATGCAATCACTAGAAAATGGAAAAGAAAAGAACCATGGATACAAGATTTCAAGCAAACTATGAACAATATAAAAAAATGGAACACTGTCTCAATTGTCAAGATATGAGAAAAACATTTTTGAAGTTGATGCCTTGGGCATTGCAGATGGAAGGGTTATCTGATAATGAATAATAATTTAAATGTCATTACAGTGTGAATAGTTTCCTTTATATTTACTTGTTTTTAAAATGTTAATGTAGTGGAAATCCTCCTTGGCAAATAGGTCCAGGCAATAGAAAGTACTGTGTGTTCCAAGTGAATATTTCTATTTGATATATGTTATCATTTAATTAATAGCTAAAAGAAAAACTTGATCTGAAGTAGGCACTTCATTTGTCAGCAACCTTTGAAATACGGATCCGATCTCTGATCCGAGCCGGCAACTTCTACCACAGCATAGATCCGAGCTCCTAGCTCCTCCCTTTACCCATAATCCCCTGCCAACCCTGACTGACCCCAGATCTAGTTTGCCGCGCTTCAAGCTACAAGCTAGGTTCCTGAGCTCCTGGTGGATCAAAATTTGTGAGAGAAAAAGTCTTAAATTTCTTTCTTTTTTCTGTTGCTGTGAGTGAGAGTGAGTGATTAGGTACCCTATAGCCTTCTTAGCTAACTAAATTTTATTTTTTTTTTGTGTGATCCTGTCTCCTCCCTTCCTCGCTGGTCATAGTGTGTGTGTGTGTGTGTGTGTGTGTGTGTGTGTGTGTGTGTGTGTGTGTGTGTGTGTGTGTGTGTGTGTGTGTGTGTGGTGTGTTTAGGGGCCTAGTGAGTGTGTTTTCCTTTTTAAAATGTCTGAGGCCCCTAAAGCCATTTTTTCTAAGTGCACCAAGTGTGGCCATAAGCTTTCACCGGCGGATGGCCACACTCGGTGCGTTAGGTGCCTTGGGGTTGAACACCTCTCCTCTGGATGCACGATTTGCGTGGCGTTCAACCCCAGGGCACTTAAGGACCGGAGGTCAAAGCTGATTCTGGTGGGCCTTTTGCCCCCAGATCAGGCTCCGGCCTCTGGTACTTCTGTGGCCACTATCCAGCCCTTGATGGCGGCCACTCCTGCCCCCCTCCCTCCGATCGGGACTCAACCTCCCGCTTCGGCTCCGGAGGAGAGGGAGGCTAAGAAAGGCAAGCGGAGTTAGAAGCACCATAAGCGGCGGGCCGAAGACTCCTCCTCGGCCCCGCCTGCCAAACGGGCTTCTCCCTCCAGGGCTTCTGGATCACCTCCTCCTCGGATCCGATCCCCTTGCTTCTCTCCGGGACCCGAGGAGGGGGTGACCCGGTCCTCGTCGAGGTCATTGAGGCGACACTCCAGGCCTGCCTCGGTGGCCTCTTCGAGGTCCACTTTTAGCATGTCGGATGCAGACATGGACCGGATGATGAGGAGGTTCATCCAGGCCCAGCTGCAGATGGGAGTGCTCTTGCCTCCCTCCCCTCTTGGTGGGAGCTCGACCCCATTCTTTGCTCTAATCACTCCTTCTCCGACCCGTTTTCTGGGTTTGGAGTGTTCGGAGCTGAGCTGCGTTGGATCCGGGGGTGGGTCAGAGCCGACAGTGCTGGGCACTTCGGCTCCGACTGTTCCCTCGAGATTGTCAGATCCGACCTCTCAGAGCCATGGCCCGAGCTTCGTATCCGAGGGATTCGGTGTGCATTCGGCTCCGTCCCTGTTGGAGCATGCGTGTCCTTCGGATCTGATGGTCTAGGGCCCGGGTCCGGTCCTCGCTTCGGATCCGGGTGGGAGTCGACTCTCGGATCCTACCGAGGGTGTCTCCCCCTCGGCTTTCGCTGCGGTGGAGAGGGCACTGTTGAGTGCATCCGGACCTCCGGTCCTGGCTTCAGCTCCCCCCTGCACTCCCTCTCAGCTGGTCCAGGCTCCCATCACCCGGCCTTTGGGGCAGCCTGCTTCAGCGCCTTGGGATGTTCCTTCGGAACATGACATTGCTGGTGAGACTTTCTCGGACAGCCCCCCCCGAGGAGGTTCCTCACAAGTCTAAGTGTAAGAGGAGGCACGTGGACTCCCCCGAGTCCCTTACGGAAGATACGGACTTAGATGAAGGGGAAGGCTCCCCAAGGTCACCCCCTGAGGATGTCTCCTTTGGAGACATCATGGAAATGCTGAGGATCAGGGGGGGTTGGTCTGCCCCCAAGTCTTCCTCCGATGAGTCTGTATTCCTAGAGGTGTTTGAAGCAGGGCCATCTACCTCTTGGGTGTGTCCCCCCCCCGACCCCCTGGTGGACCTTATTGCCACCAGGGCTTGGAGGGAGCCGGACACTGTAGAGCCAGTCCCCAAGCATCCAGACAGGATCTTGAGTGCCCCCACAGAGAGAAACCATTGGAGCAGAGGTCCCCCTGTGGATGCCATGTTGGTGGCGGCGGCCACCAAGAGAGAGTTGGCTCAGGAGAGCCCCACGGTCCACCCACCGAGCAAGGAGTCTCGTGCGATGGACTGCCTTGGGAAGTGGGCCTTCAGTTCAGCAACCTTCTCGATGAGGGTGCTGAACTATATGGCACACGTCATCCGGATGCAGCAGCGGGATCTGATCAAAGAATATGCTGCCTCCCCCCCAGAGTCAATGTCGGAAGGGGACAAACAACTGTACTCCTCCCGAATGTCCACTCTACGGTCCATTTCTAACACCTCTATGTGGCTTTTGTCTCACGCCACTGAGGGAGCCGCTAGAGCTGGCGGAGTCGGCCTGGTCATGAGGCGACAAGCCTGGCTCCGACATTGTGACTTCTCGGAACCCTTTAAGGCGTCATTCGTGAATGCCCCCTTTGATGGTTCTGCTCTGTTTGGAAAACCGTTCGTGACACTTTAGTCCAGAGCGAGAAAGACAGGAAGACGTTGTCTGCCATCGGAGTCCGCTTCTCTGCTCCCCAGAGGTCCTTTTCCAAGAACCAAAAGGGTCAGAAGAAGATGTGGTTCCGGAAATCACATCAATCCCAGTCTGCTCCGGATAACCAGTCCTCTCGTGCAGAGGAAGACAGGGAGGACGCCGCCCTAGAGGCAGAGGGGGTCCCAGGAATTTTGGGTCCAGAGAACCTTCTCTGAGAGGCCCACGCAGAACCCCTGAGGGGTTGCCTGGCTGCTCAACTCTGGAGGCAGTCGGGGGGGCGTTTTTCGAGGCACCTAGCAATGTAGGAGTCCATAACAATAGATCGCTGGGTGCTTCGCATCATATCCAGAGGTTACCAAATTCCCTTTATTGTAACCCCCAAAACCAGAAGCCTCCCCGATGTACCACCCAGTCAGAGGGAGGCGGCTGCTACAGAAATTCAGCAGCTTTTACAAAAAAGAGCCATCCAACCCGTCCCCCCAGATCAGCTCGATCAGGGTTTTACTCCAGGTTCTTTCTGGTGCCAAAAAAGACGGGGGACTTGAGGCCCATCCTCGACCTCTCTCTCTTGAACCTGGCCAGTACCCAAAGAAAAGTTCCGGATGGTCACACTGCAATCTATTCTCCCCTTGTTACAGGAGAACGACTGGATGTGCTCGATAGACCTCAAGGATGCATACTATCACATTCTAGCAGACAGATGCTCCAGGAGGTTTCTCCACTTCCGGCTGGGAGCCAGTCATTTTCAGTTCAGGGCCCTCCCCTTCGGTCTCACCTCAGCCCCCAGGGTGTTCACCAAAGTCTTAGCGGCAGTAGCAGCCCACCTGAGACTCCAGGGAATTCAGGTCTTTCCGTACCTGGACGACTGGCTCCTTACCACCCCTACAAGGCATCTGCTCTGTTCATGCAGGGATTACTTCCTCAATCTTGCTCCACGTCTAGGGTTGACAGTCAACATGGCCAAGTCCTTTCTGGCTCCTACACAGGTAATATATTTCATAGGGGCGAGACTGGATTCCAAACTAATGCTTGCTTTTCTGACTCCAGATCGGCTTCAGAACCTGAGGTTGCATGTACAAGCCATCCTCCAACTTCAAGCTCCACCGGCGGATTTGGTCCTGAGGGCTCTAGGGTCCATGGCGGCAGCAATTTCTCTGCTGCCCTTGGCCCGTCTGAATATGAGGGTCCTGCAGTGGACCCTTCAGGTGCAATGGTCCCTGTCTCGCAACCCTCTGTACCATCCCATTCCCCTAAACAGGACTTGCAGAAGGTCGCTCGTGTGGTGGCTCCAGTCCCCGAGCCTCCACATGGGACGTCCATTCTCGATGCCTCCTCCCATTACCACAGTGACCACAGACGCTTCTCGCCTGGGGTGGGGGAGGCATTATTCAGGCAGAATGGTCCAAGGCATGTGGAACGACATAGAGACCTCCTTGCATATCAATGTCCTAGAGATGAGGGTGGTGTTTTTGACGTTGCAGGCACTTCACGACCTTCTTCCGATTGGGACGATTGCAGTACATACGGACAACATGTCAGTGGTCTGGTACATCAACAAACAGGGGGGAACCAGGTGTTATCCTCTTTGTCGCGAGGCCATGAGAGTGTGGGAATGGACGATATCCACCAACCGCTTTCTCATTGCAACGCACATTCTGGGACGGTCCAACATCCTAGCAGACAGGCTCAGTCGTACAATCCTGACTCCATACGAATGGTCTCTCAATCCTCTAGTAGCGGAGCAATTATTTGCCCAATGGGGACAACCCTGTTGCGATCTTTTTGCCTCTTCCTCAAATACCAAATGCAACAGTTACTTCTCCCTAATCCCCCCTCTGGGGGAGTCCCCGAGAGACTCTCTAGTGCATGCTTGGCCTCCCGGTCTCCTTTACGCTTACCTGCCATTGCCCCTGATGCTAAAACTTTTACAGGAAGCCAGTCGGTTGGGGAGCAAGATGATCCTCATTGCCCCATTCTGGCCTCGTCAGACGTGGTTCCCGTACCTATGGTCTCACCTGATTCATCCGCCCTGGATTTTGGATCCTCTTCCGGATCTCATTACTCACCCCCTGGGTCTTCCGACCCCCAACCTGGTCAACCTCAAGCTGACGGCTTGGTTGCTCCAGTTCCACTCTTGAGTAGGACTCCCGGAATCTCCTCACCAGTCAAAGCCATTCTAGTAGCAGCACACAAGCCATCCACCAGAAAGGTCTATCGGAGTAAGTGGAAACGCTTTTCCATCTGGGCTGAGCACCGTCATTTAAATCCTTTTTCAGCGCCTTTAACATTGGTTTTGGATTTTCTATCTACCCTTTTTCATCAGGGGGCTAGCTGTTCTACAGACAAGGTGCAACTAGCAGCGATTTCGCACTATCATGTAGGGCATGAGTCTGGCCCTCGTATTACCTCCAAGCTCTGTAAAGCTTTCCTTAAGGGTACCTTCCTCCTCAGACCTCCTGTCAGGGAGATAGTACCCCCATGGGATTTAGGTTTAGTTCTGCAGGCCCTGACTAGCCCTCCTTTCGAGCCAGCGGCCACAGTTGATCTCAAATACCTCTCTTGAAAACGGCCTTTCTGGTGGCCGTTACTTCGGCCAAGAGAGTCTCTGAACTTCAGAATCTCTGTGACCTTCCATCAGGATAGAGTTTACCTCAGGATCAGTCCGTCTTTTCTGCCTAAGGTATCTTCCGAAGCAAACATTAATCAATTTATTAATCTTCCTATGTTCTTCCCCAACTATCAGAACAAAGGAGAGTATAAGCTGCATTATTTGGACGTGCACAGACAACTGCGCTTTTATATTCATCGAACGGCTGGTCATAGACAATCCGATCAGTTGTTTGTCTCCTTTGCCAAAACCAACCTAGGCAAGTCGGTTTCTAAAGTTACACTGTCACGATGGAGAGCGAGCTGTATTCTCTTAGCATATCAGAGTTCGGGACGGCCTGCACCTCAGGGAATCCGCGCTCATTCTACTAGGGCCGTTGCTACATCGGCCGCTTTTAGATCTAGGGTTCCCTTGGATGATATTTGTTCCGCAGCCACTTGGGCTTCATCCCATACTTTTATCAGCCATTACAAACTGGATGTTGTCTCCAGAGGTAGGGCGTCCTTTGGCTCTGCAGTGCTCCGGAATATCCTTCCATGAAGGCCACCCAAGATTCAGGTAGCTGGGGACTCTGTCCCAAAGGTTGCTGACAAATGAAGTGCCTACTTCAGATTAAGAAGTTATGTACTCACCATAACGTTCCATCTGAGTAGGTATCTTCATTTGTCTGCAACCATCCCACCCGCCTCCCCCCTGACCAATATGATTCTAAGTAGGAGTTGTCTCCGGGACACACTAGCAAGTTGTTATATGGGGCAAACTTGATCTGAGGTCAGTCAGGGTTGGCAGGGGATTATGGGTAAAGGGAGGAGCTAGGAGCTCGGATCTATGCTGTGGTAGAAGTTGCTGGCTTGGATCCGAGATCGGATCCGTATCCCAAAGGTTGCAGACAAATGAAGATACCTACTCAGATGGAACGTTATGGTGAGTACATAACTTCTTATTTTCTAATGCTGTTTGTGAATTAGCTGTGTCAGTGCAATTTGTCAAAGTTAAAAAAAAAGAGCTGTACTTATATGTTTTAATTTTAAGTGTATACTCTTTCTCGTAGCCACTCATAGTAGTAGCAGTTGTGAGCTTTCTGCTAAATTCAGTAAAATAAACTAATGAAGTTAACTAGTTTGGAAAGGAAAAAAGCTAGAGGGAGATATAGGCTAAAAGGAAAGGATTTGAAGAATTGATTGGCAAAGTAGGAGGGAATTCTTAGAAAAGATGTGGTTAAAAAGATGAAGGAGAAATCATTAAGCTCCTCTGCATGGGCACCCTTGAAGGTTGCTATGCAAAGGGAGAAGCAGACTCTGAAAAATTTGAAAATGATGACCATCAGGAAAAGCGGAGAAAAGGTTAAAGTCCTCTTCGTTACCCTGACTGCTGGTGCAGGGGAGTGAAGTCCTTCTGTTTTTAGTATGAACCAAGTGATTGAAAATGGTCTCTTTTGAGAAATGGTAGAAGCAGCTTACAGATATGCTTTCTTGTCCAGCTTAAAGATGAGAGACATTATAAGAATTGTGCTGCTGAGTGAGGAGAAAGGAGGAAGTGTGCTAGATATCCTCTGTGTAGTGGACATTAATGTGTGTGGCATAGGACTAATTTTATGGAATGCTACTGTTCCCCATAGGGACTTTGGGTGGTTGATGCATGGCTGCTACTTAATCCTTCCTGGCCTCCTCTTAACAGGTTTGCTTCACAAATCTTAATGAAAGGTATCCAAAAGAACATGCATTGGTTTGTGATCCTTCAGGTGAAAGGTCACATCTCAGATCATCAGAAAGAATTTGGAGTATCCTTTGAGATATATCAGGGGTCATGGGTTACCCAGTGATTCTTAGTGGGCGGCAGGTATGAAGTACTTTACTGAGGACCAAAACTGCAAAAAGTAGAGAAATCTTTTGTAGATTGCAGAAAGTATCATCCATCACAGGGGGGACGGTATTTGGGTTACACTAATGAAAAAAGAAAATCTCTTGAAGGTCATCTTTTGTTAGGTAATGAAGATCAGAGCAAGCCTGCATCCAAGTAACTCTGTAGCTTCTTCCATATGAAGGTCTCAGCCAGTGCCCAGCAGAAAGCTGATATCTAATGATCATTTCAGGCTGCTCTGTAAATGGCAGATTACGTTTGTCGAAAAAAAAAGTAGCACAACTTTCAAAAATTTAGTGTGGTTCTGGAATCTCTTTGTTTGCTGCCTGGTGATCACCCTCCTAGGTGCAGACACCACTCTTGCCAACTTTTTTAGACTGACAGTGTTTGGGCAAAGGAATATTGTATGGCAACTAGAAAATTTGATAAGATACAAATCCAAAGTCAGTAGTAGTCCTTTGGGTACCTCTTGTAATTCCAAGGAGCATAACTGCAATTATTAGAGTTGTGTGTGTGTGTGTGTGTGTGTGTGTGTGTGTGTGTGTGTGTGTGTGTGTGTATATATATATATATATATATATATATATATATGTATGTATATAAAATATGAGTCTATTATATATGATCAAAATTTTAGAAAGCCGAAACCCATATGGCCAAGACTGTATGTTTGACTTTTGAAATTTCGAACATGTAAAAAAAAAAAAACTTAACTACACGTTAGTAGTAGGGGGGTAAGCCCCTCTACACCCCCAATGGGTTGTGCCCCCCCACTCCTTGCAGTTTAAATAAACCAACTCCAAGATCACACTACAGTGCGTAAGATGGGAATCTTCCCATTCCGCACTATACAGAAATGCCCAGTCTACCTGATCGAAATTTCAAAAGTCGATCATATGGTCTTGGCCATATGGGACTCTGCTTTCTGAAATTTCAGTCATGTGTAGGGGACCCATATATATATATATATATATATATATATATATATATGTGTGTGTGTGTGTGTGTGTGTGTGTGTGTATGTATATGTATGTATGTGTGTGTGTGTGTGTGTGTGTGTGTGTGTGTGTGTGTGTGTATGTATATGTATGTATGTGTGTGTGTGTGTGTGTATGTGTGTATATATATATATATATATATATATATGTGTGTGTGTATGTATTTATACATATGTATGAATGCATATCGTATGTATCTGACATATGATCCGAGCCTCAAACTCCTCCCTCAACCACAATGCTTCACTCCTGTTCAAACCCTCAGATTTTGTTTGCTACCTTCCAGCACAGACACAGTTATGAGTCTCCTTTCAGATAAGTGGAAAATTTCCTTTGTTTCTGTAATTTTATTAGCTTGTAGTTAATCTATAGCCTTTTTGTATCTGTAGTGTTAACCTATCCTCCTGTGAAGGTATGTTTTTCCTGTCATTTGAGTTTTTGCTGGTATTAAGATCCTTTTCTGGCTTCTGTCTATCCCTTCTATTTCCTGTTTCTCTCTCTTTTTTGCTAATATATATATATATATATATATATATATATATATATATATATATATATATATATATATATATGTTAAAAAAACTTCCTTGTATTGTTTAGTTGTAGTTAGTATGCATAGCTTATAGTGTGCTTGTGTGAGTTCTTCTATGAGTATGCTATAGCTAACATATCCGACAAGTCTGACAAACCCTTTGGCTTTGAGGTGTGCCTCTTGTTGACATACGATTCCGCCAGTTGGATGCCCACAAAAGGTGCATGTGTTGCCCTGGTCTGGGGCACTTGGACATTCTGTGCAATATCTGCTCAGCCTTCAATTCCTGGGCCCTTGTTGACTGGTGCAATAAACTTATTTTGAGAGGGCTTCTCCTGACTTTTGGAAACCAGACCCCTCTCCCGAAGAAGCGGGCCCCCTTTGTTACTCCAGGAACAGTGGCTTCTGCTCCAGGGAAGCGCTGGAGGCTGTTGGATCCTTCATGATCAGATCTCTCCTGCTCTTACTTCTCTCCATATCCGAGAGGGCCCTCGGATCCAGTGGAGCCAGCATTGGCCAAGTCAACCTCTCTGACTTCGGGTCCAAGCAGTCAGTCGGAGTCAGTGGAGACCATACGGATCCACAGTGCTTCTTTTCTGGAGCAGACTCTGGGTCAGACTTTCCTGAATTGAAGGGCCCGTAGTCATACCCCACGATGAAGCAAAACACCTCACCTATTCAGACCATCCGGCCAAGTATGTTGCCTGTTAGGTCTACCCATTCCTCTATTTCCTCTAGATCCTCTCAGCTGTCCCACTGTGATATGGATCAGAAGATGAGTAGTTTTCTCAAAGTCCATATCCAGCTTGCGATCTTGCCTTCTCCAACCCATGCTGGATCTGTGAGAGCTCTGACCCAGATACCACAGCTTCCTCCAGTCCGATCTTCAGATTCTGAGCTACAGGGCCTGACACTCCTGAGTGAACCAGCATCAGACACAGAATATCCCTTTCCTCAACTGTGTCCCTAACTGGCTCATCCCTGATTCTGTCCGAGCAGAGCGGGTCCCAGATCTGAGACGTCAGTGCCAGGTCCTCAGGTTGGTGTAGGCTTCAACTTTTTTTGGAGCCATCCTTTCCTCTGGGAGCCTTGGCCTTTGACAGCTCAGGGCCGGTGCCATCTGGAGGTGTCGCATCAGGGATGACTTTGTCCTTCTCTGCCTTGGCGGATCTGGAGCCTGGGGGGGCAGATTCTCTCAGCATCGTCAGCATTCCAGGTGGCAGAAAGGGCATTCTCCATACCTCGAAACACTGTCCCTCTTCCGCAAGGCCCTACCCAAGTCCCCTGTGGATCAGGGCTTTACTGCCGTCTGTCTTATCCATGGTCAGTCCCTCCTAGAGAGCCTCCAGCCTACCCCTCAGCAAGAGGCCCCCCTGTCTTCTGAGTCCTCCCCCAAATACCCCAGGGAGGAGGTTGTTCAGAAGTCCCTGTGCAAGAGGAAGCACCTGGACTCCCCTTTGGAGTTGTTGACAGAGGACACTGATTTTGACAAAGGGGAAGGGGTCCCCCTTGATCTCCACCTGACAGTATTTCCTTTGGAGATGTCTTAGAAATTTTGGAGCAAAAGGGTGGCTGTTCCTCCAAACCCCCTTCCTGTTAAGAGTCATTGTTCCTGGAGGCACTCAGGATGGAACCATCTACATCCTGGGAACCCCCCCCCAGTGAACCAGCTCATTGACCTTATCAGCCGCTGGGCATGGAAGGAGCCTGACACCATGAAGTCAATTCCCAACAAATATCTTAGTCCACCTAAAGATCACCCTTTTTGGAGTAAAGGTGTCCCGGTTGATGCCATTGTGGTGTCAGCAGCCACCAAGAAGGAGTTTGCCAAACAGAGCTCCACTGTTCTCCCTCCCCAAACAAGGAGTCTCAGGCTTTGGACAGGCATAGGAAGCACATATATGCCTCAGTTACTTTTACGCTGAGAGCATTGAATTACCTGGCACACTTCATTCACCTTCAGAGAGATCTGATTAAGGAAATTTCTACCTCTCTGATGCAGGTTTCCCTCCAGCTGATCACTACGGCCTCCATCACTAACTCCTCGATGAGGTTAATCTCCCACAATGCTGAAGGTACCTCATGAGCGGCTGGTTCAGGTATAGCCCTCAGGAGATATGTCTGGATGAGATTTTGTTGACCCCTTTAAGGGGTCATTCATTAACGTCCCTTTTGACAGTTCCTCCTTTTTTAGCCATCAGTAAACGAGACTCTTACCCACAGTGAACAGGAAGGGAAGACCTTATCTGCCGTAGGGATCAAGTTTTCTTCCCTCCAGTGGACCTTCTCCAGGAACCAACAAAGCGTGAAGATGTGGTTCCGTAAGTCCCAAGGGCCTTTTCCCAACTCGCAAGACAAATCCTCTTCTAGAGACAGAGGGAGAGGATTCAATGGTAGACGCTTTCCCCAGAGGAAGAGGGAGTCTACAAAACCAGGGCTTCAGGGAACCTTACTCTGACAGGCCTTTCATTGCTCCTGAAGCACTGCTTGGCTGTCCTACTCTGAAGGCAGTCAGGGACAGAATTTCCTTGCACCCAGAAGCCTGGACAAACATAAATGACAGCTTGGTGTTAAATATAACTTCCAGAGGTTACTGTATTCCCTTTTCCCATCCTCCTCCCAGTTCCAAGAAACATCTCCCCAATGCGCCAGCCAGTCAAAGGGAGAGTGCCTTTCTAGAAGTTCAAAAACTTCTAGGCAAGAGAGTCATCCAACAGGTCTCCATTGAACAACTAGGATGCAGAGCTTACTCACGCTTCTTTTTGGTGCTAAAGAAGACAGGGGACCTTCAATCCATATTGGATTTGAGCAGTCTGAATTTACTTGCAAAGAAGTCAAAGCTCTGCATGGTTTTGGTACAGTCCATTCTGCTGCTTCTGCGCAAGGATGACTGGATGTGCTCTGTAGACCTCCAGGAGCATACTATCATATCAAAATAGACAGGTGCTCCAGGAAATGTCTGCATTTCAGGCTGGGGACTGATCATTACCAGTTCAGAGCACTGCCCTTTGGCCTCACCTCTGTCCCCTGGGAGTTCACCAAATGCATGGCAGTGGTTGCAGCTCACCTCCGTTTGCAAGGATTTCAGGTGTTTCCTTACCTGGATTGGCTCCTAATGGCATCCACAAGGTATCAACTACTACAGGCTGTTAAAGTTATGCCGCACCTGTTCCATCACATGAGAATCAAAGTGAACATGGCAAGCTGACTCCTGTGCAGAATATCAAATTCATAGGGATGCAGTTGAACACAATCACTCAGATAGCAGCCCTGCCTTCCTGGAGAGTAAGATCCTTGAAACAGCAGGTTCACCTTTTACTAGACACACCAACTCTACCAGCTTGACTGGTCCTCATGGCCCTAGTATCCATGTCAGCTGCCATTCTTCTAGTGCCCCTAGCCAGGTTTTTTGAGAGTTCCCCAGTGGACGCAAGCAGTACAATGGTCTATTCAGTGCCATCCGTTGCCAGCTCCAGCCAGGCTCACTCCAATTTGCAGGCGTCATCTGCAATGGTTGACCCTTACAGATGACGTCCATCTTGGCAGACCCCTCATTCATCCGCTTCCTATGGCCACGGTGATCATGGATACCTCCCTGTTGGGGGTGGGAGGCATTTTCAGGGAAAGATGGTCCAAGGCATGTGGTCCATGACAAAGAACAAATTGTACATAAATGTATTAGAGATGAGGGTGATCCTTCACAAGTTGCAAGCCTTTCAGGACTACCTTTCTCTAGGGACAGTTACAATTCTGACAAAACAATATGTCTATGGCTTGGTACATCAACAAGCAGTGGGGAACCCGTTCATACCCATTGTGCAGCGAGGCCATGAGGGTTTGGGAATGGGCAATTTCTTCAAACCGCTTTCTCATTGCAATGCACATCCTTGGGGGAGTCTAATGTTCTGGCAGACAGGCTGAGCTAGTGTTCCCTGAACCAGTCGGTAGTGAATCAAATTTTCAGCCGTTGGGGCTAGCCATGCTGGAACCTATTTGCCTCTCCCCTCAACAACAAATGCAGCAAGTACTTTAGTCAGATCCCCCCCCCATGGGGGAGTTGCCCAGGGATTCTGTAGTCCACGATTGGCCCCCCAAGTCTCCTCTATGCTTATCCTCCAAATCCCCTGATACCCAAAGTTGTACAGAAAGCCAGCAGGTTGAAGGTCAATCTAATCTTCATTTCCCCTTACTGGCCCTCGTCAGGTATGGTTCCCTTTCGTATGGCCTCACAGCAAATATGTTCCATGGATACTGGATCCCAGGCTGGATCTGATTTCCATCCATCAGAATGCCGGATTCCCAGTCTTCGATCCCTCAAACTCACTGCTTGGTTTTCCACTCCCACTGATTTTACAAAAGTCCAGGCTAGCTTCCCCTGTCAGTGAAATTATTCTTCCTTGTCTGAAGTCCTCCACCAAGAAAGTATATCATAGCAAATGGAAGAGATTTTCCATCTGGACTTTCAGAGGCATATTGACCCCTTTTCTGCTTCAGTCCCGGACATGCTTATGTTTCTTAGCTCACTTTTCCAGCACAAAGCTAGTTTTTCCACTATAAAAGCGCAACTTGCGACTATCACAAATTTCCATGTAGTGATGGGCATTAGTTTTCCCTCTACTGTTTCTACTTCTAAACTATTGTTGGGCCTCTATGAAAGGAGTTTTTCATCTCAGGCCTCCAATTAAAGACCCTTCTCCTCCTTGGGATCTTACATTGATACTTCAGGGACTTACCCAGAAACCTTATAAACTTGCTAGCTCATATGAGTTACAATTTTTTTTCTTGGAAGACTGCCTTCCTAGTGGCCATTACTTCAGCTAGAAGAGTGTCAGAATTGCAGGCTTTGTCTTTTCAACCACCATATATAACTTTCCTCAAAGATAGAGTTTCTCTTGGAATGAATCCTTCATTCATACCAAAGGTCATCTCAGAGGCAAACATTAACCAGACGATCCATTTGCCTGTATTCTTCCCTGACTACTCCAATAAGGGTGAATGCATGCTTCATTCTTTGGCTGTCCCCAGACAGTTGCATTTTTATTTGCACAGAACTAGAGCTCACAGAAAATCTGAACAGTTGTTCATTGCCTTTTCCCTAAATAGGTTGGGTCAGGCTGTAATCAGTCACCTTAGCCAAATGGATTACGGATTGTATTTTTATGGTTTATTCTCAGCAAAGCAAGCAACTTCTCCATCCAGTTAGAGCTTACCCTACCAGGTCTGTGTCTACTTCATCAGCCTTCTCTGCAAGAATTCCAGTTGATGAAATTTGAGCCGCAGCTGCATGGTCCACAGCTCATATATTTGTATCTCACTACAAGTTGGACATTATTTCCAGGAACAGAGCATCATTTGGTTCTGCGGTGCTCAGGCATATCCTTCCTTGAGGTCCCCCAGGGTTTGTATAGCTGAGGACTGACCCATATGTTCTTCGTGTTTCACTGTTGCAGTCATCACCTGTGGGTTATCCCTGCTGTGGTAGCCCTCGACCAGCCCGAATACCAGAGTCAATGTTTTTGTGTGCCGGCTGCTGTCAGTTCGTCAGTACTATAAAGCAAGGCAGCCGACATAATTACATCAGTCTTTCTTGCCATGGAGCCCATAGCAGAAGCAGTTTGCACAAGTGCCGGTCGGTCAGTACCAGAAGTCGAATTTCAGCAGAAAACATTTAAAGCCAAGTACCTCGTCGGGGACCCTTTTTACTTGCTCTAACCGATGTCAGAAAAAGTTAACAATTGTCTCGCCTGTGGAAAGCAGATCCCACACAGAGACTTTCATTCTTACAGCATCATTGCCTGTTCTTTTCCCTCTTTAATACGTGAACCATTCACCCTAGAGCTCCTTTTGTAGACCACTATTTTTGTATTCCGTCTTTGAATTCCGATATAGCATCCTTCAGCCAACAATCCACCGATATTCCAAAAAAAGTAACGGTAGAGACAGGCCCACACAAGGCTAAGCATTCCGACGACGCTACCGCTAATCCAGTTGTCAGTTCTCCGGAATTCAGTGAGGCGCTTTCACAGCCCCTGATGCCCGACTCGCTTTCTATGCAGGCCTCTACCGAGACCCTTTCAGAGTGCGGTATGCCGCAGAAATCCACTTAATCTTCCGAGCCTTTGGCTGTCTCTGCCTTGGTTGGGTCCGGAGCCATGACGCTGGCACTGACTTCTGAGGAGGCCATTCGCACTACGGATTCTAGACAAAACACGTCTTCTCTTTCGACTACCATTTATCAGAGACTGACTGATTCTCTCTGGCCTCAAATCCAGGCCACTCCTAGGAAATCTGCTTCTAGCCACCATCTTGCTACTGCTCCCCCACCGCAAGCTCAAATTCTTAAAATGGTGGAGGATCTCCTCTCCCTTATCCGAGGTACTCAAGCCCCCACCCCAAAAAGGAAAAGGCTTCCTTCTCCAGAAATTGACAGACCAAGAGTCTGAGGAATCTGATTATTCTGTCTTTGAAGAGGAACAACTGCCCTTAACTGTTTATGAGAATTCAAATGCAGAGGAATCCATCCCCTCTGTCTCCTCTCCCTCCTCTCCAGAGGACCTTTCCTTCGGGGAAACCCTCCACTAAATCAGGGAACATTTTCAATGGGATAAGGATCACTTGTTTGGGGAAAAAGTAGAAGAGGTGCTTAAAAAGATGGAAGACAAAACAAAATCTGTGCAAACAGTAAAATAGTTCTTTCAAGTTCAACAGCCCAGATTCAGCAGAAACTTTCCCTCTAAGAACAAGGCCTTCCCTGCACCCAGCAGACAGGGCCAAAGTAAGCCCCACAGGGACAGGACTTCAGGCCCCTATCCCAGGGCCAGCAAAGAAGCAAACAGTGGACCACTTCTGTCTCTAATGCAGGGAGTTCTAAGCCAAGCTTAAAACAGGTAAAAACACTAATATCCCAGGGGGCAGTAGAACCTGTTCCTCCGGATCTAGCAGGGAAAGGTTTGTACTCCAGATTATTCCTTGTTCCCAGAAAATAGGGCACTTGGCGCCCTATCCTGGATCTATCCAAACTGAACACCTCCTTGGTGGTCCACATATTCAAAATGCTAACCTTGCAGCAGCTCCTGCCTATGCTCACACAAAAATGCCTGACTGGTGACACTAGACCTAAAAGATGCCTACCTCCACATCCCCATCCAGGAATCGTGCAGAAAATTCCTGCGCTTCTGAGCAGGCTATTAGCACTTTCAGTTCTCTGCACTGCCCTTTGGCTTATCAACTGCTCCCAGAGTAGTCACCAAATGCCTGGCCCCGGCTACAGCATTCTGCAGACAGAGAAATATACAGATTTACCCTTACCTGGAAGACTGCTTCATTCAGGCGAACAGCAAAGAAAAGTTGCTCCAGGATCTTCTCTTAGGGTTCACTATCAACGAGAAAATGTCCAAGCAAAACCCCACCAAGTAAATTGTTTTCCTGGGAGATGTGCTAGACACAGCAACCCTAATGGCCTTCCTGTCCCAGAAAAGCAGAGCTTTCTGCCACTCTACTTCACCCAGCTGGCTTCCAGAAGTCACCTCACTGCGAAGAAATTCCTGCAAGCCCTGGGATACATGGCATCTTGCATCCTTCTCATCCTTCTCACCAGGCTTCACATGAGAAAGCTTCAGTGGTACTTAAAGAACCTTTGATGTCAGCACTTTCAGTCCCTAGAGACCACTCTCTCACTGATTCCTTGCATAAGGGATGGATTTCTCTGGTGGGCAGAGGCCTGTGTCATGAACAAGGGTCTTCCCTTCATCCTCTGCCCTTCCGACCAGACAATCACCACTGACGCCTCAGACATAGCTTGGGGCGCTCACCTAGAAGGCAGGTGTACCCAAGGCATTTGGAATGCCCAGCAACTTCACATGCACATCAACCAGAAGGAAATTATGGCAGTGCAAAATGCTCTGACTGCCTTCCAATCCCATCTCAGGCCAGGGGTCCTCCTTATAAAAACAGACAACACCACAGTAATGTGGTACATAAACAAGCAGGGGGGCACCCAATCTTACCCCCTGTGCAGGTTAGCCATGAGTCTATGGCTTACAGCCACCTCCATGGGGTTACACCTGATTGCCCAATACTTACCAGCGATCGACAACACACTGGCAGACCACCTAAGCAGAAACTTACTGGACCCCCACGAATGGCAGCTCCACAGAGAAATCTTTCTGCAAATCACCCAGGAGTGGGTGACCCCAGAGGTGGACCTCGTTGCCTTGCACTTCAACCACCAGCTGCACAAGTTTTGTACCAGGGAGTATCACCTCTGAGCGTGGAAGGTGGATGCCTTGAACTTCCCCTGGAGCTCCCTCTTTGTGTATGCATACCCTCCTCTGCCCCTTATTCCCAAGGTTCTAATCAGAATAAAAGAGGAGAGACCAAGGGCCATCCTCTTCACTCCAGATTGACTCCGACAGCATTGGTACCCTTTACTACGCAGTCTGAACTTACAGCCACCAAAGCTGCTTCCCGTAAGGTCAGACCTCCCGACCCAGGAGAGAGGGAAGGTACTGCACCCAGACCTGCAGACTCTCAAACTATCAGCATGGCTCATACACTAAAAAAAACAACAAAAAGTCACTGTTAAGTAAACAGGTCCTGGACATAATCACAGAGGCCAGAAGGCCCAGCACAAGAATGTCTTATGCAGGAAAATGGAAAAGAGTCTGCTCCTGGAAACTTTTAACAGGGGTTAGTGCCTCCCAACCTTCCATCCCTCTCATCCTGGATTACTTAGCAGAATTGTTCAATAGTGGCCTCTCCTTCTCCTCTATTAAAATCCATGCCTCGGCCATCTCTGCTCATTATGATTCAGACTCACCCGTTTTATCTCACCCTTTGATTAAGCAATTCCTCGGAGGGGCTTCTAATATCAGGCCTCCCAGAAGACGTCCAACTCCTCCCTGGGACCTGAATTATGTGTTAGAGAAACTAACCTTACCTCCTTTCGAACCTGCCCGCTTCAACAGAATTGAAATACCTCTCCAGGAAGACTGCCTTCCTACTAGCTATCACCTCAGCCAGAAAGGTTTCAGAACTTCAAGCTCTCATGGCTATTGAGCCCTTCATAATTTTTCATGCAGACAGAGCCTGCCTGAGGACTAATCCCTCGTTTATGCCCAAGGTGGTATCTGATGTGACCCTTAACCAGGCCATACACCTTCCCACTTTCTTTCCCAACCCTCAAAACAAGGGAAAAAGAATTCTACACTCACTAGATGTGCACAGACAACTCCGATACTATCTGGACCGCACTAAACAATTCAGAAAAAACTGACCAGCTTCTTGTAAGCTTTGCCCCAGGGGCAGAGGGGAAGCCCATCTCCAAACGAATTTCACACTTTCACACTGTATCCATTTTTGCTACAGACTACATGGGAAAACCCATCTTTAAGTCAATCCGTACCCACTCCACTAGGGCAACCTCCACTTCCACTGCCTTCCTCAGAGCAGTACCTACCAGGGACATATTGGAAGTGGCCACTTGGACCTCTGTCCATACCTTTACAAAGCATTACCACCTACCTCTCTTTTCTAGGTCTAGGGCAGGGTTTGCCTCTGCAATTTTGCAGGGCCTCCTGACCCATACCTAGGGCTCTACCTATCCTTCTACCCTTTACCTCAGCTTTGGGAATCCTCCCACAGGTGATGACTGCAATAGTGAAACACGAAGAACAGTACAGTTGTGTACACTTACCATAAATGTAGATATTCGAGTGTATTCACTGTTGCAGTCTTGGTTTCCCTCCATCCTCCTTTTCACTTCTTCCCCTAGGTGGACACATACTTCCCAAGGTGGCTCTTAGCCACCAGGATCACTTCTGTCTTTTCCCTTGTGCTTCTGATGGGTTAGGGCTAGATAAACTGATGTAATGACGTCGGCTGCCTTGCTTTATAGTACTGATGACCTGACGTCAGACTACAGGCAACAGCAGCCGGAGCACAAAAACATGGACTCTGGTATTCGGGCCGGCCGAGGGCTACCACAACAGGGATAACCCACAAGTGATGACTGCAACAGTGAATACACTCGAACATCTACATTTATGGTAAGTGTACACAACTGTACTTTGTGATCCATGATGAAATTGAGGACAACGTCAGATTAGAAGTTACATACTTACCATAACTTTGCATCTGTGTTGCCCAATTTCATTATCCATCACATCCTACCCTCCTTCACCCTTCCTTTTTTATCTGAGAGTGATTTAAAGGCTAAGGGAACCCATTGGTTCCTAGTTTGGGCACCGGTGGTTGCTTTCTTTGTCTGTCTAGTACTGTCGTTCTGACTATCTTTAGGAAGGGGCAGCAAACTCGATCTGAGAGTTTGAAGAGAAGTGAGGCATTGTGGGACAGGGAGGAGTTTGAGGCTTGGGTCATATGTCTGGAAGAAATAGCCAAGTCTTATCAGAGGACAGATCCAAAGACCCATTCCTGATGCATAATGAAATTGGACAACACAGATGCCAAGTTATGGTAAGTACATAAATTCTAATGTAGACACATACACACACACACGCATATATATATATATATATATGTATATGTATATATATATATATATATATATATATATATATATATATATATATATAAAATACATTGTCATAGGTTGCTGTGTGTTGGAGTATTCCCCCTACTCAGAGGTACTATATTCTTGAAGTTAGCATATATAGTTAGCAGAGATGCAGGTGTACAGAGAGACAAAGCCTTCTTGTAGAAAACATTTTTACATTGTAGCATTGAATTCTATAATCCACTGTTCAAGGGCTAGCATTAAAGTACATTTTTCAGTTTTAGTACCTTAAATTCAGGTCTCACACTTGTACTGGATGATGCCTGTGTTGCAGTAGACTGTTGCCGGTTGCATGTGTTATGGCTAGCTCCTTATCACAAGTTCCCAAGCTTCAGCATCAAAGATCTAAAATTATATAACCCTTCATCTTTTGAAAAGAAAAATACAGCATAAGACAGATCAGCTGTATCTTTCTTTTTGATAACTACAAGATACATTGAGTTTCATTCATAGGCTAAGGGCCACTTTTACCTGTCAGATGTAACACCCATTACAAAAAAAATTCCTAAACTTGACTTAATGAAGGGGAAGTAAGTTAGAAGTACCCATCGCTCTGATAAAAAAAAAAAAAAATTGTTGTATTATTTGTACAGAATTTCCTTAACAACTTCAAAGCTATTCAAGCCAAGCACTTCCAAATATACAAATCTATAATAGCTTTAAATACGTGTACATATTATTCGAGAATGTCCCAAACCCAGAATTATTTTATTTGGTGCACTAAACCATCACAGGATCATAGACAGTAGAAGGCACCTGGGCCAGGAGGCCGGTAGTAACTTGCCTGTACCTACTCTACTTCTTACCTCCCTTTTCAAGGAGGGCAGGTCAGTCATATCTTTTTATGCTTCTGAATTCTAAGAAGGCAAAGCAAGTCAGGCTAGGGATGAATTTGTAGATAAACATCTGTTCTTCAAGTCTGTTCTTAGTCTTGAAGGAAGTCAGAATGTCACTCTGTTTAACATACAAGAGCAGTTTATTGCAGAGATGCTATAGACATTGGGCAGTCTGTCTTGCCAGCATATTTTGTTTATATGTAGGATGATATTCATACCCTTAGATCTCATGTCACTGGAGCTGTTTGTCTTGTATGGATGTAAGAGATCAAGGAGGGTTTTTGATCCTTGGTGAAACAATGCAAGACCTAGATTTCTAGGTAAGAGCGTGTAAAAGGGTAAGTATAGAGATAAGGATTCAGGGCTGTCTTCATAGCTCAGGGTTTTTAGACCAATAATTATCTTAGTTAAGAATTGCTGGGCCTTTCTATCTGCACATTTTGTCTGGACAGGCACATACTAGCAGGGCATTGTATTTTATAAAGTAGAGAACAGTAGGGCGATAATTTCCTCTGATCTGAATGAGATGCCTAATCATATTGTGCCAAACAAAAGGATTTCCTTACTACTAATGCTATATGGTGTTCAAAAAGTTGGCATCCCAGCTGAAAGAACACAGATTGTCTTGTTAGTTTGGAGTTGGATGCATTCTGTGATTCAAGTCTGAGATGAAAATTTTTTGTCAGATGGAACGAGACTACTCTCCTCTGAATTTAGTTTTAGCCCCTTTTTAGTACATCATTGGTTAGTGAGAATTAGTTCCTGTTATAGTGACACTGTGTCAATGGGTGATAGGGCAGTAAGACCCAGCTTGCAATTATCAGCATATTTCCTTAACTGCAGATCTAGATTTACAGTATGAAGACTAGAGAAGTAAATGCCAAATAGAAAGGATCCCCAACACTGATCTTTGAGGTACTCCTCTAGATAATTTATTGCTTTCTGAGATTGCACCTGTTACTTTAACTATGTGGATTCTATCCTTGAGGCAGTTTGCTGTCTTTTTTACCATGTATGGATTTACATTTAGGTCTCTTGGTTAATTTAAAATACCACAAAGGGGGATGTTGCCAGATGCTTTTGCTAGATCCACATAAGCTGTGTGACCACTATCCACAGTCTATGTGATCCTCTTGAAGAAATCTGTTAAGTTGAGTAGACATGGTTTCCATTTGTCAAAATCAGATTGCTGATGGTCAGGGTGTATGATATGTTTTTTGTGATCCCCTCAGACCTCATTGTACCAGACCAGCCTGCAGTGCCCCACATCCATGATGGGTCTACCAGCTACCCCTTGGACCATCCATTGTATTTGCTGGAGAGGTCATGATCATAAGTGTGTACTTCGGGCTTGGTTGTCTGTGCTTCCTTTGGGGGGTCCTTTTTATATGCCCTACCCACATTCCCCTGCCTCCCACATTCATTGACTATGTCCAAGGGCAACTTCTGTATTTGGACCACGCTTCCTCTTAAGGAACATCATCATTCACCCTCTCCTGGACAAGCACACCCTTCCCTCCATGCCACTCTGTCAAGTTGCCTGAGCCACTAATTAAACATGGATAGGATGGGCCGTAGTTAGAGCTTTATCCCTCTATGCCACCAGACCAGCTAAGGTGTATGATATTTTGATATCACAGTTTATGAAGTCAGATGTAATGCACTCTGTGGCTTTGCATGCTAGTTAGACTGATAGTTCTGTACTTCCGGGGGGTTGCTGTGGGGCCCCTTTTGGCATTATACTGCTTTTGTAAATTTTGAAAGTTCATAGAATGACATGTTTTACAATAACATGCATTTTGTCTGAACTTGAATATATAGGGACTATTCCTTAATGATTTCCAGCAAAATACAAATTTTATGAAGAACAGACCAATTTGAATTTCTGGGCATTTGAGGAGCATGGACTGCAGTACTCTATAAATTACCGTCCTAAGTTTCATTTAAGGACCTGTCCCTTTGTTATGTTCCATCAGTTTAGTTTTTCCAGGGTTCCCCTTCATATGATCGAATTTCTCTAAACTCGAAAGTCATAAACTCGAAACCAGAATCTCGAATTTAGAGGAACTCAAACATATGAAAGGGACAAAAAAATAAAAAAAATTAACACCTTTCAAATGTTTTCGCAGGGGGTCTTTGCCCCCTGCACCCCCCACACCCCCGTACTTAAATATACCTACTCCGAGATCGCACTATAGTGAAGAAAAGGGAAATCTCCCATTCCATGCTATACGCGTAAGCGGAAAACGGAAGGTTTTCCATTCCTCCGCTATAGTGCGGTCACGGAACATTCACATTTAAACTGCTAGGGTACAGGGGGACCTGGCCCCCTGCAATAAGGTAGTTAACTTTTTATTTTTTTTAAACCTAAGGCTCCCATTCACAATTTCGAGTGAATGGAAGTTCGAGATTCTGGTCTTGAGATTATGAATTTCGAGCTTCCATCCATTCAGTCTTGTGAAGGGGAACCTCTCCCAGACATGTCTGAGAACATTCCTTTTTATTTCTTAATAAACATTCTTTTACGTCCTGGTTTTATACATTTGAAAATTATTCCTTACATTATGCTTCACATATAACCTAAGCAGCATTACATACATTTTTCAATTCCTGCCCCCCCCCTTTAAACAAGAAACATCTTTATTAAACCATCACTTCTGACATAAGCAATCATAAAGAAAGTGCCTTGCGTAGTTAAGTGTCTCTTTAGGGATACCCACTCAATAGAAAAAACAGTGCCACTTTTCTGTCTGTAACTTTAACCCTAGCTTTACATAGTGACCCTGCTTCTGGAAACTTTGTAGTGTATACAGATAACCTTTGCTTAGTTTTACTAGTGGCTCCACAATATTCATAGCAGTGCATTTAAATGGCAACTCTCTGATAGGAATTGGAAGTAGTGGACACTTAAATCCCAGTATGGGAATATGTAATTATGATTGGACAGTAAAATGTGGATAGTACTCTTGCCTTAAGCGATGACCTAACATCAGTTATGGTTTAGCTTCATTACAAGTATCTTGTAATGTTTTGGCTCTAGTAACTGATGTAAAATTTCCTCTTTATTTACTCTATGAGGTAATGTTTTAACTCAAAATCAGAGAAATAAGCAATGGGAGCACCTTGCTCACTATCCTTCCCTATAACCTTGTTTATATTTTCTCTTTCACACTTACCTTTACTCATTTCATCTTCCCACTGTGCTTATGTGGCTCGTTTGTAAGTCCATTAACTCAAGATTTGATTTCTTTTAGCTTGTTTTAAGGTGGAAATTATAGATGTAATGGGATCCTATCTCGCCTACATTCATAACTGATGGGCTCAGAGCCGATCCATCAGCTCCGACTCGGCCAACTAATACACTAGCACGAAGTCTCTCATTGGCTGGGCTACTACCTATCCCAGGATGCACTACACCTGCTTCCCCAGATCTCGTTTGCCGCTTTACAAGCTGGACGTGGTCTCGACTTGGCTGGAGCTAAGTGGTCTTTTTTTACCTTTACTGGTCTTTGACCTTGGGTTTTTTCCTCTATATATTAATAAAACAGCTGTTTTAACAGCTATTCTTTGTAAATTTGTTATATCTTTGCGTGTGAAGTGATTTCTGGTACTTTATTTTGCCTTCGGGCAAGGGCCGATAAAGTTAGGGGGCGTTTGTCCTACCTTCGCGTGCTCTTTTTAAGTGGTGTTATTTTTGGTTATTGTTGTTAATTGTTTTTCCGCTAAGCCCGTTTAAATTAGAGGGCTTTGGGCCGCTGAACTTGTTTTGTTCCCTGTTCACTGTGTTCTTGTCTGAGGTAATTTTTCCTCTCAGTACTCGTGCCTGGTGTCTCGCTCTTCAGTTGGTGCAAACCTTGTTAATACATTTATATTGCTTGTACGAGGGCCTGTATTATGTCAAAAGAGCAGAAGTCAGGCTTTAAGAAATGCACTCGGTGCAATTACAAAATGTCCATTACAGACAGCCATTCAATTTATTGTTTGGGGCGAAACATCTACAGGAGACATGTAGTGTCTGTCATGCTTTCTCCTCTAGGGTTCTTCAAGAACGCAAAACAAACTGATTTTGAAGGGGCTTATTAAACCCTCCTTTGAGGAAGCCTTAGATCCTCCTGTTGCTCCCAAAGAAAAGATCGCCGGCTCCGACAAGTCCGTCGGAACCGACTACTAAAAAGCAAAATTGACTTCTTCTTCCTCGGCTCCACTGACTTCGGGCCGAGGGTCGAGGTCTGCCTCGATACCTCTTTCCTCGGCTCCATTAGTTTCGAGCCGCAGGTTGGAGTATCGAGTGAATCACCTCCATCGGTTCCAATGGCTTCGAGCCGGTGGAGGTGTGCAGCTCAGACTCTTCCCCTCGGCTCAAGAAAGCTCCTTCGCGCCGATGGTGGTCCATGCTGTGGTGGAACCGGCGCCGATAGTGTTGGAGCCTTTTGAGCCGGTCCCCTACACTCTCGGAGCCGAGAGGAAAGTCTTCTCGTTTGTCTTCCTCCTCTAAATCCTCGAAACTCTCTGATTCGGACCTGGATAGGGTGATACAGAGGCTATTCCAGTCTCCAGTTTTTACTAAACTGGTCTCGGCTCCAGCACAGTTAGCTTCGGAGCTGATCCCCCCTCCAACACATTCGATTCCTCCTCCAACCTCCTCTGAGCCGTTGGAGTCGGTGGTGGTGGAGCAAAGCGGTCGGAGCCGAGACCCCTTCGAGGTCTGTCGGTTCCGACTGTGCTTCCTACTCTGTCCTCCGGTTCAGGGTTTGGTACTGCGACTTCTTCAGCCGGGCCCGAGGGGAACACTTTGGGATTGGGTGCTTCGGTGCCTAGTCTTCCCTCGAGCATCGGCTGCTGGAATTCCCAGTGCCATCGTGGCCTCTAGACCAGTGACCTCCATGGAGTCTGGAGGTCCGGCCTTTGAGGCCATGAGGAGCGCACTGGCCATGCCTTTGCCGGTTCAGCAGGCTTCTACCTCACCGTCCCTAGATTTGGAGACTGGTGCTTCTGTTGTGTTGCAGTCCCCCGGCAGCGGGGCCCCAGGGCCTGAGGATACCCCCGGGAGGTCCGTCCGAAACTGCTTCGGACGAACCCCCACAGAAGAAATTGTGCAAGAGGAAGCACGTAGACTCCCAAGATGAGTCTGTTACATCGGATACTGACCTCGATGACGCAGAAGGGTCCCCCAAATCATCTTCGGATGATATCTCTTTCTCAGATATCTTGGAGATTCTGAGACAGAGAGGTGATTGGCAGGCCAAAACCCCTTCAGCTGAGGAGTCAGTCTTCCTCAAGGCCTTTGGGGCCCAGCCTTCCGCCTCCTGGGTGTCTCTGAACTTCGATGAACTCCTTGATTTGGTTTCTCGAAGGGCGTGGGAACACCCTGATTCTGTGGAACTGGTGCCTGCGAGACCCAATAAGTTTCAAAGCTGCTAGAAAAAGGAGCCATCCAGCCTGTCCCCACCGACCAGATCGGATCAGGAACTTACTCAAGATTATTTTTGGTACCAAAAAAGACAGGGGACTTCAGGCCCATTTTGGACCTCAGTTCATTGAATCGTTTTGTGCAAAAGTCCAAATTCCGAATGGTCACCCTTCAATCTATTCTTCCTTTGCTGGAGAAAGATGCATGGGTGTGCTCCATAGATCTCCAGGACGCTTACTATCACATTCCGATAGCTCAAGAGTCCAGGAGACACTTACGCTTCCGCCTCGGAGTCAGTCATTTCCAATTCCGAGCACTGCCCTTTGGTCTCACCACAGCCCCCAGGGTGTTCACCAAGTGTCTGGCAGTGGTGACTGCTCACCTGAGGAGTCTGGGATTCCAAGTGTTTCCATACCTAGACGACTGGCTCCTTACTGCCACCTCCGAGCATCTACTATTCCAGGCTCAACGCCACGCTCACCTTGGGCCTTGGGGATTACGTTCAATTGGCAAAAATCTGTACTACAGCCATCTCAGCGATTACTTTTATAGGCAGACTTAGACACAAAAGAATGCGCCTTTTACCGCAGCAAGAATTCAGGTTCTACAAAATCAAGTCAAATCCTGTCTTCCCTATTAAGAGCCCCGGCCCATCGGATTCTACAACTGTTGGGTTCGATGGCGTCAACCATACTCTTAGTCCCTTTAGCCAGACTTCACATGCGAATATTACAATGGCTTCTGTCGGTTCAATGGTCCTATCAGGAACTTCCCTTGAACCATTTAGTCATTATCACAGAGAGTTGCTGTCGGGATCTGCGTTGGTGGCTTCTCCAACCCAATCTCGACCAGGGGCGACACTTTATTCCTCAACGTCCTGTTGCCACTGTGACTACGGATGCCTCCCAGGTAGGGTGGGGGGGTCATTACCTGGACAGGTCGGTCCAAGGCACATGGCAAGTCCAGGAAACGCATTTGCATATCAATATCCTGGAGATGAGAGCGGTACTCTTGGTACTTCAAGCTCTCCATCACTCTCTTCCACAAGGTCCTATTGCTATCCTATCCGACAACATGTCGGTGGTTTGGTATATAAACAAGCAAGGCGGAACCAGGTCTTACCCACTGTGCAGAGAAGCCATGAGAATTTTGGCACTGGGCGGTAGCTACCAACCGCTTTCTAATGGCAACGCACATACCGGGGAAATCCAATGTGATGGCGGACAGATTAAGCAGAACCATTCTTTTACCCCACGAGTGGTCCCTCAACCACAGAGTAGCCACGAAAATCTTTGACAAATGGGGTCTCCCTTGCTGTGATCTGTTTGCCAGCCCTCACAATGCGAAATGCAGAGAGTTCTTCACGCTGTTCCCCTCCCAGGGACAGATTCCCAGGGACGCTCTGACCCACATTTGGCCCCGGTCTTTTACGCCTTCCCTCCGCTTCTCCTACCGAGGGTAATACAGAAGGCCATTTACCTGGAGAGTGAGATGATTTTGATTGCCCCGCACTGGCCTCGTCAAGTTTGGTTCCTTTTCCTACAGAGGCATGCGGTAGAGGGTCCATGGTTTCTGGACCCAGTGCCAGACCTGTTGACTCATCAGTCAGGACGGCTTCACCCGTCTCTCAGGTCTTTGAAGTTGGCGGCATGGTTACTCCACTTCCATCCTTAGTCCGAGTCAATTCTCTTTCTCCGGACGTGATCCACATATTGTCTTCTTCTCATAAACCTTCCACTGTCAAACTTTATTCCAGCAAATGGAAAAGGTTCGCCTTCTGGGCTCAGGAACGGGGTATAGACCCCCTTACTGCACCAGTATCGGAGGTTCTGAATTTCCTGGCCTCCCTTTTTCAGTTGGGCTCTTCAGTTTCTACCATTAAGGTTCAGCTAGCGGCTAGCTCTAATTTTCATGCTTCCTTTGAACCTTCATTGATGTCTCACAAACTTTGTAAGGCTTTCCTTATAGGAGCATGGCTCCTTAGGCCTCCAATATCTCACCCTGTCCCCCCTTGGGACTTGAATATGGTTCTTGCTGCCCTAACTGCCCGTCCTTGAACCAGCTGCTACATTTAAAATTTCTGTCCTGGAAAACGGCCTTTTTAGTGGCCATAACTTCTGCCAGGCGGGTTTCAGAACTTCAAGCTCTTTGTTCTGATCCTCCCTATTTGATTTTTCACAAGCATAGAGTTTCCTTGAAATTAAACCCCTCCTTTTACCAAAGGTAGCCTCTTCCTTCTGTATTCAACAAACTATAGAGCTCCCTGTGTTTTTCCCAGAGTTCTCTAATAACGCAGAATATATCTTGCATCAATTGGACATCCATAGACAACTGCGTTTTTACTTGAATAGAACCACACGCTGAAATCAAATCAATTGTTTGTTTCCTTTGCAATGAACAAATTGGGTCAACCAGTAGCAAAAACCTCCATAGCTAAATGGATTAAAGATTGTATCATTTTTATTTATTCACAGGCTAACAAAGAGCTTCCCTTTCCAGTCAAGGCTCATTCTACCAGGGCAATAGCTACTTCTGTAGCTTTTCACTCCAAATTATCTATAGATGATATTTGTGCTACGGCAACCTGGACTTCTCTTTCATTTCTCATTACAAATTGGATGTGGTTTCTCGAGGCAGGGCTTCCTTTGGTTCCACAGTTCTCAGGAGTGTTTTCCAATGAGCCACCCGGGATTTAGGCGCTAGGGACGCTGTCCCATCAGTTATGAAAGATAGGATCCCATTACATCTTTTAGTTATGTACTTACCATAACTTCGGATGTATGGGATCCATCCATTCATAAGTACCCTCCTTCCCCTTCCATTCGGATTTAGAGGAGCTGTAGTCCCATTTGGAGATCTTTTCTTGAAGAACTTTAGTTGGTTGTAGTGACTACTAGTTTTTTCTGTGTTTGCATGGATATATGAAAGCGAACAAACAAGATCTGGGGAAGCAGGTGTAGTGCATCCTGGGATAGGTAGTAGCCCAGCCAATGAGAGACTTCGTGCTAGTGTATTAGTATGGATCGGCTCCGAGCCCATCAGTTATGAATGTAGGCGAGATGGATCCCATACATCCGAAGTTATGGTAAGTACATAACTAAAAGTTTCTTCTCCCAAAAAACACTGGCATTGCAAAGGGCACCTATAGACAAAAATATCTGCTGCTTTTACTTTCTCTTCAGCCTGTGCAAGCTTCTTGAGTGTTCCCTTTTCTTTTAGGTTGCCCTCTTTCTGCAAAGGGAATCTTAGAACAAAATTTGTCTTCAGTTTTTCTTTTTGCCTTACTTAAAATACTTGTTGCTTAGTCTGCTTGTTGCTTAGTTTGCCATTCCTTGAGTTTCTGCTTAGCTCAAGCATAGTCATATCTTTTTTTTTCTGTGGGTCTTTACTCAGGTGTCCTAGTTCCTTTGTTTTTCTGCTAATGCTCTGTGCAGACTTCGGTCTTGTACCAAGTCTTATGTTAGCTTATTCTATTGGTTTACCTTCACTCCCTATACTGACATCGCTTACAGTTTTGTGTTTGTATTATTGCTGTCATTGGGGCAGCTTTCTGTTATCAGACAGGGTCCTTTTTTTCTGTCTAACCACAATGAAATTATAGTCTGTTTTGTATCTTCAATGCTAGCTCCTTTCTCCTGGATTTGATTCTGGACCTCTACAAGTCTCACTTTTTTGCACTCTTTTCCCTCTTCCATTCTTATACGGAATAGGTGTCTCAATATGTTGCTCCACCTCTTTCTTGTTGTTTCACTCTGCCACAGTGTGTCATATGTATTTTCCCTCCTCTCCCATTTTCTACATGCTTTAAAAAGGAAAGAATATTTTTCTAGTATTATCATGTATCAAAACAGGAGTTATAGCTACAGGATGAAATATTTTCCTAGAACTGTTTGAACTTCTGTATGTTTAATGGGATATTCTTTTCTATAAGCATTAATGCATTTTACTTGTACTTTCTGGTTGTTACTGATCTTTTGCATACATACCAGGGGACCCATGATAAGTAATTATGCTTCCAGAGTCTAGCAAAGCTTGAAATTGCCTCTACAAAATACAGTACACTTCACCAACTTAACTGTAACAGAAAGACGTAGTGTTGACTTGGTTGCTATTGTCAGATTCTTATCACAATCAATAGGAACAACTTAATTTGTAGTAAGCATTTCAGTTTTCATATTTCTACTGCTTCAATATAAGTAGCACAGAACTTAGCAGTGTGACATCTCCCAGCTTGTAAAAAATGAACATATGACTTGCAGCATTTTGCTTCACAGAAGATGGCACATTTCTTACTATAGCTTTAGCCTTTGAACCAGGTCAGTTTTAAATATTGCATTCTGCTAAAGTTATTAGTTTATTAAAGTCTTTGGGATCACTTTGTAATACCCACTTTTCAAATTACTTGGTAATGCTTTGTAAACTCATCTATTGCTAAAATTTCAAGTGTTTTCAATTTACTGTTATTCAGTCTTAGTCATGCTTTTACAGTATGCTTTAGATTATGCATCTGCATACTTACTGGTGTATCAGTATTAAAGGTCCAATTATGAAATGTTATTACTTGTATTTCAAAGGCTCTACCAGCTGTGGTCAAGATTTTCTCTTCAAGTTTGTCACAGTCCATGTAGCTGGTTCTTTCTGTGCCCATGTGTGATCAGTACCTCTCCTGACAGGTAAAATGACAGGATTTTTGCCCATTCTGCTCAGACCTAGTTCTGTATGTGGTGTAATTCACAAAGGTGACCAGATAGGATTCTTAATCATTTGCTTTGTTTATTTTTTCTCCTTTGTTAGTTTTTCATGGGAAGCATATCCTTGGGGATTAGCAGCTACATTGCCCAGCACAACCAGTTGTTGTTGCAGTTATATCAGCTTTTGGTCAGTCCCCAGCTTAGTCTCAACTAACATTTTTCAGTAAGTCTTTCATGACTGGGTTCATCAGGAAGCAATAACTGAGAAAAAAAATCTTAAACCAGCTATAGCAACACCTAACTGTAACAGTACTAGCAGTACTATAGGAAACTAATAGCCGAAAATATAATGCACTTTGCCATGTGTGGGCTTAACTTGTAGGTTCCCTTCACAGCCACCCCAAGTAGGCAGTATCCACCGTGAATTGCTGAAACAGTTCAAACAGTTGTAACCTCTCCAGGGACTCCCTGCAGCCATTGCCAGTGCAAGCTTGCATGTGCCCCTCACAGGCATCCCATTTAGGTGGTGTCTATCAAGAAATGTAGGAACAGTTCAAGCAATTATAATTTCCCCAAGGACTTCCTGCTGCTGTTGCCCAGCACAAGCATGAACGTACCTCTTGCAGTCATTCCAAATAGGTGGTGTACTCTATGAATTGCAGAAACAGTTCATACAAATCTAAACTCCCCAAGGTCTCCCTGCAACCATTCCCAACACAAGGAATTGTGGTTACTCTCTGCCTGCTCAGAGGGAATAAAAACATTTTTGGGAAGCATTAATGCCCTCTGGGATTTGCTTTCTATGGCTAATAGTTTGACCCACCCAGTTGTTTCCTACCAGTGCTACTTAAACATTAAATAATGTTGAATGTTAATATCTACATAGCTAACCCCTCTTCTACTTTACTGCCCTGGAAGAACTAACACTGCCATCACCACTTTTGTTTGTGCTAATAGGCAAGTACTAGGCAGTCAATCTGCAGACCTTTACAAGACTAGCCAAACAAAAATGTATTCAAAAGTTGACTCTAGCATCATGGAGGACAAGACAAGATAGAATGGAAAGAATCTAAGGGTTCCCCCCAGTTATCTAGGTTTACCTTGAAGGTGGCAAGGGTGCTACCCTGCTTGACATATAGTGGGTGTATATTCCAGAACTTAGGAGTATGTTGGAATATGAATCTTATCATGCCAAAGTGTTTTTTGTTCATCTTCTGATGAAGGCTTAGTTCCTTTAACTGAGTATCTGAGGTACCATTAGTTCTGTGAAAGAATAGGATGTTGCATAGGGTTGGATCTTTCATGGCTCGAAAGGCTAGACACAGATCTCCACAGAGGAGTAAGTAAGAGACTGAGTACAGAGAAAGGGCTGTTGATCTGTCCTGGTAACTAAGGATGTTAAGTTGTCTATCTCGCCTTCATTCTTGCTGGATGGGTTCGGAGCCGACCTCGGCTCCGACTCGGCCACTCTAAAAGCTCGAGAGTTGGTTCCACCGGCTCGAGGCTCCCCTTATATCCCACAATGCTAGGCGTGAGTTACCTCAGATCTCGTTTGCCGCTACAGCTATCGAGGTGTTGGTTTCTACCGGTTCTTGGTAAGTGACTTTTCTTGTGTAGTTAGTCTATAAAAAACCCTTTAATTTTAATATATTTACTTATTTCCCTTAGTTTAGAGGAATTCTTATCCCCTTTCTTAAAAATTCCTGTTTTTTTCCCTCAAGAACTTTAGGTTCTTCCCTCGGGCCTACAGGCCTTTTTTTCTCTCCCTAGTGGAGTGTGTGTGTTCTTTTCTTAATTTAAAAAAAACCTAGTTAGTGGTTTATTATAATTTAAACTAGACAGGGTGTAATTAGTGTGTTTGTGACTGTGTGTGTGTTTACACCTTTTGAGATGTCTAAAGAAGCAAAGGTCTCCGGATTCAAGAAGTGTGATGCGTGCTGTCAGAAAATGTCTCTGACAGACGCTCACACTTCTTGTGTCTACTGTCTGGGACCTTTGCACCTGCAGGACTCCTGTGCTGTGTGCCATGCCTTCAGCCCCAGGGTCCTGCAGGAAAGAAAAAACAAGTTAATTTTAAGGGGCTTACTCAAGCCAGAGGATTCCCTCTCTGTGTCTACAGGGAAGCCCTCTAAGGCATCTAAGTCTTCGGCTCCGACAACTGAGCCGAGACCTAAGGTTTCTAAGCCTCTGTCTACATCGGCTCCGACTGGAGCCGATGAGTCTCAGTCCACAGTTTCTGTGGTTCCCTCGGCTCCGGCTGGAGCCGAGGTATTAGAAATTCCCGTGTCGGCTCCGACCAGACCTTTGGAGCCGACAACTAGGAAGAGGTCCAGGTCACCATCCCTTGGCTCCGTTCATTCGGCTCCAGGATCTCCCCTGCTGTCTGAACGGAGCCATAGATCTCACTCCTCTAGGTCATCGAGGCTGTCGGATCATGACCTTCAGAGGGTAGTGAGTCGACTTCTTAAGTCCGAGGCACTGGCCCAGATGCTTCAGAGCCCGACTCATCAGTCGATGCCTGCCCCTGTCCATCAATATATTCCTCCTTCGACTCTCTTGAGCTCGGAGCCGGGTCGTGTCGGAACCGAGACTGTGATGGCGTCGGAGCCGATACAATTGTCTTCGGCTCCGTCGGCTCCGATTTCTTCCTTGGAAGAATCTCGGCGCCGGACTTCCCTCGTCGGCTCCGAGGGGGTGAGTGGCATCGGACCCTTGTCTGACCCCCCCTCTCCCTCTCAGTGCTTCGGCGCTGGTGAGTTCGGCTCCGACATCGGCCTCGGAGCCATCACTGTTGGTGCCGAGGGAGGTTCTTAGCTTCTCGGAGCGGGGACCTCTGGCTTTGCCTGACAGGGGTGCATTCGAGGTCATGCGGAGTGTGTTAGAGCCTGTCTCTACTCCACAGTCGGCTCCGTCCACCCCTCCTTCTACGGTGCCTCAGGTCAAGTTGACTCACTCCCTCATCCCGGACCGCAGAGAGCCAGCTCCTCAAGAGCCCCCTGTGGGGATTTCATCCTCTTCCGAGGCCTCTCCTGATTTGGCAGAAGAGCCCCCTCGGAAGAGGAAGTGTAAGAGGAAACACATTGACTCACCTGAGTCCATCACATCTGACACAGATTTAGATGATTCTGAGGGTTCCCCCCGTTCCCCTTCTGAAGATGTCTCCTTTGCAGACATTCTAGAGATCCTGAAGCAGAGGGGAAATTGGCCAGCCCTCAACCCTTCGGAGGATGAATCTGTGTATCTTGAGGCGTTTGGCTCTCGCCTTCCACCTCCTGGGTGTCCCCCTTTGACCCCCTCATGCAGGTGGTTGCTAAGAAGGCATGGACGGCTCCTGATTCAGTGGACCCCACTCCCAGGAGACCCTCCAAGTTCATAACGGCACCAGCAGACAAACAGTTCTTAACAAAAGGAGTCTCTGTGGATGCTATGGTGGTAGCTGCTGCCACTAAGAAGGAGCTAGCTGATCCTTCAGTACCTGTCCATCCACCTAACAAGGAATCTAGGTCCATGGACAGGTACGGGAAGCGGATGTTTTCGTCAGCGACATTTACCATGCGTTCGCTGAATTACCTATGCCATTTTACTCATCTTCAAAGGGACTTGATCAAGGAAGCGAGTGAAATGTTAAAGGACCCTACAGCTGCAGATTTTCAAGATAAGATGAACACGCAACTGGCTACCCTTAACTCCATAACCAACTCCTCCATGCGCCTTCTTTCTTACGCGGCTGATGGAGCGAGTAGAGCCGCAGGGACAGGTGTGGCCTTACGTAGGCATGCCTGGATGCGGCTATGCAATTTTGCGGACCCCTTCAAGACGTCTTTCACTAACTCCCCGTTTGATGGATCATCTCTCTTTGGTCCTCAAGTGAAAGAAACCTTGACTAGGTGCGAAACTGATGGCAAGACCCTTTCTGCCGTCGGAGTCCGTTTTTCTACTCCTTCTAGGCCTTACCCCAAAGGCCAGAAGGGTGGAAAGATGTGGTTCCGTAAACAATCTCAAGGGACTTCGCCTGACGACAGAGTCGTTTCCCCGCCAGAGGCAGAGGCGGGAATAACAATGGTAGACGTCGCCCTAGGAGCAGGGGGGGTCCGCAGAACCAGGGCAATCGGGAAGCTTTTTCTGACAAGCCTTTTCAGCATCCCTGAGGTGTTGCCCGACTGCCCATCTTCGGAGGCAGTCGGGGGAAGATTGTCACTGTACCCAGAAGCCTGGCTATCCCTGACTCAAGACAAATGGGTACAGTCCATCATTTCCGAAGGCTATTCTATCCCCTTTCTTCGCATTCCAAACCAATCAAAAAAATCCCTTCCAGATGTTCCACCCGCTCAAAGGGATCTAGCAGTTTTGGAGATTTCAAAACTGCTTGCAAAAAGAGCAATTCAACCAGTTCCAGCAGACCAGCAAGGATCCGGAATCTACTCAAGGTTCTTTTTAGTTCCAAAGAAAACAGGGGACTGGAGACCAATTTTGGATCTCAGTATCTTGAACAGATCAGTCAAGAAAACAAGATTTCGGATGGTCACGCTGCAATCCATCCTTCCCCTTTTGGGCAAAGGAAACTGGATGTGCTCCATAGACCTTCAGGATGCGTACTATCACATAAAAATGAACAGACGCTCCAGAAGATTCCTCCGCTTCAGGCTGGGAACCAGTCATTTTCAGTTCAGGGCCCTGCCCTTTGGTCTCACCACTGCCCCCCGGGTGTTTACCAAATGCATGGCAGTGGTAGCTTCTCATCTGAGACGTCAAGGATTCCAGGTGTTTCCATATTTGGACGACTGGCTCCTCACAGCTCCCACCAAGCATCTCCTTCTGATGGCCAGGGATTACACTTTTCGCATTTGTCAAAAGCTAGGCATTTCTATAAATTGCGAAAAGTCTGTTTTGTCGCCTTGTCGTGCTATTACTTTCATAGGCGCAAATCTAAACACAGTAGACATGTCTGTGAGACTAACACATCAGAGAATATCAGACATTCACAAACTGGTCTCACTCCTTTTCAACAACAACAGAATCAAAGCCAGGTTGGTGCTGAAAGTGTTGGGAATTATGGCGGCGGCCATACCTCTGCTTCCATTAGCCAGATTCCACATGCGGATCCTTCAATGGATGCTCTTTACTCAATGGTCATACCAGCAACTTCCAATGTCTCACACCATTATGATCACGCAGGCGTGCAAAAATCATCTCATGTGGTGGATGTCTTCCCCTCAGCTCTTGTTGGGAAGACCCTTTGTTCCACCCCCTCCAGTTGCTACTCTGACAACGGATGCCTCCCTGATCGGGTGGGGGGGGCATTATCAGGGCAGGACGGTCCAGGGCACATGGTAACCAAACGAATGCCACTTGCACATAATTGTTCTGTAGATGAAAGCAGTGCTTTTAGCGTTGCAAGCCCTTCAAGACTCTCTTCCCTTGGGAACGATTGCAATCCAGACAGACAATATGTCTGTAGTGTGGTACATCAACAAACAAGGCGGAACCAGGTCATACCCCCTGTGTCGAGAAGCACTCAGACTGTGGCAGTGGGCGATTTCTTCTCAGCGTTTTCTGATAGCAACGCACATCCCCGGGAAGTCCAATCAAATTGCGGACAAGTTGAGCAGAGCCATCCTCATGCCTCACGAGTGGTCTCTGAAAGACTCTGTTGTGAGAGAAATTTTCCTCAAGTGGGGTCAGCCTTGCTGCGATCTTTTTGCTACTCCCCAAAACAGCAAGTGCAGAGATTATTTCACACTATTCCCATTACCAGGCCAATCCAGCAGAGACGCTCTAGTCCAAGTTTGGCCCCGGGGACTTCTGTACGCATTTCCTCCCTTCCCACTAATCTCTCAAGTGATACAGAAAGCTATCGCTCAGAAGGCCTCATTGATCCTCATTGCTCCTTACTGGCCTCGACAGGTGTGGTTCCCCTTTCTACATCAATTTCTATTGGAGCGACCTTGGCATCTGGACCTAGTTCCAGATCTTTTGATCCATCAGTCGGGTCAGTTGCATCGCTCCCTCCCCTCTCTGAACCTCACTGCTTGGTTCCTCCAGTTCCAACCTTAGCCAGGCTTCCTCAATTATCTCACTCTGTTCGGGATATATTGATAGCTTCCCATAAATCTTCCACTCAAAAGATTTATTTGAGTAAGTGGAAACGCTTCACGTATTGGGCTCAAGGAAGGGACATAGATCCTTTCACTGCTTCCATCCAAATAGTCCTTGATTTTCTAGCTGAACTCTTCCATGCAGGTTCATCTCCCTCTACTCTTAAAGTGCAATTGGCAGCTATTTCTAACTTTCATGTGGGTATTTCTGAATCTACCTTAATGTCCCACAAGCTTTGCAAAGCATTTTTGAAAGGAGTTTTTCTTCTCAGACCTCCTATAAGAAATCCTCCTTCTCCTTGGGACCTAAATTTAGTTCTTGCTTCTTTGATTCTTCCCCCTTTCGAACCTGCAGTCTCCTGTTCATTAAAATTGCTGTCATGGAAGACTCTTTTTCTGGTAGATATTACTTCAGCCAGAAGAGTTTCAGAGCTTCAAGCACTCAGCTGTCGACCTCCTTATCTTTTGTTTCATAAGGACAGGGTATCCTTACGAACGAACCCTTCCTTTTTGCCTAAGGTTGTCTCGACGTCAAATCTAAATCAAAGCATTGACCTCCCCGTCTTTTTTCCACAATATTCCAATAGGTCTGAACAAAAATTACACTACCTGGATGTTCATCGTCAATTGAGGTACTATTTGGACAGAACAAAACAATTCAGAAAATCTGACCAGCTGTTTGTCTCCTATGCAGAAAGCAGAAAGGGTCTTTCAGTTTCAAAGGTATCATTATCCAGATGGCTAACATCTGTGATTTCCCTTGTATATGAAATCAGACACCAAAAGCTGCCTAATAAACCTAAAGCCCATTCCACCAGAGCTTTGGCTACTTCTTTAGCCTTTCAAGACAGACTGCCTATTGACACCATTTGTGCAGCGGCTACTTGGGCTACTCCTCACACTTTCATTTCTCATTATAAGTTGGATTTAGCTTCTAGGCATAGAGCTAACTTTGGTTCCACTGTTCTCAGGAGTCTGTTCCATTAGGCCACCCAGGACAAGGTGCTAGGGACGCGGTCCCATCCAGCAAGAATGAAGGCGAGATAGACAACTTAACATAAAGAAGTTATGTTCTTACCATAACGTTCCATGTTAGTTGTCTTCTTCTTGCCTTCTTCTTGCGTCCCACCCTCCTGCCCCCTGGCCTGGACAGACCTAGAGGAGTTGTGATTGTGACCTCTCTTTCTACCACCTCTGTACGTTAGGTATATGCTCTGCTGTGCATATTTCCTGGATCAGGATGTAGGTCACCCTTCTCTTCTCCCTTGTTTATAGAGGTGGACTTTGTTACTTATTATGCTATTACTATTATAGGCTGGGTCTAGCTTACAAACGAGATCTGAGGTAACTCACGCCTAGCATTGTGGGATATAAGGGGAGCCTCGAGCCGGTGGAACCAACTCTCTAGCTTTTAGAGTGGCCGAGTCGGAGCCGAGGTCGGCTCCGAACCCATCCAGCAAGAAGAAGGCGAGAAGAAGACAACTAACATGGAACGTTATGGTAAGAACATAACTTCTTTTTTTTGATGTTGCTGATCTTTTATTTATAGATCTCTGAGGTCTTTCAAATAATATGATATGTTTAGACAAGTACATGCCAAAAGGTGCATTAAAACGTATAAGATGCTGACAATGAGCGATAATCAACAATATATCGTCTTCTCACAATATTTTGATTGCATTTTTGCTTGTATTGCTCCCTCTATTTCTGTAAGACTATATCTGGCAGCTGTTTGAGCTCCAGTCTTCTTTTTTATTTTCTTTATAATTCCTACTATTATGCTATTACACCTGCTAACCATCAAACCTCCCCATTACGACTCAGGTTCACCTTTTGAAGGACAGCTATAAGGGTTGCTCATTTCCTCACCTGTATCCCAACAATGAGGATATTTGTTTTTTAGTTCACCCCTTCTCCATTTGGGGGGAGTGTGTGACCCTCATTTCTGCAGGGGCCATGACTCCTTCCCTTATTCACATGTTCAGTGCAGGCAGGTGAGCCACACACACCCCAGGTGGCAGGACTAGGACTACTTATTTCCTCCAAAATGCTGCTTCTCCCTGCAATTGGTTCTACCCCCTCCACCCTAGGGAAGGCAGTCTTCTTCTTCGTGCCACCTCAGACAATTCACTAGTCAAGCTTGGGTCACCTGGACTGTAGTCAGGGTTTTATCCCTCTATGCCCCCATGATGGCTTAGCTCTAGTCTTCATTGCAAACATATTTTTGTGAAATCAGAACTTAGCATGAAAAAGCTGATCCTAACTTTGATTTGTTCTGTGAATGCAGAAACTGGTTAATGCTGCTGTCACTGGTGGCTGGAACTGGCTAATGCTGCTGTTATTGGTGGCCTGCTGTGCTCCTCTCCCACATCCCCATCTCCAGCCACCCCACCTAACTCAAATGTATGTCTCCAACTCCCTCCCAAATGTTTACATCACCTCACCTGACTTCAGTCATCCAACCTGTCCAAATGCTAAACGGTTTAAACAAAACATCCAACAGCTGCTAACATCTCTTTTTACTGTGCACAAAAAATGACACACCAAGACTTAACCCTTCTTCTTGTCTGTTCATTTATCTTGCATTTACCACTCTCTTTGCTCCCAAGTGTGACTCAGAATTCCAATACTCATCACACAACAAAGATTAAAATTGTTGTATATCTTTAGTGGAGCAACTTAATAAAATGTCATCACATTCATAGAAATAAATTTGTCATACTCACCCAGACTGCCTCCCCATATACAACTAAACCAATGCTTACATTATATTGAGGGTATTCCAAGATGACACAGGTAGTGTGAGCAGCTTAAAACAAAGCTCTGAACTCTGAACCATTTAAAACAGCAAAAGCATGTGAATGGCAAAAAATTATAGAACTGTTTGGAACAGAAAGACGAATATATGCTAGTAGAATAAAAGGTCAAAGTTTATGTCACAGTTTGCCTTTATAGTCTTAAGAGTTAATGGGTGGATGAACAGGAAAAACAGGGTTAGGTGCTGACTTATGTTAACAATAGTAATACACAGGTAATAATGTTGTAAGAAACAAACCTTAGTCATAAAGATCATGAATGTTTTGTAAAGAAAAGTGGGATGGAGGGTTACTTTATTCGGATAGAGGGAGAGCGAAAGGGTTTTTAATATTAATTAAAAATGGTATTGGAATAAAGACTGAGGAACAAATGAAGGATAGGCAGGAAAGATTTATAGTGGTGAAGGGTTTGCCAGCAGGGCGTGTTATACTAGCTGCAATATGTATTCCATTGAAATCATTGAGACAAGGTATAAATAATAATGTGGGTGGAGTTTTCATTGAGCATGTGTGACAGTGGCTGGAGAATGGAACACTATAAAAAATATAGAGGACATCTCTGGAAGACCAAGATCTTCTACAAGTTGAGGGCGTATACTAAGAGAAATGTATTTGGTCTCATGAATGTATGAAGAATGAATTTGAGTTTACACTTTTTCAGGGACGTATGGCTGTTGGGCAAAATTAGATAGTTGTTACATATAGAAAGAATGTTGTAACATGGTACTAAAAATAGAGAACATCTCCGGAAGTCCAAGATCTTCTACAAGTTGAGAACAGATTCTAAGAGAAATGTATTTGATCTCATAAATGTAGGAAGAATTAATTTGAGTTTACACTTTTTTCAGAGAACTATGGCTGCTGGGCCAGATTAAATAGATGTTACATATAGAAAGAATGATGTAACATGGAGCTAACTATGACAGCATTCAGTAATAGTGTCAGACTATGCACTTATACAAATAGAATTTTGAAAGCAAGTAAAAATATTGTAATAAACTTTGACATTTTCCAGTATTTCTTCTGAAAATGAAGACAGTTAATAATTGGGTGCTTTAATTGAATCTAAGTAGTAAATGGCTTGCAAAGTGCATGAAGAATTGTTAAGTTAAAGATCAGAATTCTGGTCACAATGAAAGGAAACAAGGTATGAAGTTTAAAAAACTTAGGAATTTAGCAGAAGCAAAAAGGAATAAGCAGAATATAGGTTGAAGAGCAGTTGAAAGATGGTGGAATGTTTATGCAAGAGTACTTAGAAAGTTTGAATGAGCATAGCGCAATGGTTTTAGAACAATTTTATTTTTAGCAATAACTCTAGATCAACCAGATTGCTGGCTCAATGGTTGAGGCAGCAAAAGGTTGAAATGAAGATAACTGAAATTAGGAATTACCAGAATGGTAGGGTAGAAGTGGATCCAAGAAAATTATGAATGATATGGTAAAGTAATTTTGAATAAGATGTAGAAGTTGAGACTAATGCATAAGAAATAACAAGATTGTTGATACTGTTCTAACTTTCTAAGTTAACAGAAGTAGATAGGGGTACCAACATCAGAAATACAGGAAACTAAAGTTAAAGAAGCAATGAGAAACCAAAATACAAGGAAAACACCAAGAAGGGATGAAAATCCAATAGAGGTGTGGAAAAAAAGGAATATGAGGAGCGAAAAGTTTGACTGGTACTTTTTACTACTATTTGCCTGTGTGGAGATGTGTCCTTTACTTGGAAGAAGCAATAGTGGGGTAGTTATACCAAATGAAGAGAGAGGTCCTCTTGATCCAGGGTCATACAGACCAATTTTGATTCTGAATCATAAATGTAAAGTGTTTGATGATTCTTAACAAAAAACTGGCAACAATATTACTGATAATAATAGACTTGGATCCCTGTATTTTATGTGGTAGGTAAATATTTGACAATATTAATGGAACCCATCATGATTCAAAAGGATGTACAGGACAGTAATAATATAATAAAGTTAATAGGTTTGGATGCTGAAAAAGTATTTGACAGAGTGAGTGGGGAATTGATGAGATATTTTGAGGGGTTTGGTTTTACACAAACATGGATGACATTTACAGATGAGCTCAAGCTCTAGTACAATATGGTACTGAGCTGTCTAAAATGTTTAGACTTACGAGAGGAACAAGGCAGGGGTGTACACTCTCACCATTACTATTTGATTTGCATTTAGAGGCATTAGACAGATGCATAAGAGAATCAAATACAATTAGAGATAAATGGAGAAATGCTAATGAGAAAATAGCTCTTTTTGCAGGCAACATTATATTATATTACCAGTTCCAAAACATGACATAAAATTATACTTGATAAACTGACATATTTTACTAGCTTAGCAAAGTTATAAAGTAAATGAAGCAAAACCAGAGACTATAGTAATGAATTATGGCTCAGCACATGACTTGGTACAAAGCTTCCCTTTTTATGGGACCATGACAAGATGAGATAGTTGGAAATTTGGTTGAAATAGGATGTTGAACAAACAGCTAAAACATGGAAGGAAATTATTCAAAGATTATAAGTAAAATTCAACTTCAGAAATTATATATGGATATTAGATACAAGTGATTAAGATGTTTTTGGTCCCACTGGTTCTTTAGTAAGTCAGGCTTTTATGTATAAATCGGGAAGTTAGATATGGAAGAATACGAAAAAGGAAATTAAGGAGTATTTTTATGCGGTAACAAAAGAGAAAAAGTGCAATGGGAAAAATGATATTTTCAAAGGAACATTATGGTTTGATATTACCAGATATGGAGGCCATACTATAAGGCCATGCATCTTAGGTTAATATATGTGATTCAGGTCTCAGAATATTTGCACAGATTGAAGGACATGATGGTCATAGTGTCTAGTGAGGTAAATGTAGCATCGCAAATGGGTGGGCAGATTTAAGAAATGAATGTAAAGAGCATTATATACAGACTTGTAAACATAAAATTATTAAATATGTCTTCACTTTATAGGAAATTAGACCTTGGAAAAATACAGCAATGTAAATAGGCTATACTATATATAGTAATAAGAAAGGCACAGATGAAAGTGTAATGGCCATGTGGAAAAGATGAAAGACTTGAAGGAAGATGCATAGCGGCTGCATGGTGAATATGTTAAACCACAAACAGTAGATTTTATAATAGAGACCAGAATAGAAATGGCACACTGGAAAATAACAGTAAGTAGTGCATATAAGGCAGTATTAGATTTGAGAAGACTATAGTATATAATTAAAAGTAGCATGGGTGAGCAATTAAATAAAGATGTTACAGATGATAAGTGTAGGGAAATATATCTTATCCCTCGCTATGCAACTAAATTGAAAACATTTAGAATTTTTGATTGGCGGTGTTTGCACAAATATTTCTATATCCCTTGAAAAAAACCTTTCCACCGACAAGAGACATGTTAGAGATGGGTCGGTTAAGAAAGAGGTTCTTTGAATGTACATTTTGGGATTGTGTGGAGGTGCTTCAGTACAAAAATTGACCAACATGCTAAGTCTTATACTAGGAAGAGAGTTTAACCTCAGTATAGAGATGCTGTTGTTGAGCTGCTGTACAGTAACATTCTAAAGAGGTGAGAGCTTTGCTGCCTAAAGTGTCGATAGGCGCTTATAAAGCCATAACAAAAAAAATGGAAAGCCGTCTTTTTTACATCTCTTATTGATGGGTTGTCTTTGTTTATAGAGATTAAATGTATGGAACTGAGAACTATCAGAGATCAGAAATAGAACTTCCTAGTATAAAAATTGACTGTATGGGATTCTGTAATGGAAAGCAAGTTTGATGAGGATATTGATATGCATTAAAGCATCTAAGCCATAGATCTGTTTAGTAAAGTAGATTGTAATACAAAATGTGAAGTCACTAGTCCAATTGTTAAGGTTTGTAATGTAGTGGTAATAAACACTTTGATTATTAATTAATCCTTGCTCTCAAACTATATTATAAATCGTGTGTATTTAAGTGTTTTTGTTTAAGGAGCAATGTTAAATCAGTCTGGAATTTAAGACTGCATAGAACAGTGGTTTGTTACATCTAGGCTTGCTATGTGGATTTACATGCTTAGCAGTGGCAAGTTATTAACAGTTAAATGCAAGCATTGATTGTCTGATGTGAGGCTATTAGTATTCCATAAACATATAATTGTAAAATGATTGTATCAGCAATAAGTGCTGAAATAAGTGCACAGTGCATGGGGATTGCATAGTATGGAAAAATGAAAATGTATACAATGTATACAATGAAATTCTGCTTAAAAAATACTTGCACTGAATAACTCGTCCCAGTCCATGACAGCTGTCTTACTTTTGCAAGTCAGTGACATCCCCTTAAACCTTGGGCCTCACCACATTACCATTGCCAATATTAACATATACAGGATAAACAGCAAATAGTCATAGCTGGAACTCAGAATGCATCAGACTAACTCCCTCTATCCGAGCTATCAAGTGATGGCTAAAAGATGATTCATGGATACCCTAATATGTTGCCAAAAAAAGTATGCATTCTTTCAAGGCAACTGTCCTGGTTTGTGGCAGGATATTTGAATAATTACCCTGCTAAAAAACAACATTTCTGCAGATTTAGTACTTAATGAACAAAGAAATCCCAACACTGATTCCATTCCTAAATGGACCCTACTGTAAAAAGTCATATCTAAAACATGTGAAAGTCTTGCCGCAGTATACTTTCCTTTCCTTTCCTATCTTATGTAATCTAGTTATCTTTGAGAACTTCCAAGATAAGATTTTGCTTTTAACTAAGCATAACAAAGTAATCATTTTAGGAGACACCAGTCTCCAAGTACTTGGCAATCTTAAAACTGGACTTTCAAGCCTTGCAGCAATCAGAAATGTAGTGCAATAGTAAGTGAAGCCACCAAATTAAATCAAAGCATAAATAAATGCTTATTGATCAATGTAATCCTAACAAATTTCCCAGAAATATGCCATAGTATATAAGTACTTCTCAGCTCAGCAAGTGATCTCAGTTCAGTAATATCCACGTGGTCACTAAAAGCATTTAAGCTTCCTTTCTCCTGTATAACATAAGGAGACATCTCAGATTGCTCTAAAAAAGCCCTTAATGTTAAACATAACAACATAGACTGAACCTCGTATTCACAGCTGCCTCACTTGAACAAGAATGCAATTTCTTTCTTTACTTTCTCGTTCCTTTTCAAAATAAATGGTATCCCTTAAGTAGTGCCACCAGTTTCATAAATTACCCTGGTTAGCACCCCAAATAGTTCAGTTAATGAAGAGCAGAGAGATAGCATGGATGGACTGCAAAAACAGCCTTAATGATGACAATAAACAATTAGGAAGTAAGGAAAATTACAAGAACTACTGTTAACTTAACAAAATCACTGTACTGTAGAGATGTGCAGCAGTGTTACACAATTTAACCAGAGCTATTCTTGAATAGCATACAATGCCTATCAAAACACAAAGTTTTTCACAACACCAGTAAATCTGTCTTTAACCCCTGAAATAATAAACAGTGTTTGCAACATATGCAGTATGCAGTCCTCCACAGCACCCTAATACTTTTCTCCCAGACACCCCTCCATTCAAAAACAACCCTTAAACACCATTCTGAAGTATGTTTGTCTGTTTTTTTTAACCATAAATAAAAAAAAAAAATCTACTGGCTAAAATTCCACACCACCACAACCTTCCTATTTACTACTAACAGCATTCCTGCACTGTTCCAACATGCTAACTTATTGCCCACTACCAAAAATGTGCTTGTTTAAAAAAGATCTAATGACTACCATTCTATAAATTAGACCCAGTAGCCAAGCTGAAACATGAATTTATGATCAATGATTGTTTTTATCCCAGTGTGACATTGTTTCAGATATATATCACATTTTCTGCCGTAAATCTAGCACACATTCAGCAATTTTTCATTAACTAATAATATGGACACTGACACCAACAAGAAAAGCACACAGGGGCCATTTTAAGTGACTTATAAAGAACCTTTGAGAATGTGTGTTGACCATAATTTTTATTATTAAAAGAGTGCAGATTCTCTGAAGTTTGCTTCTGGTTTAAAAAATTAATTGCTGTACAGAACATTCACAATTTCTGCAGACTTCAGTCTGCTATCACCATTACAAATTAGGCATACATCACGGCTCAGTCCTAAGGATGCTCTTTTTCTCCCTGCATGACCTCTCTAACCTTAACTGTTTTTTTAACACCTTTATTGAATCACTTGTGGCATAGGCAAATTTACATGTGTATAAAAGCAGTCAAACTGTATTAACGACTTCACATTTACAAACATTATACTTCACATATATTGCTATATATATCATGTAACCTAAGTAGCATTACATAAATTAATTATTGCCCTTTTTTTTTTAAAACAAAAACATCTTTATTAAACCATCACTTATGACATAGGCAGTCATACATTTATATGAATGAAAACAATCCACACCAACACAATTCTAGTTGTAAGCATTTTACATCCCAAACCATACTAACACACTACCAGTTGCAAACATTATACATCACTTATAATCTACCCAGTCATTTTCAATCAAACATTATATAGCTCATTTAAGTCCTGCCTTCTTTTAAACCTCATTCCTTCCCTGTATGCATTGTTCCAGAATTCCCATATTTTCCTATGTAGTTTGCTCCTACCCTTTTCTAAAGATCTCGATTCCAGTTGTTTTATTTTTGTTACTATGTTCAATACTTCTGGTATAGTTGGTTTAGATTTTGATTTCCATTTTCTAGTAATTGCTTTTTTGGCAGCCACCATAATTAGACACAACAAGGCCTTATCATGTCTAGGCAATTCCAATTCTATATCATAGCTCAGAAAAATCATCTCCCTTGTCACACCAATCTGTCCACCCAGCATCTTCAATAGTGCATCCTGTAGGGAATCCTTAAAGTCTGCCATCTCACCAAACTCCCAGAAAATATGTTCCCAGTTACCTCTTTCTTCCCCATCACACCTCCAACATTTGCTGAAAAATTCTCTAGAGTCTCCTTGGGGTATAAAAATATCTGTGTAAACATTTCCAAGCAAAAATCCTAAATCTTCCAGATTGCATTGCATATTTCGGAGGCATGCATATATCCTCCCATTGTTTCTTTGTGAATTGCTTATCCAGTCTCTCTTCCCAATCCTTTCTAACTTCCTCATTGATTCTTACAGTTATCATGCAATATTTTATATACTGTACTAATTATTCCTTTTTTAATGGCAGCTTCTATTCTAGATTCTACTGAAAGCTCTACCAGTGCTGGTCTGTCATTTAGGACCTCCCTATCTCTTTCTCGTTGCCTATATTCTGATATCAGTCCTTGATAGGGAAGGCAAACTTTAAGCTGCAGTCCAAGTAAATTCTTTAGCGTCTTTCCATTCTGTCATCTTTCCTTCTGTAGTTATTTACTCCCAGTACCATGGTCCCTTTATCAGTTTTCTCCAGTAAATTCCTTCCCCCTCTTGCCTATTGTCCATATCCCTAATTGCGGTAATCCCTCTTGACAGAATCTCCTTTATCCATTCCCATGTTGGCTTAGTTCTTAGGATACTTTCTGCTACTTTATAGACATAATACTCTGTATGATTATTGTTATTCTCCTTAAAGACCTGCATCCAAAATCCCAGTCTCTCCTTGTTTCTTCAGCTTCCCCCCGTTTCATTAGAATCCTTTTCCACTTTGAATTATAGTTTTCTGCTTGTGCTAAGCATAGGAGTCTTAACTGTGTAGCTCTGAAATGCTTCTTCAAATTGGGTAATCCCGATCCACCCTGTTCTACTGGAAGAATCTGTTTATCCCACTTGAACTTGCCATCTTCCCCTCCCAGAGAACGTCCTTCAGCTCTTTATTAATTGCGATCCACAACTTCTCCTCTGGTTGATAAAAATATGCCTGACCTGTGTATAAGACTAATGGAACTAAAATATTTTAACTGCTTGCATCTTACTATCCATGTCCATATAACAAAGCTTCCATTTTCTCAATTTTTGTATTATCTTTTGATCTGATATTGCTAGTTTTCATTCTATCCTCAACTGATAGGTTATGATCTGATCCTCCAATTTAACCTAGCCTAAAGCTCATGGCAACCAAAAAACTCTTAAGCTTCTCCCTTACCCGTAATACAGCAACCCTAAATTTGCTCAGATCTCGTTTGCCGCTTTTTGCAAAAGACGTGGTTGACAATACCTGTCAAGTGTTTTTCAGACAAGTGTTATAATTATTCTTAATCTTGATAGTTTCTAATTTGTCTTAAATTCTGTAAAGTTTCTATCCCTTACCATATCTCAAACGATCATATAGTTCATACTTCTTTAAAATACTATTATTAGTATTTTCTGTCCTCTATTGAACTATCGTGCAGTATGTACTTCTTTAAATACTATTGTTGGTATTTCCCGTCTGTACTTGGTGTAGCTCTTTATTACCATTGCTGGTAGTTTTTTTTCTTCTTCCTTTCTGTCCTGATATAGGAAAAAAATTCTGTTCTTACTTAAGTTTGTTGTTAAAGTTTTTGGTTATGGTGGAAGAAGGCCCTGCTGGATTTAAAAGATGTGTTAAATATGGGCACAAACTTCCAATGTCCGAGACTGTTACATCTTCAAGATGATTGTTCAATATGCCATGGGTTCAACCACAGGGCACTTGTAGAAAGAAAGAATAAACTTATTTTGAAAGGCTTGCATCCTTCTGACTTTGGAGAGGCTACACCTGGAGATCAATCTCCCAAACGTAAACAATCAAAGACTTCATCTCTGAAAACATCTTCATCATCCACCTCGGTTTTCTGAAACATCCAGGAAAAGAACCAAGATTGATCCAACCTCACCCTCAGATGTGAAAAAATAAAAATTGATGGACCCGACTTCCTCAGATTGGAAAAAAAAAATTATCAGATCTGACTACCTCCATCCCTACAGCATCAAGGCTTATTTGCCTATCCAGGACAAGATACTCTCCATCAGTGGATCCAGTGCCCTCACTTTTTTTTGGAGCATCGCTGACCCAGGTCCCCCTTTATTGTTTCCACTCATTCTTTCAGAAGTTTGATGGAGGAAGATGTAGAAAGAGTGGTGTGGAAGATCCTCTTGGCGCAGAGTCAGATGGGTGTCGTAGGTTCATAGATTAGTACCAGGCTAACCGCCATTATGGGCCTTTTTAAGCCTAGCCAATTACCCCATGTGAGAATTAAACCCTGCCTGGATCCTTGTGGCTCTACTTGATAGAGGCACTGGGAATGAATGTCGGGTGGCACGATGCCAGGGCATTTGTATGGGCTAGACTTGTAAAGGCTCCAAGGCCATTAGCCAAGTACACACCTATGAACCTACCTGTTTGGGTCAGGAGATCCGTTTTTTTAACTATACCCCAAGTACAAGTTCCTCCTCTGATTCCTTCATTTGTTTCAGGGTCCCTGGATCTGTGCCTTCTGGTTCTGTCTGGCTCAGATGCGAAGATAATATCTTCGGATGCAAAGTTTACTCTGAGTGCTCTGGTTCATTTGGATCTGGAGGGTTCTCAGGGCTGAAGCTTCCCTGTTGGATCAGTGGTGTTGGAGTCTACTCTGAAGTTGTTGGAGCCATCTCTGTGCCTCGGAGCCTCGGCATTGGATAGCTCAGCTCTGGCTTCCACCTCAAGGGGATTGTTTTCGAAAAGGGGGAAGACAGCATTCCAAAAGCTTGTCTTTTTGGAGCCAAGGTCTCCTCTTTCTCCCGGGTGGTCTGCCTTTGAGGCTGTGAAGAGGTTTTTTTTTTTTGCTCCTGCAGAATGGACAGATCCCCCCCCCCGCCAAGACTTTTAACCTTCTGCCTTGATGTCTCTGCACTCAGAGCTTCATCACTCTTTACCACAGGGACAGCCAATCTGTGACCCCCAGGCTTCCCAGCAGGGTATTTCAGTTTCTTACGGTACCTCCCCAGTGAATCACATTGAGCAGGTCCCTAGGGAGAAGAAATGTATGAGGAATCACTTGGACTCCCCAGAGGAGTTGGTCACGGAGGATATAAAGCAGAAAGGTGGTTGGACACCCTGCAACCCTTCATCCAAGGAGTTGGTATTCCTGGAGGCTTTTGCTACTGGCCATCTACTTCCTGAGTTACTCCACCTGCCAGTGAGCTTATTGAGTTGGTCTCTCAGTGTGTATGGAAAGAATCTGACACAGTTGAACCCGTACCCAGAAGACTCAACAAGATTAAGGCACCACCTTTAGGGAAAGAGTTTTGGGCTAAAGGGTTGCTCGTCGATGCCATGGTTGTGGCGGTGTCCACCAAAAAGGAACTTGGTGAAGAGAGTTGCAATTTTCATTCTCCCATCAGAGAGTGTAGGGTGATGGACAGGTTTGGGAAGCATGTCTATGCATCGGTGACCTTCACCTTAAGGTTGCTGAATTATTTGGCACACCTTACTAGCTTGCCGATTGATTTGATTAAAGGAACTGTCAAATACCCTATCAAGATCCATGTCTGCAGAGGTCCAATCACATGTGATGTCTTAGTTGGCTACCTTGCAATTTGTTTTAAATTTGTCCACGAAACTAATTTAGAACATAGCTGAAGGAACCTCAAAGGTAGTGGGTTCAGGCATCACCATCAGGAGACATGCCTGGATGCACTTATGTGATTTTGCAGAGACTTTCAAGTGTTTGTTCGTTAATGCTTCTTTTGATGGCATGTCTTTGTTTGGCCCCAAAATGATAGACACGTTATCCAGGTGTGAGAAGGACTGAAAACCCTATCTAACATGAGCATACATTTTGCAACCCCTCAAATATCTTTTTCTAGGAATCAGTGAGGTGGTGGAATGATGCGGTTCAAGAAATCTCAGGGTCCTTTAAAAGACACACATGGAGGAACTTCCTCCAGGGGAAGGGGGGGGACTCAAATGGTCAACAACTCCCCGACAACAGAGGTGGGCCAAAAAACAGGGGTCCAGAGATTCTTTCTTTGACAGACCTTACTAGCACTCCTGAAAGAAGGCTCAGTTGCCCACCTCTAGAGGCAGTCGGGGTGGTTTATTCCTGCACAAGAGAGGTTGGCTAGATATAGCAAAAGATACTTGGGTGCAGAGGATTATTTCCAGAGGTTATATAATACCATTTTCCCTTCCACCTCCAATCTCAAGGAAAATCCCTGATGTTCCACCCAGTCAGAGGGAAGAAATGGCATTTCAGATACAAAGGCTGCTAGAAAAAAAGAGTCATCCAAGAGGTCTTGGCAGACCACATAGACTCCAGAACTTACTCAAGATTCTTTGTAGTTCCAAAGAAAACAGGGGACTGAAGACCAATTTTGGATCTCAGCAACTTGAACAAGTCAGTTTGACACACCAAGTTTCAGATGGTCACAGTTCAGTCCATTCTCCCTTATCTAGGCAAGGATGACTGGATGTGCTCAATAGACCTTCAGGATGTAAACAGAGAATCCAGAAAGTATTTACACTTCTGGCTGGGAGCAAGTCATTACCATTTCAGTGCTCTGCCCTTTGGTCTCACCACAGCGCCCAGAGTGTTCACCAAATGTATGGCAGTAGCAGCAGCTCACTTGAGACTGCAAGGATTCTTGGTGTTTCTATATCTAAATGACTGGTTCATTACCGCCCTGACCAGGCATCAATTAATAAGGGCAAGAGATCAGGTTCTTCATACGTGTTGTCGTCTGGGTATAACTGTAAACTATGACAAGTCTCAACTGGAATCATCTCAAAATTTGAAATTCATAGGAGCACTGTTCAACACAAACGCATTGATAGCTTCACTGCCTCCATCAGGGGTTCAAACTATAAGCTCACAGGTCAAAAAAATAATCTGCAGTACCAAGATTTCAGCCCACTTGGTCCTTCAAGCTCTAGGATCAATGTCAGCGACAATAACACTAGTACCTTTAGCCAGATTTTACATGAGAATTTTACAGTGGATGATAGCAACACAATGATTGATACTTTACCAATCCATCTCAACTCTGATAAGAATCACTCACATATGCAAGAGAGATCTCAGGTGGCGGATTCAGTCAGATCAGGTTCTACAAGGCCATCCATTCATTCTCCCTCAGCCCAAGGCCATAGTGACCACGGATGCTTCCCAGTTGGGATGGGGGAGCATTTTCTGGGGAAAACAGTCCCAGGCACTTGGTCCCCCAAAGAGGCCAGCTTGCATATCATTGTCCTAGAGATGAGAGCAATGCTTTTAGCATTGCAGACCCTTCAGAATGATGTCCCTTCAGGGATGATTGCAGTTCAAATGGACAATATGTCAGTAGTTTGGTACCTCAACAAACAAGGAGGGACAAGATCTTACTCCTTGTGTCGAGAAGCGCTCAGAGTGTGTCAATAGGAGATCTTGTTCAACCACTTTCTCATGGCATTGAACATTCCGGGGAAGTCCAGTGTGATAGCAGACAAGCTGAGCAGGTGCATTCTTATACCTCTCGAGTGGTCTCTTAACAAGAACATGACATAAATGATTTTTCATCGATGGGAGCCAGCCTTGCTGTGATCTTTTTGCTTGTCCCCTAAACAATAAATGCAGCAGCTATTTTGCCCTAATCCCCCCACAGGGGGAATCACCAAGGGATGCCCTACTTCATGATTGGCTCCCCGGTCTACTTTATGTTTATCTTCCAGTTCCATTAATTCTGAAATTCCTACAGAAAGCTGCCATGTTGAAGAGCAGAGTCATCCTCATTGCACCTTACTGGCCTTACCGATTTGGTTCCCCTTCCTTTGACCTCACTTACTTCACCAACCTTGAATTCTGGATCTGATTCAGACCCCCTGTCTCACCCAGATGGCATGATTCATCCAGGCATATCAAACCTCAGACTACTGGCCTGGCTTCTCCAATTCCATCAATAGCCAGACAACCTATGCTCTCTTCCCCTGTCTGACATGTACTTTTATCTTCCCATAAATCTTCAACACGTAAACTCTATTCCAGTAAATGGAAAAGATTTGGGTACTGGGCACATCAGAATCAGGCTGAACCTTTTTCAGCTCCGATACATAACATCCTTCAGTTTTTGGCCCTACATTTTAAACAAGGAGGTAGTTCCTCAACCATTAAAACTCACTTAGCAGCTATTTCGAACGTTCACGTTGGATTTGAGGGTTCCTCAGTAGCCTGTCATAAGTTGTACGGAGCGTTCATGCGAGGCACTGTACTTTTAAGACCACCCATTAAAGATCCTACTTCCCCATGGGACCTCAGTCTGGTACTACAGGCACTTATACATTCCCCCTTTGAACCAGCAGCTAAATGAGACCTTAAATATCATTCCTGGAAAACATTTTTTTCTAGTAGCCATTACATCTTTGCTTGTGACTTTCGGCTTTTCCCAGTTAGGGGTCGCCACAGCGGAACTCCGGTCCGCTAATGATTGGTAGTTGATTTTTACGTACTGAGTTATCAGCTCTGACGCACAACCTTCAAAGAAGGTACGCCCATTCGCGCATGTCTCCACGCAGAAGATGCTCTAGCTGAGAATCTAACCGGACAGCGTCTTACTGTGAGGCGACAACGCTACCGCAGCACCACCACTGCGGGTTTAGTAGCCATTACATCTGCTAGACGAATTTCAGAAATTCTAGCATTCTCTTCAAAGCCTCCATACTTGATTTTTCACAAGGATAGAGTTACATTACGAGCTAATCAATCCTTTCTTCCCAAGGTAGTGTCAGAATCCAATATTAATCAGTCCACTAATTTGCCAGTATTCTTTCCCAAATTTGCTAACAAAGGCAAATATATGTTGCATTTATTGGATGTTCACAGACAATTTCGTTTTTAACTCATAGGGCAATAGACATAAGCAAAACATGTCATTTGTGTGTTTCCTTTGTAGACTTGAAACTGGGTAAACCAGTTGTCAAAGTAATTTTATCCAGATGGCTAAACTGATTGTATCTCATTTATTTATAAAAAAATGGATATTACCTTACCACAACCAATACAAGCTCATTTAACTAGAACCATGGCAATGTCTTCAGGTTTTCCTATCCAGAGTGTCCATGGACAATATATGTGCAGAAGGTATTTGGGCTACTCCTCATACCTTCATTAATTATTATAAATTGGATGTGGTCTCCAGAGGTAAAGCATCATTTGGTTCAACTGTGCTCAGGAATATCCTTCCTTAGAGTCCACCCAGGATTTTAGGTAGCTGGGGACTCTGTCCTATCAGTTGAGGATAGAAATGAAAATTAACAATAGCAGATAAAGCCATTGTGTACTTAGTATAATTAATGTTCCATCTGTGTTGTCCATTTTCATTCTTCCTCAACTTCCCACCCACCAACCCCATTCCTTTCTATTTGCAAACTTCTGGAAGAATGAGTTTGTAAGGGACATCACTGTCGTTTATATTGAGCTGTAGATATAGTCTTTTTCTGTATTGAGTGCAAGCAACTTTACATCTCCTTTATCTATGCATAGTAAATATTTCCTTTCTGGTAAAAATCAGCAAACAAAATCTGAGGGAACTTAGGGTTGGTGCGTTGTGGGTAAGGGAGAAACTCGAGAGTTTTTTAGATTGCCGCAAGCTTTAGCAGTGACCGAGTCAGATCAGAGGGTCGGATCTGAACCCATCAGTTGAGGGAGAATGAAAATGGACAACACAGATGGAACGTTATGGTAAGTACAGAACTTCTTTTTTAGTCTCTTCCCACATATCCTTTGCTGCTACACCATAATAATTTTTAATCCATATTCTTAAAAACTTCATTTTATCATGTTCCCATAAATATGGATATTGCTGAACCAATTCATATGTGGGTACATAATTTACCACTTTTGCCTTTGTTTTAGCTGCATTAATTTTGCATCCTGAAAAGATCTGAAATGGTCTTAATGTGTTCCACAACACTTTAATGTCTCTTTCTGCTTTTGTCAGGTATAAAATAATATCATCTGCAAATAGAGCCATTTTTTCTTAACTACAATACCAAGTGTATCCCTGAATTTATGAGTCCCTTATTTTCTTTGCCAGTGGTTCTAAATGCAATACAAATAAAAAGGGGAAAGAGGATACCCCTGCCTAGATGTTCTTCGTGTTTCACTGTTGCAGTCATAACTGTAGGGTACTCCTGCCGGCAGGCAGCCCGAGGTCGGCCAGAATATCAAAGTCTGGGTCCGGCGTCGGCTGTTTCAGCTAGAACCCTGTCGTCAGAGCGTATGGGTATAAGGCTGACAGCTGACGCCATCTTCTCCAGTCTTTCTTGCCGTGCGGTGCAAAGCAGTTTGCTAGTTGTTGGTTGGCATTTTCAAGACAACGTGGTGTGATTGTCGTCGGTCCGAAGTTTTCTACTTCTCTTCTCAAAGCTAAGTACCCCGTTGGGGAAACTTTTTTCTTGCTCCTCCGATGTCAGAAAAAGTTAATAATTGTGTATCGTGTGGAAAACAAATACCTCATAAAGATTTCCACTCTTACTGTCTACCTTGCTTAGGCCCTGACCACGTTTCTTGTTGTTGGTTCTGTGCCAGGTTTAATTCTCGCACTATCAAGCGTAGGTACGATTGGGCCTTGAATTACTTCGGTAGACGATTTAATTATAGAATGTCGTCGGAACCGACTACCAGATTACAGAAGAAGCGTAAAGACAAGGACAGGCCTCCGAGGTCCAAACAGGATACGTTGCAGCCGGAGCCAGCTTCGGGTTCGGCGGTTGTCAGTGAGGCGTTTTCGCAGCCCCTGTCATCCGCCATTTCAGAACTGATGGCCGACACGGACTCACATGGTGAGCCAACTAGGCCTAGTAATTTGTCTGCTGCAGGACCTTCGGACGTCGCTCCTTCAGATGGGTCCGGAACCGCTGTGCAGGTACCGGCTTCTGAGGGGGTCTTCAGGCCTTCACACATTACTATCTCCACAAAGACAAAAGCTAAGTCAAAGACTCCTGTTAAACCCAGACTTTCTGCTCAAGCTTCTTCGGATTCAGCCCCTAAGACTCAGAAGCAATTACTTCGGATGGCTGAGGATTTATTAACTATGATAAGGGGCTCTCACCCTCCCCCTGAGAAAAGGCCTAGACAGGATATCCCTTATGATTCCTCTGATCAGGCTTCTGTATCTTCTGTTTCTTCCGCTGATCAGGATTACTCCTTCCCTCCTTATGAGGATTCGGATGCAGAGGATTCTGTTCCCTCTGCCTCCCTCTCTGAAGATTTCTCTTTTGGGGAAACCTTGCATGAGATGAGGGAGCATTTTCATTGGGAAGGTCAGGATTATTCTGCTTCCAAAAAGAGACTCAGGGAATTCCTTCTTCTCCCTCAGCACAGACCTTTAGCTATTCCTCCTGTACTTGACATTGTGGATGATGCCTTCTCTGAAGCTAACTTGAATCCTGATTCCATGCCGCCTGCTCCTTCTAAGCCTGATAGATTTTACAGGGTCCCTGATTCTCATCAATTCTTATTCAAGAACCCTTCTGCTCATCCTGAAACTATTTTGCAAGGTTCCAAGGCTGCTAGGGCCGCCTCCTCTAAGAATCCTATCCCCTCTGAGAAGGATTCTCGTGCCTTGGACAGGTGGGGCAAAAAGGTTTATACTTCAGCCACCCTTTCTATTAGAGCTTTAAACTGCCAGTTTCACATGTTTAAGTATCAGCAGTTTCTTTTATCTGTTTTAAAACAAAGAATTTCTGCCTTTCCTGCATGTGCTGAGGACAAGGAATTACAGGATGTGTTGCATGCTACTGAACAAGTCAGCAAACATAGTTTACACTGTGGTTTTGATGCCTTAGAGGCTTCTTGCAGGGCGGCTGCCTCTGGTACTGTTATCAGGAGACATGCCTGGCTTCGTGAGCAGAATCTACCTGAACAAGTTAAGGCAAAATTGCTAGATGCCCCTGTTCAGCATGATGTCTTATTTGGGTCTAAGGCTGAGGAGGTTATTAAAAAGATGGAAGAAAAAGCCAAGTCTATGCAGACTGTAAAAGATTTCTTGCAAGTTCAGCCTCCTAGATTTTCTAGAAATTGGCCCTCCAAAAATTGGTCTTTTCCCACCTCTAACAGGCCTCAAAGGGGAAGATATAGACGCTCCAGAGGTAGGGCGCAGGCTCAGGCCTCCTACAGATCTAATCAGTGGACTGCTTCTTCACCTAGAAGGGGAGAAGACAGATCTCAAACCTAAAGAAAGCAGACTCAATGACTCCCTCTGTTGGGCTTCAGGTCCTCCTTCCCTGGATGCCCCTCTCGGAGGAAAACTTTCTCTTTTTTACCAAAATTGGACTCTCATTACCCAGGACAAATGGGTGTTAGACGTGGTTTTGAAAGGTTACAGATTCCACTTTCACACTCTGCCAAGGCCTTCAGGCTGGCCAGATCTGCCAAAACATCAATGGACAGAGGCCTTAAATCAAGTGGACGCCTTATTAGCCTTAAGGGCCATAGAACCTGTTCCACCTCTAGAGGTGGGGAAAGGTTTTTATTCAAGACTTTTTCTGGTCCCAAGAAAACAAAACTCCTGGAGACCTATTCTGGACCTCTCAATATTAAACACCTTTTTGGAAATTCCAAAATTCAAGATGCTTACTCTTCAACAACTTCTTCCAATGCTCGCACAAGATTCTTGGATGGTAACATTGGACTTAAAAGAGGCTTACTTACACGTCCCCATAAGGCAACATTGCAGAAAGTACCTCAGATTCAAGGCAGGCTCGAGACACTTCCAATTCTCTGTACTGCCATTTGGCTTATCCACTGCGCCCAGAGTTTTTACCAAATGCCTGGCTCCAGTAGTAGCTTACTGCAGACTTCAGGGGATTCAGATTTACCCCTATCTGGACGACTGTCTAATTCAGGCAGACAGCAAAGATCTTCTACTTCAACATCTGCATTTTGTTCAATGTCTTCTCCTACTACTGGGATTCTCAGTGAACATAGTCACATTTGATTCCGTCTCAACAAATGATCTTCTTGGGAGCTCTTTTGGACACAAGTTTACAGAAAGCCTTCCTCACTCCAGAAAAACAGTTACAGCTGGCTTCAATCTTCAAGACCTTGGCAGCATTAACTCAGCTCACTGCAAGGAAATTCCTGCAGGCTCTGGGCTACATGGCCTCTTGCATCCTGTTGATTCCAAATGCGAGGCTTCACATGAGGAAACTTCAATGGTACCTAAAGAGTGTATGGTCTCAACATTGCCACAGTCTGGATACAATGATTCCACTGATTCCCTGCCTCCAGAAGGAATTCCTTTGGTGGTCCAGGGCGTGTGTTGAACGAAGGCAAGCCCTTTCGTCTGCCTCAACCTACTCAGATCATAACCGGATTATGCATGGGGAGCTCATTTTCTAGACAAATGCCAACAGGGTTCTTGGACAAACAAACACCTTCTATGGCACATCAACTTGAAAGAGATGTTAGCAGTCCAAAATGCTCTTCTAGCCTTCGAGACCCTTTTGAAGCCAGGACCTCTGCTAATTCGAACAGACAACACCACAGTCATGTGGTACATAAACAAGCAAGGGGGCTCCCACTCTTACCCCCTTTGCAGACTTGCCATGACCTTATGGGATACAGCCCTAAAGTTGAATCTGGATCTTCAGGCACAGTTCATTACAGGAAAACAAAATCTCTTAGCAGACAGCCTAAGCAGAAACATTTTGGATCCTCACGAATGGATGTTGGACCCCAACTTATTGAGCAAGATAACGGCAGTTTGGGGCTGTCCTCAGATAGATCTATTTGCATCTCATCTCAACCATCAGTTGCCTCTCTTTTGCACCAGGTCCTTCCACAAGACAGCTTGGAAAGTGGACGCCCTGTCATTCAGTTGGAGGAATCTTTCGGGATATGCCTTCCCTCCACTTCCTCTTCTGCCTCGGGTATTGCTAAAGATAAAGCTAGACAAACCCAGACTGATCATTTTGATAGCTCCGAATTGGCCTCGTCAGTTTTGGTACCCTACTCTACTGCATCTTTCCTTGGTACCTCCTTGGAGTCTTCCTCTGATCCATTCTCTACTGTCCCAGCATCAGGGTCAGGTATTTCACTCTCAAATCAAGACTCTCTGTCTAGCAGCTTGGCTCATCAAAGGCAATTGATCCCTTCTCCTCTTCCTAAACAAGTTTTGGATGTTCTTTTGGAAGCTAGGCGTCCTAGTACAAGGAAATCTTATGCTTCTAAATGGAAAAGATTTTGTATTTGGATGCAAGATCGTGGCTCTGATCCTTTAACACCAGATATCTCATCTGTTTTACTTTATCTCTCAGACCTTTTGATTAAAGGTCTTTCATTTTCTTCCATTAAAATTCATGCTTCTGCTATTTCGGCACATTTCAATTGTGATCCTCCCATTTTTTCCCACCAGTTGGTCAGACAATTTCTGAGAGGAGCTAAGAATTTAAAACCTCCTAGAACTCCTCCTGTCCCTCCTTGGGATCTCAACTATGTTTTGGAAAAGCTTACTTTGCCTCCTTTTGAGCCTGCTTCCTCTGCGGACATTAAGTTCTTATCCTGGAAGACAGCTATCTTGTTGGCCTTGACATCTGCTAGAAGGGTGTCTGAGCTACAAGCCCTCATAGCCGTGGAACAATACCTCATCTTCCATCAGGACAGAGTTTCCTTGAGGACCAATCCTACATGTATGCCTAAGGTAGTTTCTAGAGTGGCTCTAAATCAGACTATTCACCTTCCTACCTTTTTTCCAAAACCCCAAAATAGGGGGGAAAGGATTTTGCATTCATTAGACGTACACAGGCAGCTACGTTTTTACCTGGACAAAACTAAAAGTTTCAGAAAATCAGATCAATTGCTTATTTCTTTTGCTTCCAGTTCTCTTGGTAAAGCCATTTCTAAGCAAACTATTTCCAAATGGATTGCTCATGGAATAAGATATTGTTACTCTCTTTATGGGAAACAAATTCCAGGTACCGTCAGGACTCATTCTGCTAGGGCAGCTGCCACTTCAGCAGGCTGCTCCTTCTTCTTCATAACCTTCTCCCGTATTCTCAGCTTTGGGATTCTACCCTACAGTTATGACTGCAACAGTGAAACATGAAGAACATAGTACAGTTGTGTATACCTACCATAAATGTAAATGTTCGAGTGTCCCTCCTGACCCCTCTTGTTTCTATTTGTTTACTGTGTTTTCCTTTCCACTACCTTTCTGGTGTATTTGTGTTTCCTTTGTGACACCTTTTGGTTTTTATGGGGGCTTCTGACATCAGGGGCAAGAAAGGCTGGAGAAGATGGCGTCGGCTGTTAGCCTTATACCCATACGCTCTGACGTCAGGGTTATAGCTGAAACAGCCGACGCCAGACTCAGACTTTGATATTCTGGCCGACCTCAGGCTGCCTGCCGGCAGGAGTACCCTACAGTTATGACTGCAACAGTGAAGACACTCGAACATCTACATTTGTGGTAGGTATACACAACTGTACTTTCCTGTGCTCAAGCAGAAATTGTCAGAGAGGACCCCACCCACTTTAATTTTCACCTCTGATACCTCATATACCCTCTTAATCAGCCTTATAATTTTTTCAGGAAATGCAAATACTTCCACTGCCCTGTTCATAAAGACCCCCCCAGCTTACTCTGTCAAATGCTTTCAACAAGACCCACAAATTACAGTTGTATTTTCTTACTTTCTGCTTCCCTCTGGATCATCAGTGTTCTTTTAATATTGTCAAATGTTTGCCTCCACTCCACAAAACTGCAGTGATCCATATCTATCAATTTTGGTATTGCTTTTGCCATTCTTTTAGCCATTATAGACAGGAGTACTGGATCTGATGGATCTTTACCCTCTTTAGTTATTGCAGCTACCACTGCTTTCTTCCGGGATGTTGGTACTTTTCCTACTTCTTAAAATACTGTTAAAACCTTCCAGATCTTTATTATTTTTTACCTCCTAGCTTCCAACTTCCGCAGGAATACCATCTATTCCTGGGGACTTTCCTGTAGATTGGTTATACATCACAATTTTTATCTCATCTCCTCCTATCCTAACTGCTAGTAATTCAGCTTCACCTGCCTCTAACCTTTGCATATTTAATTATTTTATAAACATTTCCATGTGCGTCTTTTCTTGATTTCCATATTTCTCTGCTTTTACAGACTTTTATAGAATTTCCAAAATATTTCTAATACTTCTACAGGATCTCCTGTTACCTTCCTTGTTATAGGCTCCCGAAGCTTGGCGACAGCCCTTTCTGCTTTCTGTTCCTGAGTCGTTGTGCTAAAAGTTTTTGTGTTCTAGTGTTGTTATTAAAAATAGTTGCTTAACATCAGTCTTTCTAAACTTGTGTATATTATCGAGGTAATCCCTTACTTTCTGCTTAGCATTCTGCAGTTGATCCTCTTCTTATTCTCTGAGATTCTCCCTATTCTGCAATACTTTAACATGTCAGTCCCTGTAAATAATTCTTGTTACTTCTTAAACATAGCTACCTTGCTTTTATTTCAACCCTATTTTTAAATCCACCTTAATTTTATCCCAGTCCCTAGCTATATTTTCTGAAATAATTTCTAGCCTCTCCAATAGCTCCTGAATAATCTCCACTGCCCATTCATTAAATTCCTCTCTTTTCAACAGATAGGTGGGAAAGTGCCAGTGTCTCATTTTTATTTCATTACTCAGTGTTTTTATTTTAATTATTTATTGGTGCATGATCTGAAATAGTTATTGAGTGCGTTTGAAGACCTTCAATTAAGTGTACATGTTCCTGTGAAATGTAAATTCTTTCTAGCCCAGCCCAGTTTTTATATCTTGGGGAATAATATGTAAATTCACTCTGAACTCCTGTTACTGAATTCACATCATCTATGCCAAATATTTTCATAAATTTCTTCAAAAATCTACCCTCCTTTGTTATACTTTCCCTTCTGGGCCCAGCAGACACAGCTTCACTGCTGCAAATCAAATTCCAGTCCCCACCTCTAAGTAATATTCCTTGCTGAAAACTGATTATTTCTTCCAGAACTTTAACTGTCTTCTTTACACATATGACATAGTCATCACCAGACCTGCTGCTATTAAGTCTAGTGAAATAACTCCGAACTACAGTATTACTTTGAAAAACTGTGAAGCTTGCTACAGCTTAATAAACTGTCAACTAAGATCAACAGTTATGTTGTTAGAAACCAAAAAGATATTTTCCTCCATTCCCTCAACAGTATTGACCCTAACCAAAATTCTTTACCAAGTGTAGCCTTACAGAGGTATTTTAGACTGATGTTAGACAAGACTCCATCATTTCTCCTTGTTGAACAGTAAATTTAAAAAGTGCTAACTTAATTGAAGGTGGCCTATTAGCTATCCCACTTACTGGCTAAAGACTCTAGACAAGCCATTGCAATTAATGTACTGCTTTGTAGGTTAAAATATTCAATCACTGAAATAACTGTACAATCCTACAGAGCAGTGACATTTTACATGAGACCAAAAACAAAATTCTTAAGATTTATGCACTTCATTCTTCATAACAAGCATAATCGAATCACTGTTAACAAATTCAACTGAGTACCCATTCAGGCAACAGCAACCTTCCTGCACAACACCTTCACTAATAAGCCTATTAGCAATCACTGTAGACCTCCCCTAGAACAGTCTTCTACACTTCAGATAAACCTCATATACACTGAGGAGCTCAGATATCAGTCTCCTTGCCAGACCTTATACATTGAAAATTCTAGAAAGGTCATTTGGAAAGAGGACTTTAGCTCCGTTGGATGTCATTCTTCAAAGGAAAAAAAGGACGACCTCTTCATGCTTCCAAACATTCCAGAAGTGTCTTATAAATCTTCTTAGACTAATCGGTGTCGTTATGTTAACAGTCTTGGGTATTATAATAGGCCATATCTTGCAAAAGGATGTTGTATCACGCCAAAATTTAGCTAGTACTTTTCCATGGAAACCACTTCTCTGTTTTTAAAACATACATCATCATTCATATTTGGGCATAAATTCTGCTCCTTTAAATTATTTCCGTCATTTGCCTTATTCTTCTTACTTTATCCCTACCTAGCTCTTCCCAGCACGTTTTTCTTCTTTTTGCATTTTCTTTCCCTTTCTGCATATTATGCATATTCATTTGATTTCTTTTGTGTATATCTCAAACTCTACAGACTATTAAAACTAGTATGTAATTTTCATCTGTAATTTATTATACTACACTGAAATGCCTATTTCCTAGGCAGATTGCAAAAAGTGTAGTACTACAATTTTGTGTGTGTGTATGTATATGGATCTAGGACTTTTGAAAGATCAAAAGCCCAAATCCATTACCACCGAATATACTTTAACGAAAGTGCTTTCATCGAAAAAGTGCTTTCGTTAATGTATGTTAAAAAAAAAAAAAAACACAAAATCTACTTGAATGCAGGGGGGCAAGCCCCCTGCACCCCCACCCCCCCTATTTTCATATTCTCACTCCGAGGTCGCACTACAAGGGGAAAAGAGAATTTTCCCTTACCGCACCTGAGTATGACCAGAACAACAAGCATACTTACGCGAAAGTGCTGCTTCGGTGAACAGCAGTTCGGCGCAAGCATGCTCACCAAATTGGGATTTGGTGAAAGATGTAGTCAATCCCATACATATATATATATATATATATATATATATATATATATATATATATATATATATATATATGTATATATATATATATATATATATATATGGTTCCCATTCAGAAGCCTGAAACATCATAAGCCTGAAAATCAAAATCCTGAAACCAAAAGCCTGAAAATTCAGAATCCTGAAAACTCAAAATCCTGAAAGCCCAAAATCCTGAAAGACCAAAATCCTGAAACTCAAAATCCTGAAAACACAAAATAGACATACTGATGTCATTGTGGCTTTGCTCTTGTTAGCCCTGTGGTGTTAGGTCGCGTTGGGGTCAGGTAAGTGTGTGGTTGGTTTTATTTTAGGTTAGGGGCGGTTTAAGTGAGTTAGGGTTAGAGCGAGGTTAGGCATGTATGCAATAGTGACAAATATTGGGGTTAGGCGGTTTAAGTGAGTTAGGGTTAGGAGTGTGCTGAGATGAGTGTGGACCTTAGGGTTAGGGTTAGGGTCAGGGTCAGTTGGTAGATATTAGTGTCTTTATAGTGACATATTAGCATTATTTGTGTTTTCAGGATTTTGAGTTTCAGGATTTTGGGCTTTCAGGATTTTGAGTTTTCAGGATTCTGAATTTTCAGGCTTTTGGTTTCAGGATTTTGATTTTCAGGCTTATGATGTTTCAGGCTTCTGAATGGGAACCATATATATGTATATAATATATAATGCGCATGCATGTTTGTGTGTGTATCTTATTGTTTGTAAATGTTTCCTAAATCCCAGTCATTGCAACTGCCTTACCAAATACAAAAAAAGTTATAATTTGACTGTTTGAAATTTCTCACACTATTGTCTTTCTTGAATTATTCTGGTCTAGCCTCTAATCACTGTATTTTGTTTATCTAGCTTGAGAAATCATGATTCATGCCTTAAACGGATCCTTTGACCAGTATGCTTACTAAGTTAACAAGTACAAATAAAATGCCCAAACCCACTTACTACTGTCATGTTCAAGGTAGAACCAGAGGCAGCCGATTAAAAAGTATTCTATGAATACAGAAGGAAAAGGAAAAAATAGATGTCTTGATTTTTCAAATGAGTAGAAACAATAGATTCCAGGTTTTCTCCAAAACATAAGTACAGTCTCTTTAACCTTTCCAGTAGTGTAGTGCACTTGAAAGAAACATCCAAGGCTGCAGGCCTCTCCCAGGCCCATATTCCAGTTCTCTGTGAGTGTTTAGTATTTCCAGGTGAATTTCCACAACATGCCCAATTGAGCTGTTGTACTGCACACCTCTGGGGTTGTAAGCAAGCTCCTGCTGACCTCTCAGTCCTCCAGTTGGACAATTAAATTGTCTGCTTGCAGGCTTCCCCCATATATATACTACAGTATTTGTAAGCCTTTTGTTAGCTAGCTAATACAGGTAGATTTATAAATACAGTCAGAATGTCCAAGTCACGAGGCACATTTAAAGACACATGCACGTTCTGCCAAACCATCTTGTTATTATACATATGTCTGTGTGTGTGCGTTACACACACATTTCACTCATGCACATGGATTCCTTTGAAGTGAAACACTTCAACAATAATCTTTAGAAAGGCTCATTCTCTTGCTCTGCTAGTTCTGTTTTTGTTTTCTTTCTTTTTTAATGTTTTGCAATTGTGGAATCAGTTCATGCTGAGTTTTTTTTTTTTTTTTTTTTGCTGCGACTCTTCTATTTAGAATGTTACATTTTTAAACCAAAAGTCATGCTTTTTTTGAAGCCGTGCTTAATGATGAACTTGTAGCAGTCCTGTACTATGTAATGCTATGTTGCAAACTTCTGACTAAAATGGGTGTAACTTTTACTGTGTGCCTTTGCCACTTATTTTAAGTGTCTTTAGTTCACATATTTTACAGAAGGATAATGTTAGCTGATCATGGTGCACTTCAAGTCATTGCCTTATAATAGAGTCACTTGCTACTTTATTTCTAGAGTATATTACTAACATCCCTTTGGATTCTTATTGATTTTACTTTACATTTTAATATTATGTTACACAGTTTTTATAGAATTTCTTACAACTTAGATCACCCATTAACTCTTTGAACTACTGTGGGGATTCCAAGATGGCTGCACTTGGCAAAACAGGTTGATTAGAGTTCGTCCATTGTGAAAAAGTAGAGAGATGTAAAAATGCCAGTACAAGGTAACTGTTTAGGTAAATTCAGTTACTGGCTAGTCACTGCACTGTCTGGATCTCAGCACAAAAGAAATCTAGAGAAAGTAAGAGAAAATAAACTAGAGAAGGAGAAGAAAAATCTCTTTTGGGGAAGAGCCTTGCAGCTGTCCAGTCAAAAGTAGGTTGTAGCTTTGGTATAGGAGTTTGCTTCCAGTAATTTAGAAGAAAAAATAAATCAAATGCATTCAGAGGTGTTTAAAATAAGGGAGACACTGGAGGAATGTGTAGAGTCTGATGGCAACAGTCTGGAAAGAATACATGAACCTTTAAGTAGCTATTCAGATAAGCTGATAAAATTACACAAATCAGAGGTTGAAATGAAGGAAAGACTGGCTGAATGAGACTTCCCGAGAACTTTTTCAAAAATGGTAGACTTAGAGTGCAAAGCACATAGACAGAACCTGAGATCCGATGTTTTCTTTTCCATTTGGGTTCAATCTGTAGGTTATGTGATCAAGTCTATATCAGAAGATCGAAGTTTCAAACCTTCGAATCTGATATGGTCGACACCATATGATCGAAGTCTTGAAACTTTGACTCTTTTAACGGAGATCTCCGTACAGCGCAGAAAGGGGAGATTTCCCTTTTCTGCACTGTAGTGCATTCTCAGAGTTGGTATATTTAAGTAGTGGGGGGTGTGGGGGCTACAGGGGGGCTTGCCCCCCTGCTTAGAGCATTTAAATACTTTGTTTTTGTAGGTTGTTGTGTTTTATTACATTTTCAGTGTTTCAAGTCTTCAATTATATGGTGCCGACCATATCAGATTCGAAGTTTTGAAACTTCGATAATGTAATATAGCCCCACGTGATCCACCATGTATCTGATGCCAGCCAACTTCCAAAACTTCAGCACAAGGTCTGCCCCCTGTACATAAGAACTACTTCAGATCTAGTTTGCCACCATTCCAGACAGCAGCTCAGTCGTGCTCTCTGTTCACTATATCCTTTGTGAATAGGATTTGTTTGAGGGTTTATGCTCCTCTACCTGCCTTTTGGTACATAGTGAATAGTATAGTGTGTCTGGAGTGTAGTGATAGGGTTTTTACTAGTTATTGTTGGTAGTTAGTGTAGTTTGTGTTTCTTGCCTTTCAGGGCTTTTGTTGATTTTTTTTTTTCTGCGTGTTAGGGTTAAGTTAGGTAGATGTTGGATTTATGGGTAAAATATTCAAAACGTGTATCTCTTGTGGGCATAAGCTTCCTTCTCAGGATGCTCATGACCATTGTGTGTATTGTCTCAGCGCTGCTCACCTGGAGTCCCCTTGTGTCATTTGCAAGGGCTTTAGCTCTTGTGGTATTAATGAAAGGAGGGCCAAACTTATGCTTAAGCGTCTTCTGCCTTAAGGGGACTCTTCATTGGCATTCTCCAGCAAAGGGGACAAGTCGGACCATAAGCAGGCTAGGAACACCAAATCTTCCAAGGGAGACCATAGGCAGTTGGCCCCATCTTCTGTGACTACTACTGGCCTGCCAGATTTGAAACATTCAAGACTGTCAGATCCCCCAGAGACCTCTATTACAAATGCCTTCTGGGTCAATGTCTCAGTCTGTCTCCGTTGGCTCTTCTACTGCAGAGTTGGTTTCCTTTGACTCTTGTTAATGGCAAGGCACCCTTCCTTACCATTAGTGTACTGGTCCCTTTACTGGTTATGCAGTCTCCTTTATGATGGACTTTCTCTCCCTTTTCCTTCCTCAGCTCCACAGGAGTGTTCACCTGAGTCTGACCAGTAGGTTGGATCTGTTACCTGGTTGACAATCCTCCAAGCCCTCCTCAGTGGCTTCCTTGGTTCAGTTATTTCAGTCTTTTGCAAGCATGAAGACTTCAGAATTTGAGCAGTTGATGCAGCCTTTCTTAGAGGCACAGATGAAGTTAGGCCTCATTCTGTCAACTCTGGGCTTTCACCCCAAATCTTCGGCTCCTGCATCTTGGTTCATCCATCTGGCTACATGGATCCGAGGTCTTTAGAACTGGCTGTTTCCCATTCCTTAGGACTAGAGCCAACAGTCTGGGTGATTTTGACTCTTATCCCTACTTTGGTCTCCTTGACTCTGATGGTGTCAGAGCTGGGTGGATCTCAGGGCCAGCAGATCGAAACAAGGGTCTACAAGTCAAATTTGATTATCTCAGTTTTTGGGTCATCCCTCCCATTCGGATCTTCTGCTCTTTAATGTTCAGCCCCAGTCTCATCATTGGGTCAGTAGGAAATGGCTGTGGATTCCAGTATGTCCTTGGAGTCTTTGCACCCTAGGTCTGCTGAGTCTGGTTGGCCCACTTCTGCCTCTGCTTTTGATGCTGTGGAAAGGATGCTCTTCTTTAGGGAGAGGGAATGGTCTAGTGCAACCGGTGCCTCCTCCTCTTCCATGTCCATTCCTGTGGCTGTTTCTCAGCTTGTTACAGGACATCCTGCCCTTGGTGGACTCTAAGCCGGACTCCCAGTAGGGCCCCCATTTTTTTCCATTTCCCCCAAGTCTCTGGGATAGGAAGTGCCCGTTAAGAGATGGTCCAAGAAGAAACACCCAAACTCACCCAAGGAATCCCTCATGAAGGACACCGACATTGAGGAAAGTGAGGATTTCTCCAATTCCCTCCATGAAGATACCTCTTTCAGGGATCTTTTGGAGCTCTTTTGCCAACATGGGGGCTGGACTACCAAAGCCCCTTCTCCAGAGGAGTTGGTGTTTTTGGAAGCCTTCACAGTGGTCCCATCCACATCCTGAGTGGTTCTTTGTCTGGATGCACTTCTTGACCTGGTGTCCCTGAGTTCATGAAAGGAGCCTAATACATTGAAAGTGATCCCCAAAAGGTCTGACAAGATACTCACCCCTCCCCCAAGGATCAGCAACATTGGATCTATACATGTAATCAATTTCAAGGAGGTCCATACCTCCTTCGGAATAGGGAATATATAGTCTTGATATGCAGTGAGTTTTATAAATTGTCTGGTGAGGATGAAGCATCATTCTTGTTTTCCTGACTAGTCTATCCAACACGTTTTGGAGCCAGTCAATTACTCCAGAACTGTAAGTTATGACTGGAAGAGCAAATTGGTTTATATCTTGACTTTTGTTCCTAGATGTCAACACTATTTTCAGGATTAATTTTAAGTCTTCTAAAGTATTCCTTGCTAAGTTTTATTCACACTTGTTCATGTTTTATTGTTGATCCTTCATCAGTTAACAAATATTTATAAACTCCTCCTTGCTCAAGTTCATTTATATCACATTCTTGTCCCGAACCGATGTTTTCTTGGTGTTGCAGTTTTCCTGCTTTAAATGTTGCTTTTGCTCATTTATCAAGACTATATAACATTCTTATATCATCTGAAAAAGTTTTGACAACTTGCATTTGTGTTTTCAGTTCCTTATCTGATGAGCTATACAGTTTTAAATCATCGAAAAAGAGAGTATGATAAGTCTTTCCACTTTGTTGTTTTCTTGGTGCCAAATTATAGCCATGGCCTAAGCTGTTAAGTAGACAGCTTAATGTAATGGGTTAAAGCCAAGGCAGAATAGCAGCAGTGACAGTCACCCGGAATATCCCCCTTTGAATTTTTATCCCTAGAATAATAATTTGTCCTTTATTGTGGCTTAATTGCAAAGTGGTCTGCCACTGTTTCATGGTCACTATAATTTAGTTGATCAGTGTAGGGTGTATCTAATACATTTTTAAGCACTCCTTTATCCATGAATGTGGGATACTATCAAATGATTTTTTTTGTAGTCAATCCATGCCATACTTAAGATTCTTCCCCTTTTTACAGTTCTCCATTAAGACTTTATTTAACAGCAAATAATCCTTTGTTTCATGTGATTTTTTTATTATTGCCCTTTTGTTCTATTGCCATAATTGAGTTTTCTTCTAAATGACTATAAATTCTGTCTGCATCAATTCCAGTATATAGTTTATACGTAATCTGAATGCAAGTTATTGGTCTATAATTTTTAAGGTAGCTTGCAGGTTCACTCTAAGTAGTAATCCAGAGGTAAAAAATACACTAATAAACTGTAAATAACAAAATAAAAGGCATAGAAGTGAGCAAACCAAACCACTTTAATCAAGAAACCAGTAAGCGCTTTTGTCTACATAAGACTTTTTCAAACTGACATGCATTTCTTTGACCTAGCTTTTAAAACGCAGAAAAGGTCACATGACATACAAAAATCACATGATATAATAAATCAGATGATATAACTTAAAGCACATTTATAACAATACTAATATCTACACTGAATCCTTCGCTTCACAGGTACTCCATAACCTCAGTTTCTGTTTCTTTAATTTCTCCATTACTGACCTCTCTTTCTACTTTTCCTCTTTGTCTTATTTTTTGTATTGTAAAGTTTTCCATGTCCGGATTCCTTTGCCTGTATTTCTCTTCAAGTATCTTTGGTGCTGCTGTTTTTGTATTGGTTAGTTTTGCTTTCTCATTTGCATAGATATTACACCATATTAAATCTCTTTTTCTTTCCCATGTCCATATTTCTTCTTCAGATGTCTCCTGATCTTCCTGTTTCTCCTTACTGTGAGGAGTCGTTCCATCATGGTGTGATGTAACCTGTGCTAGACCTTATGCACCAAGTCCTTCACTTCACAGGCACTCCATAACTTCAATTTCTATTTTTTTAACTTCTGCATTACTAATCTTCTTTTCTACATTCCCTCTTTGTGATATTATCTTTTATTGTGAAATTTTTTATATTTGGATGCCTTTGCCTGCATTTCTCTTCGAATATCTTTGGGGCTGCCTTCTTTATATTGATTAATTTGGCTTTCACCTTTGTATAAATATTGCACCATATCAAATCTCTCTTTCTTTCCCATGTCCATATTTATTTTTTATACCTTTCAAAAATCTCTAGGTTTCCGATGCTTCTTTTTCAAAACAGATCAAAGTTTAGTAGTTCTGTACACTGTTTTTCACAACTCTGTTGTATTAATGAACACAAATTTTTATTTGAGGCTTCTGACAGTTTTTCTTGTGGTAGTATTTTTCTTTCCTCTAATTTCTCTCTTAATCTTTTTGTATGTCTTATGTCTGGAAATTCTTGGATTTTGCAAAGCAGTAACAATACATCATTTCTTTCATATCGTATCTTTCTTTCTTATCCTCAATAGTCTGCTCTATCATCTTTATGGCTCTTCTTTGCCTATCAGTTTTTGTGATTTTTGTGGACTGCTACTTTTTTCTACAAGAGGGGGGCCATCTGCCCCTGGACCTGGCCTGGCCTCATTGTATGACTGTTTAAGTGTTTTGAGGATTCTACACTGTCGTTTTTTTCCATTCCTGGCACCAGTGTGCCTACCAGTATTGGGCACTTTTTTATCCTGGGTCTTGTACACCCAGCTGTCTTTTTTAATTTTTGACCTTCTTCTGTCTATGATATATGCTATATAAATATAGTCTGTATATCAGTGCCCTCTTGGATAGATTTTGTGAAAAACAGGGTCCACCTCGTGAGCATATTCACCAAGACATGAGGATGAATTCAGTTTCAGCAATACTACTTTCCATTGCTTGCAGACTTATCTCTCCTTTCGGACCCCTTTACCGTGCTTTCCAATGCAGCTGGCAGCATATCCCAAGAGGCTGGCACTGGCAATTTGAGCCCCATTTGATGGCTCTTCTCTTTATGGGCTGACATTTAAGGACACCTTGACCAGAAATGAGCAGGATGGGAAGATAATGTATACCACTGGAGTTTGTTTTGCTACCCCTGAATGGTCCTTTTCTTGGAACCAGAAGGGGGAAAATGTCTCTTTTTAAGGAAATCACAGCAACCATTTCAAGAGGCTCCCTTTGAGGGTTCTTCCTGTGGCAGGGATGATAACCAAAGGAGATGCTGCCCTCGTTGGATCAGTAGTCCACAGAACCAGGGCTTCAATGGAGGGTTCTCTGGAAAGCCCTTTCAGTGACCCTGAAGGGTTTCCTGACTGTCCTGCTGTGGAGGCAGTTGGGAATCAATTGGCTGTACACCCGAAAGCTTGGGAGGATATCATCTTGGATGCGTGGGTATTGAGAGTCATATTAAGAGGCTATTCAATTCCATTGTTCCCTGTACACCTCCCTTATGACTTCCAGATGATCCACCCTGTCAGAGAAGAGCAGCAGCCATCAAAATTTAGAAGCTGCCAGTAAATTGAGTAATCTAAGAGGTCCCTCCAGACCACTGAGGATTCGGGGTTGACTCACTGTTCTTTTTGGTTACAAAGAATAAGCAGGACCTCAGGCCAATCCTGGATTTTAGCAAGTTGAATCAGTTTGTAAAGCAGACCAAGGTCTTGTATGGTCACTGTGCAGTCCATTTTAGCTCTTTTGAGGAAGGACAACTGGACGTGTTCAATCAATCTGAATAATGCCCACCATAGTATAAAGATTGTGAGGCAATCCAGGAGATTTCTGCGCCTCCAGCTGGGGGATCAGTCATTACCCCTTCAGAGCACTGCCATTCAGTCTCACCACTGGCCCCCCTGGGACATCAGTAGTCTATGGCAATGGTAGCAGCCTGGCTGAGGTTGCAGAGGGTTCCGGGTCTTTCCCCTACCTGGATGATTGGCTGCTAACTGCCACCATGAGAGCATTCCTAATCAGGGCCAGAGACACCTTATTCCAGCTGTGCCGTTCCTTAGGGATCACAGTCAACTACCAAAAGTCCAGGCTCTATCCAGTTCAAACCTTGAAGTTTATATGTTGTCATTTGGATTCAGTGCCCCAGATTGCCAGATTTTCTAGAGTCCAGAATATTGAACCATCAGGATCTGGAAGGGTCTCTTACAGAAATCATCCAAGTGTATCTTTTCTCAGGCTGTTGGGTCACTTGGTGGTAGCCATTTGTTTGGTTCCCTTGGCCTGGTATCACACGAGGGCATTGCAGTTGACTCTGGGGGTCCACTGGTTGTACTTAACATATTCAGTGGATTTTACAGTTTTTCTGACCTGTGTTTATCGAGATCAGAAGAGGTGGAGGTTGGAGTCTCTCCCATGCTGTCTAGAAGGAGACCATTTGATCTTCCACTTCCTTAAGCTACTGTCACGACAGATGCCTCTCTCTGAGGGTTGGGGGGGGGTATTTTGAAGAGAGTACTATCCAGGAGAACTGATCTGTGATCAAGGCCAACCTGCACATCAATGTCTTGCAAATGAAAGCAGTTCTCCTTATGTTGCAGGCTTTTCAGGACATTCTCCCTAAGGGTGTGATTCTGTCCAGACAGGCAGTATGTCAGCGGTCTAGTATCTGAACAAATAGAGGGGAACCCAGCCTTACCTGTATGTCTAGAGGCCATGAGTGTCTGGCAGTGGGCAGTTTTGACCGAACGGTTTCTGATTGCAGAGCACATCCCAGGGAAATCCACCATATTAGCAGACAGTTTGAGCAGGAGTGTTCTCCTTCAGTATGAGTGGTCCCTGAATCTAAGAGTTGTTGCTCGGATTTTTCAGCACTAGGGCATTCCGTGTTGCAACCTCTTCGCTTCCCACTCCAGCACCAAGTGCAGCAGCAGCTATTATGCCTTACTTTCTCATTCTGTATACATATCCTCCAAACCCCATTGATAATTAAGTTTCTTCAGAAAGTGGCCTATTGCAGAGTGACTTTAACCCTCGTTGTTCCCTTTTGGCTTAGCCAGGTATGGTTCCCCTTCCTTTGGCTTCTCCTGAGGTACCCTCCTTGGGGTCCTGGATCCCATTCCAAATCTCATTTCTCAGCCGGCTGGCTTTGATCCACCCAACATTTGAATGCTCCGATTAACCACTGGGTTTCTCCAATCC